>NC_133975.1:89116047-89419077 GCF_047716275.1 Strix uralensis | reverse complement strand
TTACCAAGCAGCATCTCATTGCTTGTTTCCACGTTGTGCTGGTCAATATTGTTCTAGAGCAAGGAAGCAAAGTGTCGCATTGGCAAAGGACAGTATGTAATCCATACCCATTTCAGACGCACAGTTCCGTATTGCCCCCATATGCCTTGCTTGTGCTCTTCCTCCTCTTGCAAAGGGGAACAGAAGTGGCTTTTTGTTGTTGACAAGGCTGTATCCAGGAGGTATATTTATATGTGTGGAGACCCAAACACTCATCTTCACTCATCTCCACTCAGGCTTTCTGTCATTGGGTAGGTATCCTCTCCCTCTACTTCTAGGCCAGTCCCTATATTACAAAGACAAACCTCAGTGAAAAGGTGTACCTTGCCTGAGGGCTTGTTCTTTTGCACAGGTGTGTGTCAGAGTAGAGTAAAAGTGTCTCTTCCCTGGCTGAGCCCCTTCTTACAGCAAGCCATTTAAGCTGCTAATGCTCCTCTGGGGCACGGCTGCTTACCCAGCAACATGGAGATTATATATCAAAGGTGCAAGAACACAGCCCTGCAATCCCCTCTGCAAACAGGCTTAGGAAGCAGTGTATTCACTGGGGAAGGTGATGCCTGGATTGCAGCAAGCAAAATCTTTTTTTCCTTTGCCCTATGAAATCTACTTCTAGTTGAGTGCAAAGAAAACAGATGAGCAGAAAAATTCCTGCCCACAGCTTCCATTGTGCAATCTACAAAGTGTGTGGGTTTTCATTTCCATTAATGTGGGCCTGTCCCCTGGCCCTCTGCCAGCCTCCTGCTGAGGCCTTTCTCAGAGGAGGGGCAGCAGCCACAAGTCTGACAGGTGCTAGTGTCTTGGCAAGCAAAGGAGGATTCTTTTCCTGGTGTGTTTTAATCTCTCCTGAAGGGTGATTTCAATAGTCTTTGGTCTGTAGGGGATCATAGGCTCCCCAAAGCCCCTCAGCAAGGGCAGTTTCAGGCAAAAGAACTTTCGGTCAGGATGCCTGCCTTCTCTCTGGTCTCACAAAGCCAGTAGCCCCCTTTGAGGAATGGGGGTAGGGATTAGAACGGCTCGTTCAGGCTGGGGCACCGCTGATGAGTTTGTCAGGCAGACTGGAATCCGCAGCCTAACTCCAGTGTCAGTGCTGATTCGTGAATCCTTTAAGGGCTGTTTACTGACTCTCCCAAGTAATTCCTGTGCCCTAGAGACCTCACTGGGCATTCTGCAAATGCAGAAACAAGTTAAGCTTTAGCTGCTTATTCTTTTAATTGAGCCCATGAAAGGAAGCAGGCTGGGGCACTTCACTGGACCTCCTGACACTGTGTTGTGGTGCCAGGCTTTCCTGTTCATTTGCAGGAGGGGAAGACTAGAACTGGAAAAAGTGGGGGACTGGGTTCTGGTCTAAACTGGTTCTAATTTTTAGGCACTCATTGCTATGTTTTTGATGGCTGCTGCCAGCTTGCCTGTGTGAGACAGGTGGCTCTCCAGCCCCTCCTTCAAGAGCAAGGTGCCAGGGCCAGAAACCAGACTTGTGTCCCCACAGGGAGTACAAAGCCCTTCCCAAAAGTACTGAGTGTAGCACCCAGGTCTCCTGAAAAACAAGAGCATTCTCACTGCACTGGTGGCACGAATTACCAAGCAATTTTTTTTGTCCTGGTGTGCAGTGGCACCATCCAGGCTGTGGTAGGCAATTCCTGTCATCTCTCTGCTGGCTGATCACACTCTCCCACGATGCCTGTACAAGGTGGAGTTTGTTACAGAATTAGGAAGGAGGGCTTTCCCAAGAGCCCCATCTTCCTTTCTGAGCTCTTCCTGAGGTGCCAGTGTCCTTTCAGAGAATGGCAAGGATGATCAACCGGCTGTTCCAGTCCTGAACTACACCACGTCCTTCATCTTGAATAGGGTTTAAAGCATGAAAAGGAGCATGCTGACCTGATGCTGAGAGAAGGTACCTAATTACTGGCCCAGTCTTTCTCACTCTGACCCAGACGGCAAGCAACGCTAGAGCCCAGTCCATCCACACTTACTCCTGTAGACTTAATGTGCACCAGAGTCAGGCCTGACTTTCCTGAATTGCAAGGAAAGCAGTAGTCTTACATCTGTGGAGTGTTTTGATCCCCAAGTCAGTGCACCACAACAAAGGCAGGTGGCACAGAAGGATGCATCTCCCTGGATGGTACAATGCATGCTTCAGGCTGTGGCACAAACAACATTATCTATTGTTCTGATAGGATCTGGGACTGGTGACTGTATAGGGCAATTAGCAGAGGGAAGAAGTTGACAGACTGTCATCTCCCTGATGGTCAGTACTCAGTAGTTTTGTATAGTGAATGGAAACTGCCAATCCTTAGGGCTCTTCAAGTTCTCCAAGACATAAGACTACTGAGAGTACCTCCTGTTTAGTCTGAGCTCAGCTACAGCCTGTATGAAGGACACAGAATATGGATCATCATTCTTTATCTGTCTATGGTCAAGATTCAGTGTCTGTTTCTCTGCCTTGCAGGGCAGATTTTGGATGCTGCTATAGCTTGAGCACTTTTCTTTAAAAATGTATAGCCTAATTCTGCTCTCTGCCTTGCAGGGCAGATTTTGGATGCTGCTATAGCTTGAGCACTTTTCTTTAAAAATGTATAGCCTAATTCTGCTCTGATACTTTCCTTCGTTTTTCCAGGGGCTTTGCCAGATAAAGGCGACTTGTTTCTGGACCCTGCCATGGATCAGGAGCTTGAGAAATTGTAAGTGGAATTGCCTAAAGTAGGAGGTAATGCAACAGATTAAAGGTAGCATGCTAAGGAAGGCTTTAGTACTGCCCCTATTCCTTTGCTCTACTACAAAACAACAGAGGAGCTAACAGAGGAGCCTGAGCAGAGACAGCGTCTTTCTTTGGGGTGCCTTGGTGCAGCTAACAAAATCCTTAGGAAAGGCTTCAGAAACAGAGGGGAGAAGTGTGCCTCAAAGAGGGATCTAGAGGAAGCAGCAGTCCCTAATGAACAGGGAAATTTTGTTTGGATAGTGAAAACTAGGAGTGTTGGAGGACACAGGCTCAGCCCAGAAGGCCTGTTTTAACAGGAAGAAAGATTCACACAGTGAGTGCGGTAGGTACTAGTGCAAGGTGTTCCCCCTCTGTGCTGTGAACATCTTTCCATTCTTTTGCTAGTTGTAAGTCCTCCTCCCAGGTTCACTCCAGAACTGCTACAGAAAAGGTTGGAGATGACAAGTTAGGCTGCCTAACATTTGTCTTTTCTTTCAGGGTAGCTCGGGTTTCAGGGCTTTCCGTCTCCGGTCCTACCAGCTCCAGCGGGGACACATTGCCTGTCCGTAACTCACCCAGGATTAACTCTCCTTGGAAACCTCTACACCATCGTCGAAAAATGGATGCTGAGAGTGAAGGCTCTAACGAAGAGACAGACTCATCTGAAAACTGAAGGTTGTGAGGGTGGGCATCGTTCCCATCTTGGGTTTCTCCAGAACCCACTGGAGGAACAGCACCTCCTCCCAGAGCATCTGCTCTGACCGTGGGTTCTGTCCACATCACCAGTGTGCGTGTGGCTGTGCCAGTCCCTGTTGCCAAGCCTACCTGACTCTTCCCAGGAAGAACTCTGCCTTTTTCCTAGCTCCAATTTCGTGCAGGAATAGCTCCTCTGCAGAAGCTATTTTCAGCTGCAGAGTTATGCTACCCTCTGCTGGCAGGCCAGACCAGCCAGCAGACGCTTGCTCTGCCTCCACTTGGAAATAGCTGGGTATGCTCTCACCCGGGCTCTCCCTCACAGTTCAGCAGGTGCTGGAGCAGTGCAGGCCACTTGCCAGTGTTCTGTTGTGTATCTGTGTTCAGGCTTGGCCTAGACAATAGAGTGGTTAAATCACTAGCGGCAGCTCTGCACTCGTGCTCCACTATAATTATTCCCAGTAAAGCTGCACCTGCATAGGATCAAAGGTAGAGAAATTCCTGAAGTTCCTAGAAAAGAAAGGCTTGGGTATTGCCATGCCACTTGTCTCTGCTTCCTCCTCCATGTGTCCAAGACTTACCAAAGCAAATACAGCAAATAAGCCAGACTGCAGTAAGTACGTACTGCATGGTGCTGTCTGGCTCCTCTGCTGTATTGAGGAGTTCCCTTCTGTGAGGCCTCCCACGGCATATGAAGGTCATTTGGAAAAGTGAGTTGTAGGAGGGTTGAAGGAGAGAGAAAAAAAAAAAAAAATCATCTGAATTCCTTGGCCACAAGTGTTACATCTTGCAAACATAGAGCGTATCTGCTTAGGTTGGGTGGGCAGAAGCACTAAGGGAGAAGGAAGCAGTTATCAGACAAGTCCTGGGTATTTTTTTTGTAAATATTGTCATTGTTGTAGCATCACAGTGTAGCCCTTACAGCTACAAAAAGAAGTAGCATCTCATTGTGTTAATTAATGGTAACTAACTCAGCAGTTTGGCCTCCACAGCCCTAAATGCTTCGTCTAGCCTCAGCTTGCATTAGACTAGTTAGTTATTTCCTGGGGAACTTTAGTTTTTCTTGCTCCCTTGGGAGCCTCCTTGCTCCTCCTGTCCATAAAACGCTGCAAGAGCTGGTAACCCAAAGCTTAGAGCAGCCCTAAGCTGAGTGGATTCAACACATGCTGGAGCTATTTTAAGACTAATCCTGTAACTACTGCTGAGTCTGTACCACAGCCCCACCTGTTGAGGTAGTGGGAGGGGTTACTTATTTATTCTAAGTTATTTTATTTATTAATGTGCTCGCTAACTGCGCTTTCTCTCCCAACCATTAGTGACTGTGACATCCCGGCAATAAAGCACACTGCCTAACGCCACTGCTGCCTCTGGGGTCTTCTGGGCTGCCCCAGCCCCTCCTCAGGGCGCTGCCGGGGGCAAGGCCCGGGGGGGGGAGCGGGAGCGGGCGGCCCGGCGCAGCGCAGGGCCCCGGCCGCCCGTCGCCTGGGCGGGGGAAGGCGGCGGGACCCCCCCTCACAGCGCCGGGGCCGCTCCTCCCCCGGCCCGGGCACTGACCGCGCCCGCCGCCTCCCGCTGCGCCCGGCCCCACCGCGCACGCGCCCCGCGCTCCCGCCTCCGCGCTGGGCGGGAGCCCCGCTGCCCCTCGCCGCAGCAGCACTGACCCTTCCCCTCCCGCCCCCAGCTCTGCAGACACCACCCCTGCACCTGGGCAGGAGAGGCGCAGCCCAGGCACGCCTGTTAACAGCCCCAGAGAGAAGAGCGCTGATGGAAACTTCGGAACAAATCGCCCCAGCCTTTTTCCTTAATAGTAACGAGCCTCCCCCCGCCCCCCCCCTTTTTCTTACTACCCAGTCCTGAACACCACAGTCCAAGGAAGAGGAAGAACATGCTCTTGTTAAAATCAGTCAGGAGCAGAGAGCCAAGATGAACAGGAAGGACTAAAATGACAGTCCTCCCTCCCTGCTGCACTTGAGAGAAGTTCACCTCGCAGTGAAGTCACAGGTTCAGGACTTTGACCTCAGTCCAAAGCTGGGCAACAAAATAACCAGGGATCCAGTAACTAATGTTTACAGTACTTCTTTGTCTGGGCCTTTTTTGCTGATAATGTAAGTAGAAGCTAAAAAAATAATCTTTGCTTTGATTTTTTTCCTCCTGCATCAATATATGCTGGTTTACAAGACAGTAAAAAGGATTATCCCATGGTAAAAGTCAGACCCTGCAAATACAGAGGACTCCACAGCACCATGGATTGGGACCACTGAGCAGAACAAAAAAAGTCACATCCACGGGAACCGGGTAACATCATGTTCAGAAAAATAGCGTTCCCCTTTCCTCTGTCACTTGGTGAGCTAAGGTATGGGCCAACGACAGGAGCACTGATAAGGGCAGCCCAGGAGCTCCTGTCATATCTTTTACAGCAGTGAGGTTAACCCTGTAAGAAGGCCTGTCTCCACTGGCTAGTACATAGCAGTGGGTATGAGGGCACATTGAATTTTAATAGAGTGGAATCCAGAGATATTTGGAAAGCATCCTGGGCACAGCCACGTCCTGAGCCCCTCTGCTTACCTTCTCCCCTCCCCACCCACCCCAGACAAACTAAGTCAATCCTGCAGAGTTTACTCCAGGTAAAGGTGGCATCAGTGCCTCTTGCTGGCTTCCCTGCGAGTTGCAGTCCGTGGGTCATCAATATGAGCCATAACGATCCTGGGGAGGAAACACACCGAGACACCATGCTACAACACTTAAATGCAAACTCCAAAGACAGATAACAAGGTCTTGGGGTGTTTGGGATTGGAATGCAGCACAAGGTTACCTACACAGGACACCATGCAAAGGCAGGAAGTAAAATGACCTTAACTTTTTAAGTTCTGCATGAGAGTTGTGGGAAGAGACATATCAATGGGGTCCTGGCCAGCTGGAGAATAAGGCTGGCCAAGTAGAATTCACTGGCCACCTAGAATTGCTCAGCTATTGTAGTCATCAGCTACAACAAACAGGTCTCCTCAAATCATGTGGAAAGTCCCAGGTGGAGACAATGACAATACCAGCAGAAGCCAGGATATGGTGAAAGTCCCTGAGCATGACGACAGCCTGCCTGAAGGTGCCAGAGTGTAACCTCACCTGGAGGGAGTTCATCACCCCGTTGGCTAGGACAGCCATCTTGCCAGCAACGGATTTCACTCCTTGCTTGAACTGTGCAATGTCAGCTGCAGGCAGGACATTTCCAATTGACACACCACCTACGAGAACCAGCAGGAGTTAGCCTGGAGTCCCCCAGCTCCAGAGAGCACCCCCCCGAGTCCAGGTCCTCCGAAGCTGCCCCTTTCCTCAGCCCACCAAGCGCTAACAAACCTGAGTGCACGTTCTCAGCTTCTCCAAACAGGTCTGCAGAGCTGATGGCACTGCTGCCCGAGAGCTGTTGCAGTCGGGATCTGGCTTCATACTGCAGCAGAAAACAAAACAAAATGGCTATAAAGGAAGTCAACAAAGTAAGACCTGAGCAAACAGGAGGAGATGAAGCCAGAGCTGTACCAGCTTAAGCACTGCAGCATGCATCTACCTCAGCATCTGCCTCCCGCCCGAAGAACATATCTGAAGAGATAGCTTTAGCCCCTGCAAACTTCTGCCGAGCTTCATTGGATTCCACAACAGATGCTCTGTTCTCTGTCTCCCGCCTACTGGTGGGTCTGAGGAAACAGAGAGGAGACATCTCAGTTTTAGCTCACCAACACAGTAAAGAAAGAGACTTCTCCCTCAGACCCCATGTGATCAGAGGAAAGCAACAAATCCTCAGGTGCTGGCTACCGTCAGGGTGGTCCTCTCCCCACCTCAGCACAGCCAGCGCTTCATGACCATAAAGGCTGTATCAAACATAAGGACACAATAGGCAAAGACATGCCCAAGCCTCTTTCGCTGGAGGGCCTTTTTCTTGGGCTTGTCCACGCAAGTTATCTTCTGCAGCACAAGGCTCCTGTTGTAACACAGCAGCATCTCTCCCCACAGCTCCCAGCCCTATCCTTTTGTCCCGCACACAAGGAAGGTACAGTAGCGGTGACAGGCACTTCACCTCTCTGAAACTGGCCGAATACTGGAAATGGTCACCTCGGGTTCTTCCTCTTTGTCCATACCCCATGAAGAGTCCGTTTCCCATCGTGAGCCAAATGCATCTTCGAATGAGAAGGGATTATATTTGTACCTAGATACCAAAAACAGGTAATTTAGGCCAGACATTAAATCCAGGAATAAGCCAAAGACTACACTTGAAACCAAGTCTTACTTGGGGGGTCCAGATGTGAAGCCTCCAGCATCTTCAAACAAGTCCAATTGGGAACGGGAAGATTTTGCGGCCAGCGGTGTCTCCTGCTCAATTACTTGCATCTCAGACATCACCGAGTGTGAAACAGAACTAGCACAATAAACAGGCAGTCAGGGCCAATGGGTCTGGCAGCACCCAGCCCTCCAACCAGTCTGCCTCAAAACTAAGCCTGGCCTTCATGGGCAGGTGCCACAAGTCTTAAGGGAGAGGTGTGGGATGCCAGCCCCCTTCACCACTTAATCTAAACTTGTCCTGACTCCCTCCGAAGTCTTGAGCTACCTTACAGGAAGCGTGCTGCAGGGGGACATCTCTCAAGCTGCAGGGCTCAAGGGCTAGGTGCTGACAGGCCACACGCATCTTTGGAAAAGCTCAAATCAGAACCAGAACCTCTGAACAGAGCGCCCATTCCTTCTGGCACCCAAAGCATTTTTAGGCATAGTCCAGCATATGAGCACTTTAAATTGGCTCCTTAGCTGTTACAAGAGCAGCAAGCTCCTCCCTTCAGGAAACTCTTCCAGAGCAGGGTGCTTCCAAGGCACCTGTCTGTCTTTTGCCATCCACAGCCAAGTACCTTCTGGACACCAAGCCCATGCCCAGCCTCTCTGCTTGTTCACGCTTCTTCCCTTCAAGGTTCTGAAGTTTCTTCTCTTCCTTCTTCCGATCAAGCTGCAGTTCCTGATAAGCCAGTCGCATTGAGGTGACTCTAAAGGAAAGAGCTACGGTGGGTACCAGCTCATTACCCTCCCCCCAGCCCATGCTGTGGAGGAGCAAGGGGGAGAGTAACCCTGACAACCCATCAAAACACCCATTTCCACGACAGCTCTGCCAGAAATCCTTGTCTTCCCATCTCACATCCACTGGGATTCAACTCTTTCTTGGCTAACTGTGATTCCTTTCTGTAAGCATTGCTGCCTCCCTGCCACTTCCCCAAGAGAGTGCCCCATCCAGTTCAGCCTTAGCCTTTTTCAGTCCTGTCCAAAGGTCAACAGAAACACAAAATACTTCTGTATCTACTCCTTTAACTCTTCCAGGGATGCTAATTGGAGTAAAATACGGCAGCATAAACTTGCACCCTGTTGTAAGGACCGTATTGGCCTATAGCAACTGCTCATCCTATCGTGCAGCATGTTCTGTACTCACATTAGGTGGTCCCAGGGTGAACAGCATTAACCTCATATTCCTTCAGCCCTATGTATGGAAGGTATTCAGCACAAACAGGGCACTTACATGGACTCCTCAGCTTGTTTCCTGGACTCCACCGCCTGCTGCTCCCTCAGCTGCTCTGCCACCTGGGCTTGCCGCTCAATCTCACTGAAGCTCTGGCTGCTCACTTTCTGGGCTCCAAGACCTTTTTTCACACCCAACTTGAAAAACAAAACCGAAAAAAATTGCCATTTCTTCACCCTAGATTGTTCATCGTAGAAGAAAACCAGAATCCTACTCCTTGCTGCACTGATCAGGCCTTCGGTCTCCATGTATAGTCACAACCTACAGACCCAACCAGAGCATGCAACAGATTATGGAAGAACACGCAGGAGTTAACCCACCAGTGGCCAGTGCTAAGAGATCAGCCGCACACACTTCAGACCACAAGAAGTAATGATGCAAAACCTAATTGGTTTTGTCCATTAGTATATAAGCTATCTTTCAAAATAAATAGTAATATAACCAAAGCTCTTCCTTCCCCAAACAGATCTCTTGATACGCAGCTTCGTTAAGGGCAGAAAGCAAGGGCCAGGGAAAGGACGGCAGTAATATGAGACACACTCTACCTCCTCTCCATAAAACAAGAGCTCAGACATACCCCCTTCTTGGCAGCTCCCGGCTTCTTCTTTCCAATGAGGGAGGATTTAAGTTCTGCAAGAGGACAGAAGCAGCAAATAAGCAGAAGTGAATTAATGTAGGAAGCCAAACTTAGTCAGCAACCCACACAAACATCCACCGCAGTCCAGCTGCTATAGAGTCCAGGGCACACCATGCAGCTTCACGTCAGAAGCCTGGGTGACTTCACCCAGCCAAGAAAGATGCACTCAGAAGCTCCACAATTGCAGGCTGGTGGCCTAGAGAAGCACGTCCGTTGCTGGAGAAACTTCTAAATGAATTAAGACCTTTGAATAGCTCCTCCAAGTGTCATGCAGTTGGTGACCCTATCCAGTAGGGATCAGGGTAGCTAGAGGAAGACTAGATTTATTCCATACATAAATCCAAGAAATATGCAGCTTCAGAGCCATATGAAGGTCAGTGCCTCACCAATGCCTTGGGGACAAAGGAGCAAGAACCCTAAAGTCATGTTTACATGAACAGCCAACAACAAAATGGATCTAAAGTGCAGCGAGCTGTAAAAGCAACAGGTTCCCCAACACCTTGCCCCAGGAACCTGTCACTCTGAGGGCACGAAGCATGCCACACTTGTAAAACCAGCCAAGGTCCAGCCAAGCAGCAGGTGCCTGGGGAAAAGTGAAGGAACAAAGCAAACAGAGAGGCACTGCCCAGGACATTTTCCCAGCTTCCACCATGTAGCTCCAAAATCTTTTATTGCCCTTGTTGGGCTTTTCTTCCACAGTAGTGTCCTCTTACTTTCTATACCCATATGACTTTTGTCAACCCATACTTTAGATCATTCTTGACAGCCTTTCCTGTCTCTTTTTCTAGTCTTACCATAAGTTTTTGAAATAGAGGGGTTCAAAACATTCCCACTATCCAAGACTGTTTTCAGCTCGCTGTTCCTAGCATTTCATTTGGAGTTGTTTGGGGGTTTTTTTATTACTGTCAGGGAACATTTAACAGAAATGTCAGTACAATCCCTTTCCTGATACGGAATAGCTGGTTTCAATCCCAGTACTATTGTATTGGATATGATGGCTAGATGGAAGCTTTGGCTCATTCTCTCCCTCCAAGCACAGGAAGCTACTAGAGTTGAAAGCAGAATCACAGAAGGGGCAGGCAGAGTTGCCACAAGCAGCCAGCGCAGGCCAGCCATTAGCCAGTTACCTCTGGCAGGAGCAGGCCCTTGTGTTGACAGATACATGGACATGTCTGAGGAAGAGACATAAAACACGGGGAGTAAATAGATGCTTGAGGACACAGGCTTTCCACCCAGGATGAACCCACTGTGGGCTGGTGTTGGCTGGGATAGAGTTAATTTTCTTCAGAGCAGCTAGTACGGGGCCATTTTGGATTTGTACTGAAAACAGCATTGGTAACACGGGGATGGTTTTGTTACGGCCAAGCAGCACTTACACAGAGCCAAGGCTGGAGGGGACACAGCCAGGACAGCTGACCCCAGCGACGTCCCACACCGTGTGACGTCGTGCTCAGCACATACAGCTGGGGGAAGGAGGAGGAAAGGTGGGGGCGCTCAGAGTGATGGTGTTTGTCTTCCCCAGTAACCGTTACATGATGGAGCCTGGCTTTCCTGGGGATGGCTGAGCACCTGCCTGCGATGGGAAGTGGTGAATCAATTCCTTGTTTTCCTTTGCTTGTGCACACAGCTTTCGCTTTACCGGTTAAACTGTCTTTAACTCAACCCTCGAGCTGTTTGCTCACTTTTACCCTTCCAATTCTCTCCCCATCCCACCAGGGGGGAGTAAGTGGCTGGGTGGGGCTCAGCTGCTGGCTGGGGTTAAACCAGGACAGCTAGGCACACACTCTCAATAAGGAAAGAAGCTCCAGTTAGATGCTCTGTGCGCAGCCAGGACAGTAATGGCAGGGGAGAATCAGATACAAATCCCTATGACTCTGGAAGCTAAAAATTCATTTGCCTCCAAAGCTTCTGGGTGGAAAAAAAAAAACCCACACCCAAAACCAAACACCATAGCCATGTGGCTTTGATCAGCTAAGTTAAAGATATGTAAATGCCAAGTTTTGTCCAAAGCTCAAAAAATGAAAACAAGCTTTTGGGATAGTGACAGCTTTGAACTCAATCATCCAAAGGAGGAGGAAACCTCCAGTAAACTGGCTTGGTTTTGGGGTTTAGGGAGATCCTCAGTTCTGGCTCCACAGGAAGATAAGCTCCTTTAGACATTCTGGAAATTGGCTCATCAGTTCCAGCTCCACTGAGCTTACTACTGAACACTAGATATAAGAGCCAGACTGATCTGAGAGATAGCAAAGAGTCTTACTTACCTAGAGGAGCTTTAGGAGATGTGCTCAACAAGTCAATAGAGGGGCCCTGGCTGGAATCTGTGGGCATAAAACCAGAAGAGAAAATTCAGCAGAGATTCAACCCCTTTCTTTTCAGTGTGCTCACAGTCCCACTACATCTCTCTTACCTCCTCTGCCCCCACCCCAAACAAGCTAAATTACAGTTTGAAACATGTAATTACCCACGCGCAACAACTTCACGTCTCCACAGAGGAAGTTATTCCCTCTGCAGTGTTCTTAACACATTAAAAGCAAGCAAACACTCTGCAGGGGAACACGCAAAGCTGTTCCAAATTATAGCTGTGCCCTCAGATTCTCAGTTTCCTTGTCATTCACCCTAGAAACAGTTTTTTTACTTTATACTCATAGATCATGTCCGGACCCACCAAATTCAAGAGATAGAAAAGAGTCTTTAAACAAATAATTATGTCTGGAAGCATGGAAATGGGGCAGCTAACCCCCAACAGAGTTTTGTGTGCATTTCGGGAAAAGCAGAGAACTGATCCTGAACAGAACAGTGTTTTCAGAAGTCTCCACTAATTTAACTACTCAGAGTGCGCAGAGGTTCCACTCCAAGTCTGAACCAAAGAAAGAGCTCAGCCCTTCCAACTGTGCTACAGAAGTGAATGCTCCTGGAAATGAAGTCAGGTTCTTGGGAAAATTATTCAGCAGGGAACTCACTCGACACTTCACTGCCTTCTGATGACTTTGCTGCTTTTTCCAGCTCCGGGGAAGACTCTGCAGGATTCTGGCTGGCATCTGCTACATCCCAGGTACCGGAAGACTGCAAGGAGATTCCAGTGATTTGCAGAAGATCAACAAATCCAACAATCCTGAACTTAAGTACTGGAGGTTTAGTGACCTGTATTCAGTTTTAGGCTAAAGGAAACATTTTCCAAACTCCAGACTATACCTTCACTGAAGATAACATATGGACAAGTCCACATTCCCTTAGCAGGGACAAAAAAATAAAGAAAAAAACCAACAGAAACTAAGCTGAATGGAAGGCCAGGAGGAACAACAGCATCACTCGACAGCAGCATCAGAGTTGACTACTGTGAGGACTTCCCAGGTTAAGGTGATGAGCTTAAACCTGGGAGAAAGAGTGTGAATGAGTTTCCCCGGAAAAAAATAGTGTCGGCTTCCACTGTCTTTATTTCCACACAGCCAGTTCTCATGTTACTCTACTCACTTGAGAAAGTCCACCCAGCATTGTGCAAACAGTTGCCCAAATCGACTTTACCAGGGTCTATGCACTGAAAATCTGACTAAACCAGAAGTTCAAAGTAATAGCCAGTCCTTGCTTTAACTGTACAAAGAGACTGTGCATTAATGCAGCACTCAAAGCATTTTCCAGGGAGTAGCTGGTAGCTCCAAGTACTCCTTGAAGATAAAGATGGTCTCGAAAACAAAGGACATGGATATTACAGGCCCCACGAGGGATTCTTTAGATCTGTGACTACATCCCAAGCTGATGACTGAATTTTAGTTCCTCCACATGAGTACTGAACAAGTATACAACTTGGAGTCCTTCCAAACTAAGTGGGACCTCTCCTGGCTGCACAGCTGGCTATTTGAGAGCCATTAAGGCTGTCTGGTTTAGACAGTTCCTCTCACCTGTGTGTGCTCCATGAAGAAATCAGCATCACTCTTGTCAGGAGAGTGCCCAAGGGCTCCACTCAGTCCATCTATAAGCAGCTGAAGAGAGGAGAGGCAGGAAAAAAAAAAAAAAGATATCCTACAAGACTCAGCATCCAGCGCTACACGTCTAACAGTAAAGAGCTGCTCAGACTTACATCAGTGCCATACTTGGCCATGGCAGCACTTGCCAGCTGCCGGATCTTCTCCCTGTACATCTGGGCAGCTCGACTGTTATACTTCGCATTGGCATCTGTGGTAGTGCAGCCGTGCTGGCGGAAGAAAGCAGTCTGAAAGGAGATGAACGTTCAGCCTCCAGACTGCAAGACCACGCTCAAGCAAGTGAGAGACATTAACTCAAACTCAATAGAAAAAGGAAGCTTCCCAAAGACAAGGGACATAACGCTGCGAACAGAGCACGAACCAACCATTCACTGATCAGCTTTCTCCATGAAGTCTTTCTCCAGGCCTCAGAGGGCTAAGAAAACCATCCCTGTCCTCCACAGGAGGATGCTTCCGAGTCACAACGCTGAGCGTGAGCTTTCAAACTGATCAGCATTACTAACCCCTTCCCTTAAAGGCGACCGTGTCTCTCACATTTAAATGAGATGTAAGGAAATAACAAACCCGCACAGCGGGAAGCAATGTGTTCAAAGGTCACGGCCTGACTTCCAAGCACAGCTGACAAACACCTCCCCTCATTCCACATTTCCAAAGAAGACAGAGAGGTTGGTACCCCGAAAGCCACACAGAGAAAAGGGAGAAGAAACAGAGGATGGGATTAACAAAAGGGAAAAGCAAGCAAAATGCCTACAGAGGCTCCTCACCGCGTTGGCATTACTGCCCACTTGCATACACCTCAGCTGAAACCAGTTCCAGTTAGAATCCAACTCTGTGGACCTGTGTGAGAGCAAATGATTTCTATTAATAATGTGCACGGCACGCCAAATGCAAAAGCAAGCCCTGCACTAGAAAGGTCAGCTATCCCACTGCTATCCCAGAGTATAGGGGCAAAAGGGGAAAGAACATCTCAGTAACTTCTTTGCTCCCGTAAGAAATTAATCTGAAATTTTATAATGAGGAAAAAAAAACAGTTCCAGCTTCACACCAAACAACCGTGTCCAATCTTAAAAGCACCTCTCACTTGTGTTGCTTAAGAGGGCGGAGCTTGAGCTTAGAAAGCACAGCCAACAACTTTCGTTTTACCTCTGATCTTGCCACAACAGGAGAAACTCATATTCAGTCTGTCTCACAGATTAGGCCAGAACACATGACAAAGCAACTGAGAAAACCACCCAGTAAAGCTAGGTGACAGCGGATGTCTCATACCGGTTACTCAACTAATCTCTGAATAAGCAAAGATCACAGTTTGTTAATTAAAATGCTGACTTTCACAACTACTGAAAATAAGCTCAATCGGCTGAAAATCCAGTACCATCTTCCACACTAGGTTGATACAGAAAAGATTAAGTAATATTCCTCTTTTTGCCTGATGCATGGCTACAAGGAACACCTCCATATTGCTGCATTACTGGCAAAATTCACAAACCCCGCTCTCCTCCCAGCTCCTACAACTGGGAGTCCCGACAGCGTTTCCGCGAGGTTAGCGAAAGGAACGCGCCGATGTTCCACCGAGGCGCTTCAGAAACTCCATCTTGGAGGGGCAGAGCGACCCGACCCCTCCAGCGAGCAAAGCAGCCAAAGCCCGCGGCGATCCCTCCGTGCCAGCGCTGCCCTCTGCCCGCTCCCCGCGCGTCCCCGCGGCAGCCAGGCGCAGCCAGGCGCAGCCCGCCGCTCCGGGGCTGCCCGGCCGCCACTCGCGGGTGGCCGAGCCCCCGCGCCCCACGCACCTGATGAAGCTGAGGTGGACGCCCAGGGACCTGTGGACGCCGGAGCAGTCGATGCACAGAAAGACCCCGTAGGTGATGCTGGCCCAGCTCGGGTTCTTGGCGCCGCAGTCGAAGCACGACTAGAGCGAAGGCAGAGGGACGGCCGGGCTGAGGCGGCGGCTCTGCCGCTCCGCGGTGGCCCCATCGCCCGCGGCCCGGCCACTCTCCCCAGGCCCTCCCCGCGCCCCAGCAGCCCCCTACGCGGCCGCCCCGCGGCCCGGAGCCCAGCGGGGCCCGGCCCGAGCCCAGGCCGCGGCCGCATGGAAGCAGCGCGCCTCGGAAGGGCGGGAGGTCGCCCGGCGCCGCCCCGCTACCTTGTTCGCCGGCGCTGCCCGGAGCCGCTTGAAGAGAGTCTGGATCTCCGTCTTGCTCGGCTCCGCCGCCATGATCTCTCCTTCCCAGACACCACTGCGGCGACGGGTGCCGGCCGGGCCCAATCGGCGCCGAGGTCGGGCCGCCGTACGGGTGCCGGCCGGGCCCACACCGGCCCCACACCGGCCCGCCGACGGGCCCCCCGCGGGGGCAGCCCCGGCCTGCCCCAGCGCCATGCGGCGGGGGCGCGGCGGCGCTCCGCCGTTAACCGCTCCACCCGCCACACCCGGCGGGGCCGCTCGCCGGGAGCGGGGCCGGGAGTCCCCACCTTCCCCGGGCTCAGGGGTGGTGTTTCGGGTCAGGGCCCCTCCTCGGCGCCCTGCGCTAGCTCCGCCATCACCGCGTCCACTCTTACGGCCTCTGTATAACCGGTTCCTGCGTCTAGACATGAACGGGGACGTTTCCACGCCCGAGCCCCCGGTCAGCTCCGGCTGCTCAAGGTGTTGCCCCAGCCCCTTCACACACCAGGAGGCAGCGGCCATCTCGGGGAGCGTTACTGGCTGTGCCCTTCTTCTGGCCACGGAGAGGCTTTGTAGAACAGCAGGGAGGCAATGCCTGCCTTGGGTCAGTTGCTACCTGAGAAGCAGCTCAGACGAGTGCTTACAGGTGTCACCTGCTGCAGCAGCTGGACCTCAGGCCACCAGACCTGGTACACCCGCACAAGTGAACAGGCTTGGAAATTATTTAGTTAGCTGGAGATTTCTCAAGAGCAGCAAGCGGCACTACCTAGTCTTGTGCAGTAATCAATGTAGGGAAGCTGTTACTTCAGACCAAAGATGGTGTCAGGGCCTTAAGGTGCTATATTACCTGCCTGGAAGCAGGAGGGAATGGGCTAGAAAGTCATTCAGTTATAATCCAAGAAAAACAGAAAAAAATATGGTTGTGCTTTGAACTGAAAGTCATACGGCCCATTTCATGCTTTAGCCTGAAAGAGCTCAAACAACTGAATTCATGACAGTCCTTGATTAAGACTAAACTATGATACAGGAAAGCTTTGCTTGTGTTTTGCTTCATTTGTATCTCTGTTTCCCTAGGCCTCTTTGTCTATTTAGGTAACATTAAGACTTCCTATGTAAATCACTCAAGAGGTTCAATGAACACTTAGACAATTCCTGGAATGTGCAAACTAAGATAGGAGGGACTCACACAAAAGGATAGAGAGACCCTATAATGAGGAGGATGATTTTTACTGATTTCAGAAGACACCTGGACTTTACTTCACAGCACATGCTCTAGAAAGAAGGTCAACTAGTGAACACCATGAGGAAGACTATTTACTTCTTCCCTCGACCACCAAAGACCCCCAGTAGAATTTAGGATGCATGCTCAAAGGGGTGTCAACTTATATAAATGCATTCTGAGAACTCATTATCATAAGACATCCCTTCCCAGGAAATCTAATTAATATATATGATTTTTATGTGTGTAAACTGATGTCCCTTACTACCTCAGGGGAGCCCTTATGGTGGAGAATCCCCAGGGCGACCCCAGCTCTGCTAATTAAGAATACCTGCTTAACAGTAAAAAACTTTACTGTTAAGTCAATTTCTTTGTTTCAAGTAAAAAAAAAAAAAAAGCTACTGCAGAGCAATGAGAGGTTCAGAAGGGCAACAACAACAAAAGCTAATCAGTAGCATGGTATTATTAAAATGGATTAGATTGCGATTTCCTTACCTCCAAAAGGAGATTGCTCTGTAGCACCAGCTTGTCACTACAAGGAACGGTTAAATGTACCAATATCTGGACAAGACAACTTTCTGTTTAAAGGCTTTCCTATCACACATTTCCACATTTTCACAGATATGTAAGGTAGACTGTAGAATTCATTGCAATGGGAACCTCAGACCCATGATCTTAGCAAGACCCATAAAGCCTTGGGACATACCAATGCCGTCAGGAGCAACTGAGTTGTTGGGCAAAAAAACCCTGCAGAAAATCCCCTGCAGGTTTAGCAGGGGTATGAAGGCTTGTGTTCTGGGAATTGACAAAGCTCTAACTACATGATCAGAGTGAGACCTGATATGAGAGGCACATTGCCTTACAGTAAGATGAGAGGCTTCTGGCCGACACAGCTGATTCGAGCTATTCTGAGATGAACTGGGTAGTGAAGCCTGATCTAGCCTGCCAGGGCTTGTTCTTGGCAGCAGTCTTAAGTAGCCCCAGTGTCTGTTGCTCTTATTCTACTGCCTTAATTGTGCCTATATGCCCATTTCTGGGATTACACAAGCAGTATTGGGGAATCAATTCAGGTAAAAGTAACTGATAGCTTTTTCCTCACAGCTATTTTTAAACCATTTGAGTTCCCCGATGCCATTCATGGTGCAGCTGTCCTGGCAGTCATACCAGGAGAGCTGATGTCAGGGTGCAGCAAGGCCTGGCTGCATCCCAGGAGAAGGAGAGCTGCAAGGGGGGTGTTCCAACGGCCACCTGGCCTGGGCCCTCATCAGCCATGGCCCTTCCCACAATACCTGAGGAAGGAGAGCCAGGGAGGCCCAGGGTAGGGACCAGGTTTGACCAAGAATTGAGATAGCCAGGTAAGCTCATGGTGATGAGGTAGTCTGCAGTCAAGCTGGGAAGTCAAACCACAGGTCAGGATCAGGCCCAGTGATTGCGAGGTGCATCTGTGGTGACATGGCAAGTCTGAGGTCAGCCTGGTAAGCCAGCCTACAGGTCAGGAGCAACAAGGCACAGCCAGAGAACTGCTACTCTTCCAACTTAGCTCAGACAGGAACTGGTGGCTCTGGGCTGAGCTTAAATGAAAACACACCCACCCCCACGGGCAGGGGATGTGGGTAGAGGCCCCAGGCGAGGCTGCTCAGGACACTTAAGGCCTGTAAGTGCACTCAGGGCCCTGACAGTTGAAGCTAGACAGGACAGGAGAGGGAGTGTATGGTGCTAGGGTGGAGGCTGTGTAAGCTGCATCCGTAGAGGAGCAAGTTCAGGCAATGAGTGTGCATAGAGAGTGGTGGCGTTCATGTTGGCTCGAGCAGTCTTGACCTGAGTTGCTCGCTCCTGCCTTGTTGTTGTGTGGTGCTGCTCCCCTTCTCTGCTGGCTTTGCTCTGCCTAGGTCTGCGTTTGGCTGTGTGATGGAGATGTTGCGCGGGGGTTAGGAGGGATGGAGTCTGTTCGTGCTGGCATTGCCCCCGCTGGGGCTTGGGATGAGAGAAAAACAGCATATGTGCAGGAGGAGCCACGGCAGCCTCAGAGGCCAATAGGTCAGCGTCAAGCTTTGTCTCTGCCTGTCTGTGCTAGGAGACACGGGGAGATACAGTGCAGGCTACTCTCCTCTGTGGAGGGTGCACGCTTTCTGTTCACTGCACTGTGTCTTGCTATAGCAAGGTGTCTCAAGCTTCTCTACCTCAGCTGGGTCCCTTGCAGGCCTTCCAGCCCATGCTGGTTGCTCCAAGTCCTGGCAAGGCTGCTGATCCTGTCCATCAGTTTTACATAAAAGCAGCAGGGAGAGCATGCTGCCAGTCTGAGAAATAGTCAGCTTCTTTTTGTTGCCTTTGTCCGTACAGGAAAGACCTCCTGCTGCTGGCTGTTCCCTGCAAGCGCGTGCTGTCACTGCACAGTTCTTGCTATTTCCTGCATCTGTTTCTTTTGCATGTCATGTGCTTCGGTGCTGAATTTCTGAGCTCCAAGCTGGCAGACTGCTCTTTGGCCCTCGACTTCCCTGTCCAGCTACATCACATCTGACATCTGCCTCTTTCTTCCTGACTGCTGTGACACCAGATCCCGAGCCCGATGTAGCTGCCTAATCAGAGATTGCCTTGCTGTTACCCACCTCTGTCAGTGAAAGAGAGTCTCCAGAATCATCCAGGACAGCAAAGAAAAGCAGAGGATGGTGACCAGGCTTGTTCTTGGAGTCTGCCACAACACTGGGGACACTTTTTCAGTACAGAAGTCCTGTTGTCTGAGGGCGTGAAGTTACTGTGAAAGACAGCTGGAGAGGCTCAGGAGTGAAGTGCTGGATGGGGGTAAAACCTGCCCTGCACTTGCAGGTCTGAGCCAAAGGGAAGAGAAAGTTCTTCTCTGGGAGTCTGTCCAGAAGCAGGGTGACAGAGGAGAGCAGGGGCCTCGTGCTTTTCCCACTACCCAGGAAAGAATGTAGGTGAAAGGACTGTGCAGGAGGGGGACAAGGTGGCTGAGTCCTGCTCTCCTACTCAGAACTGTTGGCTTTATGCTTTTGCAGAATAAGAAGATTAGGGACAGGGGACAGCAAATTCAGTAAACTACCCAAAAAATAACTGGGAGCTGTAGTTTCCCATAGATCACAGTGTGAGTGGTGGGGTGCCAGGAATCTACAATGATGCCTTGGGGAGAGCAGCAATTCCTAACACAAGGGATTTTGTTGTGGTTTTGGGTTTTTTTTGTTTTTTTTTTTTTTCTTTTCTTACCAAGCAGCTTACAGACGCTAACTAATCTGAACGTTTTCCCCCTATAGTCAGT
Source organism: Strix uralensis (assembly GCF_047716275.1). Taxonomy (NCBI): domain Eukaryota; kingdom Metazoa; phylum Chordata; class Aves; order Strigiformes; family Strigidae; genus Strix; species Strix uralensis. The sequence continues at coordinate 89,398,843 of NC_133975.1, read as the reverse complement.
AACCCTGGGAGAGAGCTCTGCTCGGTATTTCAGGGCAGTCTGGCTGTTTCCAGTAGTGGAAAGTGCAAGCACAGCCACAGGTGAAGAGGAGGAAAGGAGAAGCAGATAGAAAGTGTGCTCCCTCTTGCTGGAGCAAGGGACAGGTTCTCAGCAGGTATGTCGCTTCCCAGAGAGTGTAAGAAGATGCTCCCAATTTCCTGTGGTTTCGGGGATCATATAGAAAACTTTTCCTTTCACTGGGTTAGGTTTCTGTCAGATCAGCAGGCTGCCCTGCATTCCCCTAAGTCTATATATTCGCTAGGATTGATGCAAGGGGAGCAGCTGGCTGAGAGTTGTGGGTGACCAGCCTGCCAGTGTGCCAGATGGAGTGTAATTAGTAGCTGCCTCCCTAGGAAAAAATATAGCACCAAGGCAGGCCGTCACGTCACATGCTGGCTCCATGCAGTGCTTCCAGCAAGATCTAAGATAAGGAGGTAGTACACTATGTGTAGAGCGAGTATTTTGTTCAGGTTTACAACTTACAGTTTTACTGCAATCTTACAAATGTTGTGGTTTGGAGAAGCGCCAGCAAAGGTAGAAGGAACACACAAATTAAGGAACACAGTGGATGGGTAACTCGAGATACTGAGAAGCACAGTCGTGGCTGGCTTGATCCAAGCTGGGGTTGTGTTGCAGCTGAAAGGCCGGGCCTGCTGCATGTGCTGTCCCTTGCAACTGTCCTGGCAAGTGGCGGCCATGGGCTGAGTTGTGTCAAATTTGAGCCCTGCTCAAATGCTGATTGTCATTGTGTTGCTGAGCTGATCTTCTGCTTGTGTGATCACTGAAGCAAGTAAGGAAAGGGCTAGGAAGGTTCAAAAGGGAGAAGAGAGGACTATCCCTTTCAGTTGTGCTGGATGATGTTGCTGGGCTGCCAGGCAAAACTGCTGGGGGCTGATGGAAAGGGTAACTGGAGTGTGGGGCCAGGGAAGGGTTGTGCTGCTCCCAATTACTGCTGAGTACTTATGAAGTGAGCGTGTGCATGTGTATACGTGTATGTCTTCAGGCTTTTCTCTTGTAACTCCAAGATTATAATCAAATGTTTATTTTCAAATGTCTGGTTACATCACCTCGGACTGGACTGGACTGCTCAGGACTTGGGGTACCCTAAAGCAGGGGTGAGCTGGCAGATGTGCCCTGGGGTTTCCGGGATCTGAGGACAAGTTTTAGACCTTGCTGTAATGGCCACTTTGGAGATGTTACAGGTGTCCCTGCCAGGAGCAAGCTGTTTGGCAGGTGACAATCGCTCAAGTGATATCTTGCTTCAAGTCATGCTCATTGCACGATATGGAAGCAAGGTGCAGAGACTGGGCAGGGATCAGGCCCTGAGCTACCTCACCCTCCTTCGAGGACAGTCCACAGCACAGGCACTGACTCGCTTGAGGTAGAGCCAGCAGGGCCATCCTCCTATCAGCCACGACCCTTCCAAATTTTCCAGCAGACACTCAATCTCTCTTCCCTGCAGACCACCCTACTCTCCCGAGTTTTCTAAACTGAATCCCTCTAGTACAGGGACTAGTTGCCTGCAGCCCCTACGACAAGTGTAGGAAACATGCCTAAAGCAGAAGACACTGACTCATGAAAGCAGCAGGCAGAGCTAACGAAAAAACAAGGTAAGCAAGGCAAGATGAGAAAGCAGTTGGTTTACTATAAAGCTCTTTTGAAAACATACAGTTACCACAGAGTGCAAGCGCTGCTGTTGAACAGGTTATTATGAGGGATTTGAGTGGAGAGGGAGTAGGTAACAGTGCTTCATCTCTGCAGGTGGCCACAATGTGTAGAGGGGATGCAGGGCCACTGGTGAGACAAACATCCATGGGATTGTGGATGCATCATTCCTTAGGAATTGTGTGGCACCTGTGGGGAAGCCCTGAGGAGAATTTGAGAGAAAGGGCTCGTGTGGTCACAGCTGGGGGCAGTGACTGTTTTGGTGACAACCTCCTGCTGAAAGCAGGAACAATAGACTCATGAAGGAAGGAGGTAGTGAAGTCAAAGGGGGAGACTGCAGGACCTGGAAGAAGACTTCCAGCTGGTAGGATAGAAAGGAGACAAAGGGAGGAAGGGACCACTGGATCTGTAAACAGCTGGACCCAGTGAAAGCGCTGAGACTGAAGAGGAGAGACTATGGGCTCCCACACTAAGGGGGAAGAAGTGCTGACCACCACTACACTGCTTGTGGAGAAAGGAGGTCTCAAACTGCAGCTGTAATTGCCTTAAGCTGAGAGACTGACAAACCAGGAACCTCTGCAAGCGGGGTTACTGAATGATGAAAAACAGGAGGACAGGGCCAGTAGAATGGATGTGCTGAAAGTGGCTGAGGTGATTTGGCCCGAAATTTGGTTTGGAAAAGTTCACTGGAGCCATGCTGTGTAGTCAAGATGTTCCAACAGAAAATGAGCTAATTTCTTCCAGTTACAGAGCCTACCCTGTTGCCCCCTCTTCCCCCCCTTTGATAAGAAGATCATCCTCTTTGATCTTATAAGAACCTAGGTAGCTTGGTAAACAGTCTCACTCTCTTGCAGCCCTGAGTTTTCCAGCTCCTTGTAGCCTGTGCAACACTTGGTTGCAAGTCTTTTGGGGGTGTTTTTTGGTTTGGGGTTTTTTTTTTGTGTTGTGGTTTGGTTTTGTTTTTTTTTTTTGTGCAAGGTCTCTCTGAAGACACTTAGCCTCATATCATGCAGCCTTACTCTTCTTGGTTGTTTTGCACAACCTTTCCCACCAGCCTGTGGTGGGTATTTTCCAAGCACATTTCCATGGGTCAAGATGGAGTTTGTGGTACTGGCTTTGTGTCAGGTTCAGTCCCATGACCAGTCTCTGTGCAGTTACCCTACACTCACCTACCCGTCTGAGGGGAGTGTTCAAGCCCATTTTAACTCCAGCACCAGCCTTTCTCACAAGCAGGGGGGAATTTTGCAGCCTGCTGCAAACGCTGGCAGCTCTAGAAATGCGACGGAGGCAGCCCCAGTTCATGCAGGGCCTGCGCTTCAGTCAGGGAGAACCTGCCTGAAATAGCAGAGCTGAGCTCCACACGGCTGCAGCCTTGGACTGGACCTCCAAACAAGGCAGGAGCCAAGGGAGCACAGGACAGTTTCTAACAGCTCTGAAGGGTCTCCACACAGGATTACCACATACTTGCACCTGCCTCAGCGCTTCCTGCCAAGCAAAACAACCGCAAACAAGGACACGGGATGGGGAAGTGGGATGGAAAGTGAACTGAAGCACCAATGGCCCCAAGCTCCCCACAGGGCTGCGGGAGTGCCACCAAGAGTTAGTAGCTAACCACAACTCTCAGCTGCCATCACAGAGCACAGCTGTCCTGTGGCTCTGTCACCCAGATTTTGCCTACAGGGCAGAAACATCGTTAGTAGGTTGAGCAAGTTCAGCTGCTGCTTTGGGGAAATGGGTGTCATAGAGAATCTTTAACTTCCTCTTCCTAGAAAATCCATGATCAACAGGAAAGCCAAGCTTTGCGTGATACTTCAGAAATTCTTTTCCAGGAAGATGTCAGGACCAAATTATTTGCCAACTACAGATGTACAAGCTTTCCACAAGGAGTGGCTTCATTAAAAAAAAAATAAAATATGACTAGATAATGTTTTCATTGTGTTGCCCATCAGGCACAGAGATGCATCTGTATGCATCTGAAGCCATAGGGGAAGAATAGGCTTTGCTGGCCTTCTGGAATTCAGGCACAGCAATTAGTTCATGTGTGCACGTCTCTGCTCACACACAAAACTTCTGGCATGCCATGGATGACAAGTTTCAACTAGAGCCTTTGTGGTTAACAAATCCTCATTTGCTTCTGTGGAAAACTAAGTCTCGGGGCAGAGCTATTAGTTTAATAGAAGATCATTAGATGTGTTTGGGTTTTTTTTTTTCCCCCCCCTCCAGCTGGTTCTTTAGTACACAAGCTCTCTTTTACTATTCCACTTGGGTTTGGGTAGTCAGGCAGCCAAGTGCCATGCCAAAATTTATGAGGTACAGTCCAGCCGAGCAATTCTTCATTCTCAATGTGTTGTCTCCTGTCCATTACTCAGGCTCTTGGCAGGAATTTCTGATGTGCAAACATTCCTTTAGGGGACTTGTTCACATAAACTGTAGTATGCCACTATTTCTGGAAACCTTCAAGCAGCCCAATATGATCAGGTGGTCATGTTTTCCTAGGACAAATACGTCTGTTCAGACTTTGTCCTGTGGAACTTCAGGCTGTTTGTACTGTCATCAGAGGTCCTGTCTGCTGGACATTTCTGTCCTCATAGCAGGTTCTAGCCACACCTAACTCCATCCCTAATTATAGCCTGACTAAAACTCAGAAGACAAATTGAAGTCAAGCCTCCATGTTCTCCTTTGTAACTCCCTTCTAGAGTTTTTTAACCTTGCATGAAAGGCTAGCATTAGCGTTTGAAAATATCCAGACTAACAAGGTAAATTTCAGTTTTCATTACAGCACATAGCAGGTCATTTTATCCCTGTTTTTGTCTCTGTTACCTCCCAAGCCTGGCAGGCACCCTCTCTGCATGTTCATGTGTTAGGACAAAGCAGCAACAAACCACACGGTTGGGGGTCAGCAAGTGGAACACTTGCAATTACTGTACAACACTGATGATACTTTACCTGGGACAGAGTACTGAAAGCAGAGACTGGATCTTTAAATAAATCCAAGTGCTTATACACAAACACCTCTAATTATGTGGCATAAGCTTAGAGATTTCTTCAAATATTGGACTCAGAATAATAGGTAAATTCATAGCTAAACCCAGGCTTTTTAAATGTCTGTTGCTTAGATCTTTAATTGCCTTTTGGGAATACTTTCTCTTTTCTTGAGAAATGACATTACTGATTCAGAACAAAATGCTTTAGCCTTGTTTCTTTGGTTTGTACCCCTCTCCCCCCAGTCATGAAGTACAGTGCTAGAGCAAGACCTTTCAACAGCTGATACATCTCTGTGGTCTCACAAGAGCACTAGATATCATTGGTCTCAGATCTCTGTCCGTGGCAGACAATGTTTCAAGGCATCCAAGGTGCTGTAAAAGGTTAATTTCTGCTCTGTCTGGCAGGCAGGGAACAAGATGTTTGTGATTCTTGAATCTCTCATTAAGTGTTTGAATCTGTCCATCCCCACCTCCTTTTCAGTCTCCACTTGTTAAACATCCATTCTGGTTCATTAGCTGCTGTTAACATTCTGCAGTCATTTAATCCCAAATGCTCACCTGTGACTTCAGACTTCCTTACCTGTATCAGCCCTTTTCCAAACAGCTCTGAAGCAGTTCGCCCTGGTGTGGTTGGTGGAGGCTTGACTGCGCTCTGCAAGTCTGACTTAACAAAGTTCCTCACATGTGCTAACCCAGAATAAGAATGTCACTACAGAAGGCTACTACAAGCTCACAATGCATCTCAACAACAGTATCAAGCAGATGTAAGTAAACCATTTTTCAACTATTGTTTGGTTTTGTTTTCCCAAAACCGGTAGCTTTTCCTTTTTTTGTTCCCTCAAGCTCTTGGGCTCATCCTATACATGCATCAGTCCTCACGCAGAGCACCAGGATTAGGACCCCGCTTTGTCTCAGCGGCCTCAGAGGCTTCCAAGGACAGAAAGACAGGCCAAATGAAGGGGTCTGATAGGTCCTCCATGCTGAATGGCACTTAACAACTGGGCATAAGTACACCTGCAGCAATTTGGGACCAGGAGAGGAGTTATCCCTCTATAGCTAATGTTGTGCCAGCCAGCAGGTAGCTTTCACGCTCCGCTACCCTTCATCGCAGTCTTTGGCAAAGCAGGGAGCACACTTCTAGCATGTGTAAGTCAAAAATATGTAGAAGGAAAAAGAGGGTCTGTGCTGTGCACTGGGTGTTCAAGAACAGAGGTATAGCCAAAACAATCTAGAAGCGTTAGAAACCCCAACCCACACTAGCACATTTAGGGGTCCTAAGCAGGACAGCACTGGCAGCTGGGGCTGTCTTTTTAATACCAGCCTTCAGTGCATGTCAAAGCCCATTCTAGCTCAGGGAATGTTCAGTCAACTCTGACCTGCTGCCACACAGTTCTGTTCACAACTTGATAGCCTGAACAGCCACATCATGCGAGATGGAAGCCTGTTTCTCCTGTCCCCAAGCTATGCTGTTGTTCATTCCTGGTGTTATCCCAATCATCGGAAGGCAGCAGGAGGGGACAGCCAGGTTGTTGAGGCTGTATCACTTCACCTGGTAGGGCAGCTGGTCGAAGGATACTGCAGGCTTCTGAAAGATGTGGGAGAATAAATAGATTTCTCCCTGTCAGCTGATTGAGCCAAAAAGGGGAAGCAATACTACAAGTTCCCTATTACCCTGCCCATCCAAAACTCCTTGAACAGGAAGCTTGGGGGCAGGGCAGACCCCACCACCCTATGGATGTATGTGCATTGAAGCCAAGGAAGTCTGCGTTCTGTTTAAGAGCTGCGTGTGTCACTTTTCTCCCTTCCCCAAGTGCCAGTCAAGAAGATCTGTTCCCTTCTGCACTCCTACAGTACTGAGAGTCAGAGAAATCTTTACTCATCCTTGTTTATTTATTAGAAAATCCCTACAGGTCTAGGCCTTTAAAATGAAGCATTAGTTACATGGAATACGTGCCCTCAAAGTCCAGGAGTTGCTGGATATACTGCAAAGGTCGATTGGGGCCAGCAGGGACCCAGTGACCTCTGCAGAAGATGCTGGTATGGCTGCAAGACACTAGCGGGGCAGTAGCGATCAAGATCCAACCTTCTCAACATAGTTAGCAGGATAGAGTCCAACCTGGCCAGTGAGAAGTCGGCCCTTGCACCAGCCCTGCTCATCTTCTTCACTAATCTTCATGAGTTCCTCACCTAAAAGCAAAACCAGTCATTAGGAAGCAGCCTTGGGAAAGGTAGCATGGCATTTTTCCCTGCCTCAAGAAAAGTGGATAAAAAGCAAGAACTATTGGTCTGAGTCACCACACTTTTCAGCCCTTATTGCTTCTGTATCATACTGCAAGTGTAATCAAAGCCAGAGTTACTGATCACTTCAGTGTCTACACTCAGTACCATCCCCTAGGCCAAGGAACTTAGAGATAGACCTTCACTTCTGCTGTTCAACATCAGAAATATTTTTGTGCCCTGTATTCCTGCCTGCTTTCTTTCCCCAAGAAGAACATGCGTACAAGCCGGAGAGATCGGAACAATCTCAGAGACTTCTTTCTTAGTGTCTCCTCTGCAGCAGGTGGGAAGAAAATGTAGGAGGCTGCTAAGCTCTGGCTGTTAGGACCCAAAATGACTATTCCATGACAGAGTGTCTGGTTTGGCCAGCTAGGCATGGAATCATTTCTCAAACTATCACCAGGAAAAGCTTTTAATCTTCCCACATCTCCTTTGGGAAGGGGCAGAGAGGTCCCCTTCTCCACCAGTAGAAGGTCATACTTCTGTCAGAGAGGGAAGTCTGACTGCATCAACAGGCACACCCCACACTGGCAGAGGCTCAGAAAGTCATCTGCTGTTAAGCTTAAGCCCTACTGGTGCATGCTGCTCAGAGCAGATTCAAAGAGGGGATGACTAAAGCTAACCACTCATGCCTCATTTGCATCTGCTGAGTGGAAAGAGAGAGCAAAGAGGCAAGTTCTAGAGCACCCATCTTGTAAGATATTTGAGAGCAACAAGTTAGTGTTAGGAAGTTTACTAGTACAGTAACACTGCAGTATAGATATTGGCCTCAGGCACAAGCCCCTGCTACTGAAGGACTTCGGTGCCTTGCTGAAACAGGTCTATTTTGGAGAGGTATAGCACAGAAATACCCTGTAAGACTCAAAACAAGCAAGATTAGAGACACTCTCAAAATCCAGATGTCCTCTTGAAGTTGAAGAAGGTGGCACATGCAAATTAAATTTAACTGAAGGAAGAAAAGGGGAAGGGTCTGTTCGCTCCAGCATTCTCTCTCACTCAATCCTCTACTGCAAGCCAGGATCTCCACTCTCAAGATACCTATTTTGAGCAACAGTTTGCATAGCTGTTTTTTGCCAGTTGAATTCTGCCTTCAGTAGTGCAGATCAGTCAGCTGAGCTTTCTCCCAAAACATCTATCTTCTGGTTACGTCAAAGGACAATCCAGACCACCTATATAATTTTTATATCCACAGCACAAGGATATTGTGCTTTTGCACAAGTATCTTGAGCATTTAATAAAGTATCAAGATACAATGCAGAATAAATGCCTTAAGGGGAGGCAGGAGGAATCTGTTTTACCACTTGGGGTCTGCTCTCCCTACACTGTGACCAAGGCCTAGGCCTCACTGTCTCAGTCTAGAACAGGTTGGGCTGCCCAGTGTATCGTCCACCTCAAAGGAGCCGGCAATGGGTCAGGCTAGGGGAAGGAGAATAAGTATCAGTTTCCAAGGGGACATCCAGTTTTTAGAGTGTTTCAATCATTCAGTCAGCCCAAGTGAGGGCAGCAAAAGGTTAGTAAGAGATTAGTGCTTCTGTACCTGCTTTAAAGCTCAGCTCATCAGCCTCCTGTCCTGTGTAATCATACAGCGCTCGTACCCGTACACCTGGTACCTTTATGTCCTCCTCGTGCCCGTTGGCATCCAGGCACTTCTTGGGAGTGTCCTCATCTGACCACTCCGAGATGTCTTCCTTCCCTCCGCTTTGGATGTGGAAGGAGAGAGGGGACAATATAGTTGTTAGTGGACTCATCTCTCGCTCACCTCCTCCTGACTCATGCACCACCCCCTGAGACTGCTACGCTACAGAACAAGGTGCAAGAGGCCCAACAGCCAAGTGAGGGCGAACAGGGAGGAGAGATGCCAGGAGATACTAGATTTGGTTGAAGCATCCCACCATTAGAACCCTGCGGGCCAGGAGGGAACTCATTCTCACAGTATTTTCAGCCATGCATGCTCTTGATGACCTCACCCTACTCTAGCAGGCCCTCTCACACAAGGAAGGCCTAACTGGAGAGCCCAGCTGCATCCAGGGTTATTCCAGCCAAGAGTAAGACAGACAGAAAGAGCCATGTCTCCCATCCCAAAGAGATGTCTAGAATGCTGTTTTCCAAGTCAGGAACAAGAGCAGAGGGGAATAGCAGCAGAGGACAGGCACCTGGAACCCCCAAACCCCTGAAGCAGCTACATTCCATACTAACTTCACATGGGTGGGTGCCCTCAGGCTGTCATAGAAGAAGCTGTTCTGCTCCTCTTGATAGGAAAACCTGTAGATTGGCAAATAGGGCCCCTGAATCCAATAGACTGAAAAACAGTAGTGGCCTTGAGACATCTCTATATTCCCCTTCTTTTCTGCCCAGTTCACCTTCCAAAGCAGGATGGCTACTGAAACTGTAGGGCTTAAGTCTCTTCAGCCTCTCCCCATTCTCCAGCTTGCTTCCTGGCAAGGGAAGCAGCTATACCCAGACTTGTCAGGTAGTTCTCAGCACCATGTCGGGGAGGGGGAGGGGGGATAAAAATCTGATGCGTGCATTTAGGGAACAGTATAGCTAACTGGCAAAGCTGCCAGTTCCCAACTCTCCTCACTCTATCTGGGAGGAAGAACTGGGGAAATGCATGTCAGAATGTCACACAGCATTAGTCTGACTGGGCCAAATCTCATCACTAGAAGGATCTTTGCAAGGAAGGCACCTTGTACGGCAGTAGCTACTAGACACAAGAACAACAAAAAAACCCCAGCTACCCTAAGCCCCCTTTTCTACCCTGTCTTTTCCAGAGTGGCACAGGGAAGGCCATGGGCAAGAGGCAGGAAGTTAAGGAAGAGATCACTCCTATCAATCCAACTCATTCATGACCCTAGGCAGGACTGTACTTTTCCTAACCTGATGTATCCCAGCCTTCAGGCCTTACCTTTGCCTTGTCTGCAGAGGGGTCTGTGAGACAACACCATCCCGTGCCGGCAAAATGCTGGTCAGCGTGACATCGTCAGCCATCTTGCCACTCTTCTCCTTCTTGGTGATCGGCCGCTGTGTTTCAAGGGACCATTCCTGTTCAGGGAAGAGCAATAACACCATCAAGCCACTCGGATACAAAAGCTCTGTGCACCTCTTCTGACCAATAGAGGAGGACAGAACACTGGGTCATACTTCAGTTGTGGCTAGGCTGGTCAGCCAAATGGCCTTGCTGGCACAGCAGGCACACTCCTGTTGAACCCCAACAGGCAACAAGAAGAGCTGTGAGAAAACTGAAACAGGAACTTGTCCCGAGGCCCTGAGCACCAACTCTGACCTTGCAGCTGGATGGCTGGACTATTTGCAGTTTGGCAGGGTTGCACATGTCCCTTTGGGCACCAGAGAGCTTGCAACACAACAAAAATTTTAGGAAAGCCTAACAGCCTGCTGAGCAAAGACATAGTCTTTCCAACACAAGACTAGCAATCCACCAGTTTCGATAAAGCAGCTAGATGTTTGGAAATAGTAATAATACACTCTAGAATGCTACATCACCTCAAACTGAGGCCAATTCATCACCATGCCTGGTCCGTGAGTGTTGCGCCACCACTTCAGGTCCTCCTGGTTGTCCGCAGCCATGATGACTTGGTAGAGATCTCGATACAACGCATGAAAGCTATGACCAGGAACAGACAGAACCACCAGTAACCAAGTCCCTCAGCAGTTTCCCAAAAGCCAAGTAGGCAGGAAGAGCACAATTACACAGCATCCAAAGTCCCCCAGGATTAAGGATGCTAGAGCAGCATCTGCTCAGCTCTAGGAAAAACAGAGCCACCCTTACAGAAGTGTCAGCCTGGCAAACGGGATGGGCTTGTTTGGTGTGGCAGCAGCTAACATCCGCCAGTCCTCAGCACAGCTCATCAAGTGAGCATTGAAACAGCCTGGCGCATTCTTGCGCAGAGACAGGGAGGTGGCTCAGATTTGTTGCCTCCACCTTAAAAGTACAGGAGCACAGATTTTTGGCTGCACCTATTTCCCCTGTGTAATCCCTACTTAAGGGCAACTTGTAGGCTTATGGTTATCATTATCTCACTAAAGGTCTCTCTACTCAGGGCAGAGTGGGTGTAATAGCTATAGATACTAGAAGGCAACAGAGCTGCACTCCTCAGACTGGGATTACATATAGCAACATGGAGGCATTTCAGAGTAGAAACACACCCACAGGACAGTACTGGACAGAGGTGGAAGAGGAAGGCTTCAGAGGCAGAAGGAATCTTCTCTGGGGAGCCTGGCACTATCCAAGATCAGAGACACCAGCACTGGTCAGTCTAAAGGGACCAAACGCTAGTCCCAAGACACACTTGGAAGGGGAAGGAGCGAGACCTGGCAGACGCAGGCAGGCAGCTCCCTTTCACAGAACTGGCAGCCCTCACCAGAGCCCAGGGCACCCCAGGCTGGCAGGATTCCCTCCGGTGTCAGGGCTGGTACCTTTCACTGGTGGAGAGGTTGAGATGTTGGTGCAGATTCAGGAACATCTCCTTAAAGAAACACAATCGCTTGCGCTCTGCTTCCTGACAGCCCTCAAACACTTGCTCCATGTCCTCCATGTAGCGGGGATTGTAGCGGTTCAGCTCTTCCAGCATCTTCTCATATTGATCCTTGCACTGTATCAACCCAGGAGGACAGCAACAGTGAGATGTGGTGCCCTGATGTCAAAACAGTGACACTGCCCCTGCTCTGCCTTGGGACTGACAAGTTTTTTTTCCCCTGCACTGCTGAACAAATACACCACAGAAGAAGAAGAAATCCCACAGCTGGTATCCCAGACCACTGTTCCCCTAATAGTCCTGCAAGTTCCTTGTTCTTCCTTGCCACCCTCCTCCATAGAGGCCCTTCCACACTTTCACTCTTGCGGGCAGGCAAACCAGCCACTTTTGGTAGCCAAATCTTCAGCTCTGCAGCTCCCACCCCCTGCACCAAATCCCCTACAATTTTTTTTTAAATTTACTTATATTTACTTAGATCTTACCCAACACCAAAGATAGAGAGACCTTAGTTACTGAAGCCTCAGTCTAACTCACTAAAACCTCAGACAATGAGATCTCACATCTTCTTACAGACAATGGCAAGAGCCATTTCAGTGTTTTTTCCCTTGAGAGGAGTATCCTCGTGACCCATGCCCACAGAACACACACTCACCTTCTCCGCCTCCTGAGTGCACTTCTCTACACGCTCTTGCAACTTGCGCAGCTGTTCCTGTGAGACAGATGAGTCTGCCTTGGCATGGTTCTCCCTTGTATGGGCTGTTTTTTCCTCCTTCCGGGCTGCATGATAGTTTTTCTTAGACGTCTCCACCTGTAGGAGGAGGATGCAGAGAAAGCCATGATCCTGACCACGGTAATCCTCCATTACTCAGAGAGGACATGTTAATGTTTGCTACCGTCAGCAGCAATTGTTTCAGGACAACCTGACAGGAATGCCAAATTGGCATTTAGTAAACCATGCTCCAAAGGGGAGAGGTACCTCCAAATGAGCTCTTTTTCAGTGCTCACCTGCCGTGCAGGAATACAGAGCCTGTTACCAAAGTCTTCCCACATGGGAAGGAAGCTACAAAACCACCTAGAACAAGAGACCATCAAGACATCGCTCCCTCTGGCATTCTCTGCTACTCTGGCTAAACCCAGTTTGTTTGCCCAGTGGCTCTCTCAATCAGGCAGCCAGCTCGACTGCCCTTATCTCTCCTTCCCCATTCACACTTTGCTCACGTCTTTCATCTTCTTCACCCAGGGTTTCTGGGCCTTGCGGAACCCATCCTCTGCTTCCTTTGTCTCCTTGAAGCCTCCAATCATCTGCTTGTGGTAGGCCTCCTTCTGCCAGGCCTTGATCTTATCTGAGTCTTCGCCAGCCAGGTGGTTCCGGACAGCTAAGTGAATTTCACTCAGTTTGTCTGCAGCTGTCAGGAAGGCATGCCAGGCCTTCTCCAGAGTACCATACTGTGGACCTGCAGGAACAAGCACCAGAGGGGCTCTTACACCTCCTGCCCACAGAAGGAAACGCGGATTCTTTTCCTCCTACACACATCTATCAGTATGGAGTCACTTCCTTAACTCTCCCCCATCACACAAGTCAGCATTGGCTGGTCTCCACACAGTCCCAACAGGCAGCATCTAGACTGGCTGTTACAGCTGGCTAAGAGGGGCACATTCTTTTGGGCAGCCGTAGCTGTCCCAGATGGTGCCTGCTAGGAGAAGATTTCTGCAGAAAATTCTCTCCACAGATCCGTCCTGAGCTTTGGGACAGATAGCAACACTAGTTCATGACTGAGGCTAAGCTGCTGCTTCACAGACCAGCAGCTCCTTTGGGGCATCTGTCCCACTGTTTCCCATTACTTTGTGAGACACTATTGGTTTGAGCCCAATGCCACTAAATCACAGCATTAGTAGTTATTGTCTGACTGGAGGAGAAGGGGGAGAGACAGCCAATCTGTCCTTAAAAGGGGAGATCTGCAGCTTGATTTAAGACTTGGACTGCCCAAGGACTTGCCAAACTAAGCAAACAGATTTTTTTTTTGTAACCAAACACCTGACAATGCAGAGAACACCTCTCCAAGTGAATCAGACAACTGGCTACAAACACACACACAAGAAAAAGACACCCAAGAAAGCCACCCTCTTCCTGGAGAAGGAAAGCTTGTCCCCCAAGTCACCTCAGTAAGAGACAGCACTCAAGGAAGAGAGTGCAATGACTGCATCCTCTTCCCAGTACAACCTGCCAACTTTACCTTTCTCCACATTGGTCCTCCACTTACGGGACCACTCTGTTAGCTGCTGGGCATAGTTCTTCTCTATCTTGGCTCGCTCCTGGAAGCAGGAGATTAAGTCATTGCAGAGCCGGTACCCATCATCCACACGCTTCACTGTCCGTCTGTAGTTTCCAGCCTGAAATTTCACACAACATCACCATTTATACTGTACTGACTTTCATGTTTCTTCAGAACAGACATCAGCAGGTCAATCATTGCATGGGGAGGGAGCACAAGCCCTTCTGAGGCCAGCAGCTGGGCTCAGACCCTCCTCTGGCACTCTCTCAGGCAGGCACAGCAGTGGCAGGAAGAAGCTGAGATGTTTTTCTTGCCTCTCTCACCGCTCAGATCAGTGTCAGCTGAACAAGGAACTCTTATTCCACAGCATCTGTGAAGGGAAGGGTCACCTCCTCCCTGCAGTAACACACAGCGTGTTACTGAACCTCCCCACGAGCAACATGTCACCCAGGAACCTGAAACTCAAACCCTTAATTCCACTAGTGGGAGATAAGAAGACATTCTTACATCCCTCACACTCCGATTTTCCTTCCTTACCTCCCAGAAACTGCCCCCAGGAGCCTCCCCGCCAGCATCATCTTCTGATGACATCACCCCCTTCTTGCAGCAGAGAATTTTTGCAGATTTCAGTTAAGCTGAGAAGAGAGAAAAGTGATTTCTAACATAGCACTGGCTGAGCCTTTGCAGAGAGCGCAGTTCTCCACGACTCTGGGAGCTGGAGGAGCCCAACTGACTGCCCTGCAGACAAGCACTGGCATCACCGCACCGCCAGCAGCAGATGGCTTGATCCCGCAGAGATGCCCAGGGCTGAACCTGCCTCCTCCCTCCCCGCAGACAGACAGCCTCCTTGGCAGGCCTGTGGCACACTGGGAAAGGGTGTTGTAGAGGACAACCTTGCCAAACCTCAGCTGTACAGATACCGGAGATGTTAGCGAGTCCAACGCCCTTCAGCGCCGCATCTCCACAGGGGGTCCTTTCTTAACCAAAGCCCTCAAGAGGGTAGCAAAAGCTACAGAAACTGAGGTAGCTAAAGCTATTTGGAATCTGCCTTGAAATACTTTAAATAAGTCTTAAATAAGACTTATTTATCTTAAATAAGATGACTCCAGCTTCCCAGTATGACTCAGGATTACGGGATTACAACAACTGACTGGAGAAAACAAGGCTGAGCAGTCAGCAGGCAGGCATGTCTTGAATGGGGAGGAGCCCTATAAACTGCCCACCAGCGGAGCTGGGCTTGAGCAGAACTAGAGGAACATGCTGGGGCATACCCAGCCAAATGGCACTGCAGCACACATGCCAGTTCCCCAGCAGCACCGCTTCCCTGGAAACGTCCCCGTAGAGCTGGCGTTTTCCTTACTCTCAACTCTCTCACTGCATCAGGCTCAAAATCTGGGCTAGAAGGCAAAAGGTTCATCTCATCCTCTGTCGACTCAGAACTTCTGCCCTTCGCCCTGTGCTAGTCTGTGCTGCCAGTTTGTTCCTGACATGGTGCAACACTGAATTCCCTGGGGAGAGGTTCAGGGTTGCTCTTGTGCAGGAATGAGAGAGGGAGTAACAGAAAAAGGCCCAAGCCCAGTCCCTTGCACACAAACCCGCTCCATTCTAGGCAAGCCTGGGTTAACGCAGCATAGATGTCCTTTGCTGCCACTTCTCCTCTTGCACATTCCTAGTTATAAAAAGCTTCCCTCACACCCCAGAGAGCTATCTGCTCATTCTGCCAGCCTACAGAGCACACAGCAGAGATGAAGAAGATCAGGTCAAGAGTCCACATCTCCCACCTCCTGCAACTCCTTGCCAGTGGCATGAGCCACACCATGAAGCACCCCAACATAGACTGCAGGAATTTCCTACATTTCTTCTGGAAGCCGTTCGGCTGCATTTGCCATCTCATCCCATGGAAAGTGTCAGAAGTACATGAATGCTGTTCCTCTGGGTTTCTCCAGAAGGTTGAAAGTGCTGAATTCCAGCCACTGAAGCAAGTTGTTAAATGGGACGTGACACGCAGGTGCACGAACCCTGAAACCTAAAGAATACCTCCACCCATGCCACCAGCTGTCCCTGTCCTCCCTTCCCCCATCCGCCAGCAGGCTGCAAAGCTATCTTAGGTGCCTCCAGGGCACACAGCTCTACTCGTCCCCAGTAACTACATACCTAAAAGCTGAAAGTGAGATGCCACAGGGGAGCAGCAGGCAGCTGGCAAGTATGTCCCGAGCTCTTCAAACTCTGTGAAAAAGACTGGAGGAGACAGAGATGAGCACGGTTAGACACTGCTGCTCCTTTGCAGGGATGCTGGCCGTTCTGATGCATGGCAATCCTAGGGGTGTCCCCCTTCTGCCAGCTACTAGGAGGGGCACCCTCTGATATAGCAGCTGCAGCCACTGTGCCTCCAGAGATGCCACGTTCCAGCACGTCGGAGAGATGCCAAATCCTTGTGTCACAAAATCTAGTCCCAGAGAGAGTTAAAATAGAAACACTGGGGCGGCATGACAGCACTGTACGGGAAAGGTAGCATCACAACAGCTGAGCAAAGGCAACAGCTCGGACCAGAAAGGCCTAAAATAAGCACATTGCCCAGGCACCATACGTGGGGCCTGGTCCCCCCTCACTGTCCGGTTTAGCAAACCCCACCACTTCCACCCACTGCTGCATGCACTTTTACACATAGCTGGCTTTGGGAGAAAAAGGGAAGGACATACATGCACTTTCTCCAGTCCCTTTTTACTAAAGAGGAAGAGGATTTATATATATGAGATAAAGGACTTGATAACTCTACATTTAAAAAGCAAAACTCACAAGAATGCATATCCTGGTCTAGAGGCCTAGAGTCCTTTTAGTAGCAGAGCATCTAGCACCGCCCTGGTAGGGTGCGGTGCTCTTGTCCCTTGGTTCTGTAAGCTGTCCCCATCACATTCTCAGAAACACTTTATTTTGCCATTATGGTATAGGTAACTGTCATCAACTTTCCACAGAACAAAGGAAAGTAAAAAACCTGCAGAAGCTAAGGGAAGCAAGGACAGAAAGAGGCATTTACCTCACATTCACTTTGCTGAAGATTTACTTCAATGTCAGAAGTCTATTTATTTAGAAAAAACAGACAAGCCAAAAAAACCTGCTTCTCAGTCACCAATATTTACTCGGCTGAGACTGGAAGGTTAGGGCAACTGAGAGTTAATACAGCTGAGAGCAGAAGCTCCAAAAGCTGGAAGTAGGATTTTTAGCCAGACATTCAGACAATTTTGGAGCAGTGAGGGGAGGTGGGAAAAGAAGAGGAAGAAAGCAAAGCGGACCGGGTTACTGCAAACAGACTAGTGCTCTTTGGTGAGGAAGGGGTTGTGGGGGAAGATTTGGGACACTTTTGCACGATCCAGGCCACTGGATAAAAGGTTATAGCTCATTATAAACCTTCTAAGACTTCCCAGTGGTCCCCCGTAAAACCAGACTGCACATTCCTGAAATTGCTAAGGTTAAGTATACTTTTACATAACTGTTCATTAAGGGTTGGTTTTTTTTTTTAACCTGCCCCAGACCATTACTTTCTTTCTCTTGATGAAGACATAGATCAATTAGATATGACACATGAAGGCCATATCACTTTTTCCATGCCACACCCCCATCCTCACTTTATCAGGAAGCAATGAATCACAAACATGCCTTCCATCTCTGGTTTCCAATTTGGGCTGACTACACAGCTCTAGACTTTGGGGGTAAATGTGGAATGCTGTTGTGTATCAGAGTGTGCTTGTTCGTTTGAGGGACAGTCAAGCAAAAAACGAGAAAACCAAACCCTGGAATCCATTCTTCCTGCAGTTTCCACACTAGAATTTGAGCCATACCTATTTATTTTCTCAGGAGTTACAAGCCCAAATAACTGGATTTACTATCACCAAGATCAGCAGGCTCTGAAACAAACAGTAGCTGTGCTGGATCAGACTCTCGTAGCCTCACAGCCTCTGTAGACAGCAGCCAAGAGCAGATACCTTCCCTCGCTTTGAGAACAGAGCAAGCATACATGATGCCTCCCTGCATGCTCTCCAAGCCTCTATCCATTTGTTGACAGCAACTTCCTGAGCTGGATGTGGCACCTATGAATTTAGTAATACTCAATGAATTTTTCTTCCATTAGTTTTTCCAATCTGCTTTTGAACCCACATGAGTTTTCAGCATCCACAATATCACATGACAAAGTATCCCACAGCTTAAGGCTATACTGTAAGTCATCGGCACAGTAGCTAGGTGGGAGAATACAATCAAGTAGTATAATATTTCTACAGGCTAATCTCCACAACCCAAGCAGCAGCCAGATGAATACATATTTCCATAGCAGTTGTACAGACTTTATAGAAGTCCAGAAAAATCTGGCCTGGTAGAAGCAAAAAGGTCAAAGAACAAGGAGGACCCTTTTCTGCCAGGCTTTTTCTGGACTTTACATACTCCATGAGCCCATGTCAGTCAGCAGATCAAATTGGATCTGCATGCAGACATAGGGAAGGTACTTGGTACTGCACACAGGGCTGGAGAACAGCTGCTGCTGTCACCCTGAGCCCTAGGACAGCAAATAGATTGCCACTCCACCCCTTTGTGCCTAGTTATTCCCAAAACACCGCATGTGTTGTGAGCCACCAAGAGCTTGAGATCAGGGAAAAACCCGAGTTTGCCAGGAAAAGCAAATCTATGAGTTATACATGCCAAAGCCTGGAGGTTGTTTTACAGCAAAGCAGAGATGACAGGGCTACCTTGTGGACAGCCTGGTATAGCAAGAGCCACCATGTGATTCAGGAGGGCTGGCATAGCCTGTGCAGTATGAGCAATATAGCTGGAGTTATATTAGGTCAACGAGAGTTATATGTGGGTCAGAACCACATACGAGGCTCCTTCTGATGCCACTGCCACCTCTGCTAAGAGAAGGCTATCTAGCAAATAATATTTGCAGGGCAAAGGAATGTTTATCCCTGCCTTCCCACCTTTCTCCTACAGCTCTCAGTTAAGAGCTACTTGAGACCTCACTGCAGCTCCTGCACAAGCTCTCTGAAGGAGGGAGAGAGGGACGACATCTCGAGTCACTTAACACCTCTGCAGGGTTACGGACGAGGGCATCACAGACACCGCTACAACCAGCCACGTCAGGGAGACAAACTGAACCAACAAATGAGATTTCTGCAGAGCTACAACCCTTTTCTGGTAGTAGTGTTCAAAAAGGTACTCCCCTCCTTCCCCCAAATACCTGCTCTCACTTATGACCCACATAGTTATTAGGCCACACCTGCTATCAACTCAAGTTATCAAAAAATGGCTCTTGGTCTTTAGCTGCAGAAGGGTAGAATGGCTCATGACTGCCTCACTGGTACTGAACTCCACCCCCGGGAAATGCCAGAGGGCTTGTCATGGCAGAGCTGTTTCCACCTTTAACACCATGTTGTTAGTCTCACCCCTGCTCCAGTCAGTCACACATCTCAGACCACAGATCCCTGCCGTTGGGCTAAAACCTTCCCTTTCAAAACATATGTGAATCTGGCAACACACTACAAGGTATGCCTTTTTGTTTCATGTTTGCACAACGTGAGTACAAAAGGTCCTGATCCACAATTAAAACTTCTAGGCCCAAGAGTAATAATCACTGTTCTCCAGTAAACCACAGATCCTCTTCCCTCTACACACTCCAATACTTCCAGCCTCCAAATGCCCAAGGCATCACTTCTGTGCACTGCTCGACTGCCTCCTGAGACTCCTTGTGAGCAATTGTTTTCCTAAGTTTGCCAAGAACAAGCCTCTGAACTCCACAAATGCTCAAAGGGCTGGTGCATGCAGCCCTGCAGGAATTCACCCACAGAAACAGTGCTTGTACACTGCGCCAGACAAGGCCTTCAGCCCAACTCCTCTTTCCCAAGTGCAGCAGCAAATGCTGATGCAGACAGATGTAGGAACAAGTCAAGTTATATTTATCTAGTAACTGAGGATTTGATGGAGGCATGTTTTTATTATGGACTAATTTCTATACAGGTGTTAAAGCCACGCTAAGCGAGAGTTTTACTCAGGAATGGTCTGCTACTAACTAATTTCCACCTCAAGACAACAACTAACACCATGAGGCAGCAACATGAGATTTCTGCAGCCAATTTGTTTGATTCACAGAGTCACTTTTCTGTATAGCAGGCAGTGGTGAAGATACTGTTTTCATTCCAGGGCACTTCTGGTGTAGGTTGCAGGTAAACATTTCTATCTGAACAACCTAAATACACAAAAGGATGACAGCCCCCCTCCCCTTACAGAACAACACACATGAAAACACCCCCACCCCACCCCTTTTTTATTTTTCTGTTAACTTGTTGTCAGAACAGAACTAGAGAGCTGGAGCCAGGAGGTCCCACGTGACTCCAGCAGTGTAATGAACTGGATTCCTGCTGGTACAGCAGTGCTAGGGAGGTGCCTGATGGAGAGAACCAACTGGGGCATGAGGCAGGGTGTCCTTTCCAGCCTTACCATCTCTGGAGGTGCATATCCAATAGCTCTGAACCAGGGACTGTAACGCTGCCCAGTAAAGGCACTGCCATTATACAGGAGGACTAATATTCACAGGTGTACTCACCTTTCTGAAGGGGGACCAGTTCTTCTCTACAGCTAGAAAAGATGCCAAGTAACATGAAGATCCTCCAAAACATCCCTTAGAGATATTTATCTTATTGGTGTGGTCACGCCCTTGGTAGAGTCACCTGACTGGGAAAGGGACTAAGAGCCAGTGTTTCCCAGCCGCTCCCTAAGGACTGAAGCCTGCCAGGGCTGCCTAATGCAGTTTCGAGCAAGATTTCAGCTGATCCCTCCAGCCAGGGAGAGGTCAGAGAGACATCAGGCAGAACAGCAACTACACACAAAGGTCACTTCGGATATGTGCAAGCCTGTAACAGAAGCCCATCTCCTAGACAATGATTCTCTAGAGATCGTGTGGATGTTTGCTAGTGAAATTCTCCATAATTATACCAAAGTACTAAAATACAGACAAGATCCTCTTCCACTTAAAGGGCTGACCTCCTGAGTCTACATACTGTTTCATCACTCTTATTTCAGACCACAGCTTCTTTATATTATTGGTCATCTTCATATTCAGACCAAGCTAACATACCAAAGACAGACATCCCCCTATGCATTACTCCACGTTATTTTCAAAATGTTCATTCAGAATTAAATACTTTACAAGTTTATTAGATATTCCCTGTCAGGTTCTCAGAGGCCAAGGCTACAGGACAGGCTTTTACCAACACATTGCTGCTGATCTAAGGGTTAAGATTCCTGACCGACATAGCTTTACCAGGCAGAAATTGTTTCACCAAGAAAAGCAAAACTTCTCCTTTCTTTTCCAACATGATGTAGATCTTTAGTGTTACAGGAACACAGATCTATCCTGGTTAACACAACAATATGATACAATGTTAGTGAAGGAAGGTACTGGCCTATCAAGGTCTGTGTTAGTTTTTCCCCAGTTGTTCTTCCTATGAAAAACTTGATTATAATCTCACATGTCCACAGACTTAAAGGAGGGAGGAAACCAGTGCTGGATCATGGGGTACCATACTCTAAAGGACAACAGGCCATGTTCATTTGGTGTGTTCAAGATGGTCGCTGGAATAATCTTGACATGTATGCTGTAACCCACGCAGATGTTGAGAACCTGTAATCTCTGTCCCACTCCCTGAACCTCTTGTTTGCTTCCACGCTGGGTACTTCCTACACTGCTGCATCAGTCTCTGCAAATAAACACCAAGCTTGCCAGCAAATACATGCTATCAGCCCTTCCCTCTTAATCAGAAGGGACCCCAAGCAACTGGAAGCTCTTTCTTCCTAAATCACTGATAAACAGGTGTTTAAAACTCCAGCCAAAGCTATTATACCCCTCCTCAGCAGTCTCAATCTGCACTAAATGCAGACAGTTTTTCCAGGATTTAATCTACATTTCACCTGGTCATGTTTTTTTCTGCACTCAGTGACTGGCAAGACAAGATCAACAGTATATCCTCTAACACAGTTGTCTATAGCTTAGTAAAGGTAACTCATCGTAATAGTGGGCTGAGCCAGTCCACCCACTTCCAACCAGGCTTTGAGTAAGGATGTTTGTTTTGTCAGGTCTTTATGTGAACAGCAGTAATCCAAACAGAACAAAATGCCCCAGCCTCATCCAACCCTGAGCAAAGAAGAAAGAAATACTGGAAGGTGGTGGTCAGGGGTGTTTCCTGTGGTTGGGGGGGGGGGGGGGGTGGGGGGGGTGGAGAAAGCAAACTCCTGTAAATCCCTGTCAATGGAATATTCTCCTTCTGTGATTGAATCACCTTGCAACCCCCAGAGCAGGGATCAAGTTTACTTGAATGCATTAAGAAGTCTTAAGGAAACAGACTGCAATCAATGCAATCAAACAACCTTTAGAGGAACCACAAGCCAGTCAGCTCCATTCTAACACTGAGCTTCTAGTTGTTTCTTGCTTCACTAGACTGCGTGGTAGTCAGATGTCTCCAATCAGCCTTCCCTGCCCCTTCCTCCCATTCAGAAGTCACAGTGGTTTTTTTACCCCAGCTGCAGTTCTGCAACTTCTGGCTTCACTTTACCAACAGTTGTCTTTTCCATTAGCTGTCTTTTGAGGAAGGGGGAATGGGAGATAGAGTTGGCAAGTATTTTGTCATTCAGACCAAGTGCGTGGCAATCATACAGCAAATGAATTCAAAATACTGAATTTCTTTATCTTTGGTTGCATCAAACAGGTTTCTGGGTTTACTTGGTAAAAGCTGATTTACTAAAACTGTTTATTCATATATTCATATAATGCAGACAAGAACCTGAAAGATCATCATCAAGGTGTTCTGAAGTTCAACCAGTTCCCTGCAGAGTTCCAAGTCCCAAACAGGCTGTAGAAGGTAGCACAACCAACTTTTTGAAGTGAGAGCTGAATAAGATAAGATTGAGTGCTAGGGCACCTCTGATGGTAAAGGAGGAGAACGAGGTAAAGCATCATACCCATTGCTTCTGTTCCACGTTGTGGTCAGTTCCTCCACTTTGATGGCAAGGCTCTTTGTCCACCTTGTCACCAGAGCTAGGTTTACTCAATTGCTTCCTCGCAGGAAAATCAAAACAACACGAAGAACAACTGCAACTGTAAGGCAGACTTGGGCACCATATGAACTGGCAGAACTATAGACCAGCTTTTACACAGAGTCATTTTGCACAGCCTTTTATGGGACCAGGCATGTAAAAAGAAAGCATCGTTCACTCTGTGGACTGGAGAGAACATTCAGTAACTTAGATTGCCTTTGTAGCATCTCCTGGTTCAAGAAGAGTTTGGCAGATTCAACCATTTTGTAGGTATTCCATTCCTACAGATACTCATATGCCTGCCTGACAGATTTCCCAGGGACACACACAGATTACAAGGTAATTACAAGTAGGGCAGCCATTAGGAGCTGGCCTGCATCGTGGAGATTCATACTTCACGCATTCTTCTTGAAGTTCATTGTCCTGTGTGTCATGGAGCAACTTTTATCTACTTTGATACTTTCTGCACAAAATCTACTCTTTGGTATCAGTAGTGACTCTTGAAATAAATTTTTGGATCTCAAGCCAAAGAACATGACTATTACTTCATATCCCAGGTGTTATCCACAAGACTGCAGGAGAACACGAGCAATTGGGACAGTCAGCCCAAAGGGCACATCCCTGGATCATTTGCTTCCTCAGCCTATTGCCCAAACCAATAATCTCAGTTTCTGATCCTCAGAATGCAACCTGACATGTGAGGAAAGAACACTGGGAGGCTTTTAAAACACAGAAAGAGAAACAGAGCAACCCAGTGGGCTTTATTTCTCCCCTAATGGCTTCCTGAAGCAGCTCCTATCCCACAGCTCAAACCCCTAGTTTTTTGCTTGCATTGGGGTAGAATCCTGCTGGAGGAAACACAGATTTCCATAGGTCAGCAGTCCTGGTACAAGGAATAGCTGACTGAAAACACCAAGAAGCAAGCATAAATATCTAGAATCATTCAAGAAGTGAAATACGCTGCATCTTCTCCCAATCGTCCTTCTTGCCCTTGTCAGAGAGCCTACTTCAGAGCTCTACACAGCAGTGCTGCAGCTGATACAGCTCAGCACCCTCAGGAGAAGGAAAGGTTTGGCTCAGCAGCAGGGATACCGAGAGAGAGGAGGAAGTTAGTGCCAACAGATAGTCACCTACAGGCAACTGGAAAGACTGACCATGTCCCCAGCAGCCCCAAAGGCAAGTACCATATCTTCCTGCAAACAGAAGAGACACAGCTTGGGCAAGCTCATAGCACCGACAGGACTGAGGAGGCTGAAGACTTGCTAACACTGTTAGTTGTGGGTTGCCTGCAGCAATTCTAACTCCTCTAGCCTGGAAAAACTTACTGACAGGTCACGATAAACAGCGTCCTATCACAGTCACCTACTAACAGAGCATAAAATCCCCCACAAGCCTAATGCCTCTGGATCCAGGCTCCCGGTACCATGGAGATCTCTCACATGCCTCTTTAACAAACTACAATGCCCAGTGACAACCGATAGATTTAACACACAAATTCTGACTATCACAAGTCTGAAAGGCTCTTTCCTATCGTACCATACACAGCAAGGAGAAACCACTGAAGGCTGAAATATGGTTAGGATGCCAGTCACACATACTGCCTTATAGTAGTGCCCAGCTTCAGCCCACATTTCAACTTGAAGGAACATGAAACTAATGTACCAGTCACTGAAACAAAGCTGGATGATTACAGCAGAGGACGCACCAGGCTTTTTGCATTGACATTACATTTTGTGCTGCTGGAAAAACTTGTGCCCCAACAGTCAGAGTGCATTTGGATGTTAAATTACAGTGGCCACCATGCCACAAGGTAGTGGCAAAAAGCTGCCTCTTGAACAGCTTCTTAACTGCTCCAAGGATGTAAAGTTCTTTCATTATTCTTCAAAGAGCAAAATCCTGAATTCTTCATGAAAACTTCTAAATTACACTGTTTTCTGTCCCACCCACTAAGGCCTTAGACTAAGATATTAAGGTGGTTGGGTTTTTTTAATCTATCTGACACAGTTCCCTGTCATACACTACCCTCTACACCCATCATACTGAGTAACTAGTGATAAAATAGCTTGTCTGATCAGAAAGTCTGTTTTAAAGAGATAAGGGTCCCTCACAGGGCTTAAACAGCTCTCCTATTGTTTAGGCATTTCCCCATGAACTCTCAAGAACAGCCCAAATTCACACATCACTGATCAGCTGATGGCAAAAATAGAGACATTTATTAATGCTCTCTGATCAAGAGCATAGTTTTTTCCACTCAGGCTGCAGGCAGATACTTGTAGCTTTTGAGATCCCCAGTTCAATCCCTGGATGCCAGCCATGACACAGACCAAACAGTTAAAACAACTGAATAATCTCCAGCTCTCAAGATAGCCAGAATAAAGAATATACAGTATTTGCTATACTCAGTGATGTCATATAAGTTCCTAACAGAAGCTCATGTTGCCCCTGGTGCAGTGACTAATGTGTTCTCACAGTTTTGCATTTCCTAAGAAAAGTGGTCACATTACAAATATACCTGACTGTATTGTTGAATTAAAAAAAAAAAAAGAAAGAGAGATATATGTGTGTATGCATATATATATTTGAGGTTTGTTTTTTTTTTTTTGGAAACTCATGATCATCCAGGGAAAGTCCAGAAGATTCAGGCTAGCTCTTGTACAATCTACAATAACCAAAGATGACTAAAAGCACCAGTCATTGTCCTGTGAAGAAATTAATTTGGGTCCATAAGACTTTCAGGCTTTTATGACTTGGTTACGCACACAGTCTGCCAAGGACCTGCAGCATTTTGGTACAGTCCAGTCACACATAATCCTTATTCACTCACTGATGTCTGATAATGGAGCTCCAGGTGGGCAGTTGTTCTCAGGCGTGTATATAGCTGACACACTGAGGTTACTGCTTTTTGCAGCCTGAGAACGAGACAGTCTTCACCTGAACAAGTGCAGACAAGCCAGAGAAGCTCAAACTCACAGGTCAGAAGAAAAAAAAGAAAAAAAAAGCCAATAAAGCAATACAATACAGCAGGCACTGAATAGGGAAGGCAGCAAGCAGCTGATCCAGCTCACACATTCATTCTGTTCCAAGCTGCAACTCAAAGGACAATCTAGTAAATATTTTAGGGAACTTCTAGTGAAATACCAGTAATAACACAGAACACTGTCAAAGCAGAACAGGCTCCGTCTCACACGGAGCACGCTGTGCGCTTCACAGAAAGGTGAATCCTTGCCGGAAAGAGTGTGCCCAGTTGTGCAACGCATGGGGAGAAGCTCCACTTTGACTCCACCCAGAGACCAGCTCACACCTGGAGCAAGGAGTATCTGGACCCTGTCATTTTAGCCCACACACTGCCATCACGCATTCTGCTGCCATTACGCATCGAGAGTGACTTGAGTCATCGTAAGGCTTAGTGACTTCTTGGTGACATTTGAATTCCAGGGTGGAGTGGGAGGCTCTGCTAGGATTCTGTACTGCCATCAATTACCATCATATCAGAGATTCCTTTGTGCCAATTAGACTGGTGGTTGATCTGAAGGGAAGAGAGGCTCATCTCCCGTTTGAGGGGGTAGGGAGCACCGGTTGGGTAAGGAGGGTTAAAGAGTGAATGAAAAGGCCAGACTGCTTCCTAGGCCAAGAGCAAGTGTCCAGAGGGGGTCAGCTAAGCTCCCCCTCGCCACCAAGCTCTGAGCCTTCTGCAAGCCTGAAGAACTGAAGCAAGCAAAGAGCACATAGTTGGCACAGAAAGCGGTGAAACTGGTTAACGCGTTTGGGCCACGCTAGCTTCACTTATCAATAGCTTTGCAGAGATCGCGGATCCCTCCTCCCGCACGCAGCAACAAATCATTGACTGTCTTCTCAAGCAGTGGATGTTCAGGGCCACTAATACCCTCCATGTTTATCAGCTTTTTCCTGCCCTGGGCTGGAGAGGACACGTTAACCCCAGCAGTCTGCCAGAGGCCAGGGCGGCAGCAGCACCCCCCGCCTGCCCTCCCCGACACCAGCCTGCCGGGGGCAGCCCGGGGGGAGGAAGGGGACGAGCAAGGCCAGGGCTGTCCGGTTTGCCGTACTCTCCGCTCGGGCCGTCAGGAGCCCGGCTCATCGACCGACAAACCCCCGAGACCAAGGGGTGCAGCCCCCCCGATCCCGGGCCCCAGCGGGGCCCCTTCCCCCAGGGGGTCCTGCGAAGCCGCTTCACACCCCCCCCCCCCCCCCAACCCCCCGCCACAGCGCTGCCAGCGCCCCCGGCTCCGGTTTCAGAGCGGGAAGCGGCTCAACGCGGCTCCGGCACAAAGGGGCCCCTGTCCCCGCCGCGGAGCGGAGGCGCTGGCTCCGGAGGGAAGGAGGGGGGCAGGCTCCGCAGCCCCCAGCGGCAGGCCGGCCCCGGGGCACCCGGTGAAGGTCAGGCTGGCGGCCGAGCTACAAGGGACGCGGAGCTCACCCGAGACAGCCCCCCACCCCCCGCGAACAACCTGCCGGGGACCGCGGACCCGCCGCCCCTCCCGGGCCCCCGGCGCCTACCGGGGTGAGGGAATGACGGGGGGGTGTCTCCGCTCCGCGTCAAGCCGAACGGCGCCGAGTCGCCTCCCGATCCCCTTCTGCCCACAGGCAGCGCCCGTCCGGGCACCGCCTCCCCCACCCGCCCCCTTTCCATGAGGAAACTTTTCCCTCGCAGCTGCCAGCGGCTCCCAGAGCCGCGCTGCCCACCGCGGGGAGGCGGTGGGACCGGGCCGGGCCCTGCCGCCGGGACCCCCGGCACCCCACGGGGAACAGGTCCGAAAGGTGTCCTGGCCCGGGGGAGTGGAGCCGCGGCCCGGGCAGAGGTGACCCCGCCGCTTACCTTGCAGGCGGCTCCGCTCGGCTCAGCTCAGCTCGGTACGGCGGGCAGCGGCCACCTGGGCTGGGAGCGGGCCGGGCCCTCCCCCTATTTCAGCCGCGGGACAGGGGGGCTCCCGCCCCGCCTCTGGCAGCTCCCGGCGGGGCGGGCCCGGCCCGGCCCGTGCGCTCGGGGCGCTCCGGTGGCGGCGGGGCAGCTCCGGCGAGACTCCCGCCTCCCCGCCCCCTCCGCCGGGCTCCTGATCCAATTAATGGGAGGCCGCCGCAGGCAGGTGGGGCCGGGGGGGGGGAACTGGGGGGGCAGCGCCGGCTCCCGCCGCGGGTCCCCCTCCACGGGGAGGGCCTGGAGGGGGCTGGGGGCTGCCCGCTCCCCGGGGGAGGCCGGCCCGACCCGGCCGGTCGCCCCCCGTCATGGCGGGCGCCGGGAGGGGGGAGGGGGGAGGGAGGCGGCCCTGTGAGCAGTTACCCACCCGGGGCCGCGCTCGGCCCAACCCGGAGGAATTGGGCTCTTCTCTGCTTTGCCCACTGGATTTGGGGCTTTAGTGAGTTTTTAGTTATTTAGTTACTTTGCGTGCTGACCCGCAGGGCCCGGAGCCAGCCTGGCGTGCTGGAGCAGGAGGCCCAGCAGGTTCCCGAGCCCTGCTCCCACCCGAGCAGAGAGCTGTGCCCTGGCTTTTGAGCGTGGCGTAGGTCATGCCCGGGGTCCCACAGCCGCTTCGCCTGGGTTCGGCTTGGCATCCTTCTTTCTCGTTCGGCCCGATCATGCTAACTCTGTTCGGTCGCTCGCCCTCTCCTCTGAAAACCTCTATTCGAATCATCCTGAGCTCATCTTTAAGCCCTCTGAGCCTCTCGGTTGAAACCAGCTTTTCCTAAATGCCAGGGAATTTGCCCACCAGAGTTTCCGTTTGGAATGCCAGGCCCCGGGTGTGATTCTCGGTGACGCTGGGACAGGGCTTGCCGGAGGAGCGCTAGGAGGCCTTGCTGGCCCGTCTCCTCTTGACTGCTTCCAAGTGACTTGGGACACAACTCCAAGGACCAGCTGTGGGTTTGCAGTGATGTTTATTCAATCGGTGGAGAAAGGAAAAGACTGAGAGCCTTGCAGGAGGAAGAGGAAAGAGCGTGCCGTAAATCTGTGCTCTCTGGAGCAGTACTGGGATGTTTTCTCTCTCTTTACAACGGCCCCAGGTTTCACAGGAGCCAGAAAAATAACTGTAGGGATGCCCTTTAGATGCAATGAGTTGCTGTGTTGGAAAGCGGACATTAGAAACCATCCCACTTAATTTGTTTTGGGGCCAATCCTCTGTTCACTTTTACCTGCGTGGGGTCCTGGGAAGGTGGGTGCCCATGACAGGTCACTGGGTGTGGTGTGACCATGAGCATCCTTTCAAAAAGTGATACAAGATGCTTATCTGGTCCTCAAAGTTAATCACAGTTGAGAGTATAAGGATCAACTTTGTATTTTACTGAAACAAAACCAAACCCAACTCTTTGGCATAGATACTCCCTAATTCAATTCTGTTCTGAGATTTTACTTCCATGATCAAATTAATGTACATTAATGGAGTACGGAAAAGGCAAACATCTGTCATACGTTAATATTCTATATCCAGCATTTGCCCTATGTTATGTTTTCATGCCGATTTTGGTATCGGTAGCCCACGTGCTGAGTGTCTGAGATAGATGCTTTCCATCTGGGACCCAGTTACCCCCAGTATTGATCACAAGGCGAGGGTACTACGTAGCATGGCTGCTGCAGTTCTTCCCTCTGAGGCTGGAATGGCTTAGGGAAAGTGTGGTGCTCAGGTAAACGAGGTCATTACAATAGTGATAGTTTTGTTTGTTTTCCTGGTGCAGGGCAGCTTATTAGTGGTCATGGGATAGAAGGAGGTCAGATAGCACGATATTTACTCTTTTATCTCGTTAGAATTATGTATTTTTCCTACTTTTTAGTGGCATATGGGCTCGTTTTCATATGCATGCCAAACTCTACTTGCTAATGGTACTTTTCACATTAGTAGTCAGACTAAAGTAGCCAAAAATATTCATGCTTTGGACAAAGATCCTGGCAACGAGGAGGCAGAATACCTAATGGTATTACAAATAGCATGAAGTTGATCATCTTAGTCACAATATAGCTTTACCAGACCCAGTGACAAGACAGCTTTATTCTGTGGTAGAGAACCACGTCCCATAACTAAGACAGAGCCTCAACATAATTGTATGTCAGACAAAAGGCATCATAAAAATAAGCCTAATATCCTGCCCACACATAATTATACTCCTCTGACTTTGCTGCATACTGTAGTTTGAAGAGTGTGAGACTATAAATACACATAAGAATGTTTTCTCAAATTAGTCTTTCTCTGGCTTGCTCAGAGCACCATACGGACAGCTCAGTGTACTGACACTGTACAGACACTGAGCTGCGTCACCCTGGTCCAGTGGCATTTCTTCTGTGCGTGATTTGTGTGCTATCTGCTATGCTTGTCCTTAGTGAATAATAATGACAAAAATACCTGGTGATTCTCTAGAGAGAAAGCAAATGTGGTGTTAGTAATTGATGAAATTACTTAGCATGCTGTATTTGCAGCAGTGCAGCTTCACCTTGAGTACTGTGTGCAGTTTTGGGCCCCACAATTTAAGAAGGATGTTAAGGTCCTCCAATGTGTCTAGAGTTTAGGTCTAGGGGCCGATCTCATTGCTCTCTACAGCTTCCTGAAGAGGGGAAGTGGGGAGGGAGGTGCTGAGCTCTTCTCCTGGGATCCAGTGCCAGGACGTGTGGGAATGGTTCAAAGCTGCGCCAGGGGAGGTTTGCACTGGACATGAGGAAGCATTTCTTTACCGAGAGGGTGGTCAAACACTGGAACAGGCTTCCTAGAGAGGTGGTCGATGCCCCAAGCCTGTCTTGTTTAAGAGGCATTTGGACAATGCCGTTAATAACATGCTTTGACTTTTGATCAGTCCTGAATTGGTCAGGCAGTTGGACGAGATGATCATTGTGGGTCCCTTCCAGCTGAAATAGCCCATTCCATTCCATTCTAAAAAATGCTAACTGTGATATCTCCAAGAGGGAAATGCGTAGGTTACTGGGTGTGTGCTCTGCACAGGGACACTACTGCTGGGAGACAAATGGAGCAGGGGCAGGAAGCGCACACCTTTGCTGGAGATAATGTGGGTGACAGTGTCAGAGTTTTCTTTGGGATTAATAGATAGAACATTGAAATCAATACAAGTCTTTCAGTCTGCTTTAAGTAGGTTGGTATCTGGACCCCTTTTTTCAGTTACAAATTTTGAAATGTACCCCTTTTAAAGGATATGAAGACCAAAAGATATTAAGATTTATGTAACTGGTGTTTTGTTGGTGATCCTGATGAACTCCATAGATTCTGTTTCCAATGATGATGACTTCTGCAGACCTATAGATGAAACCGTTGTTCACTGTCGTGATAAAAAGGATCTTTTTCTGTAGTAGTTTCCCTTCCTGGAAATCAAGCCTTCGAGGCTTCAGAGGGAAGAAGGGAAGTGCTACGTTCATTTATTCCTCTTGCTATTTTTTGCCAGTGGGTACAGTTGTGTATTACAGAAGTGCTTGATAAGACTTGAAGATTTGCTAATTGGGTTGACGTATGTGTTCAAAACCAGACTGTGTTGTCTGTCGGTGGTTATAATTTTTTGTGTATGTCATTCTGATATTCTGAGGATGGTAGCAACTACTACTGTGTTGTTACAGTTCAGGAGGAAAGCATAGAGGCTGGGTTTCTGTTGTTTTTCTATGCATTTCCTAATATGTGAGAAAACGCATAGGTAACTATGGTTATAGTGCAAAAAACCCCCACCCCAACACCCAGAACCAACCCCTGAAGCCCCACAATTCGAGGAGTGGTTATGTACAGATATTTTGGGACCGATGTTCATAGCCAGCTGTGTGGATGACTGGACCTTAATTACTCCTCATAGTTACCGGTAGGCCTGAAGCAGGGGGCCCTGTGGCTGCGGAGCGGAGGTGCCCCCGCAGCGCAGCGCGGCCGGCAGGCAGCAGCCTCCCTCGCAGGTGGAGGGGGAAGTGCTGGTACCTCCAGCTGCCTTGGTAGGGCTCTTCCTTCCCCATTCTTGTGCGCTTCGTCATGTAAGAGCTGGTAGTCTCTGAGCTGGTCTTGCCGTGACTTTTATCTGCTTTTAAAGTGCTTTTTTTTTTTTTTTCTGCTGAGTTCCAACACCAGGTGCGTCTTCTTGTGGAAGTTGTGTTTTGAAACGTGTCCTTTTTTTGGGGTTGCTGTTCAGTGTTTTGGGCCCTTACTGTGCAGCTGTAACATGCCAATTTGGTGCTCAGGAAACTACTAAAAGGCTCTAAGTCCTGCACCAAAAAGAATAACGACGATCAGCTGCCGAAGGACCCCTCACGGATTCTGCGTGTTTCGGGCCAGGCCAGGGGCGCAGCGCGGGCCTCGCCGCCGCCTCCCGCCCCCGGGGGTGAGGACGGGCCCTCCCCGGCCTCCCCCCGCCGCCCGGGCCGCTGCCCCTCAACGGCGGAGGGTCGGCGGGGGCCGGGCAGGCCTGCGCCCCGGGGCGGGGAGCACCCGCCGCTTGCCGCCCCGGTTATGAAACCGCGGGGGAGGGGCCGGCTGCCGCCCGCCGTCCTCGGCCGCGCCGGGGGAGCGGAGGCCGCCGGAGCGCAGGTGAGAGCGGGGCGGCCCTTCCCGCCCAGGCCGCGGGGCAGCCGGGCCGCGGCGCTGAGGGGCGGCCCCGCGGGACAGCCGGGTGAGGCCCGGGGGCGCGGGGGGGACGCTATTTGGGGAAGCTGGCGCGGTGGGTGCCGAGCTATATTTAACACGGGCAGATCTCTCCGTGACAGCCATCCGCGAATTGTAAATAAGTTTCGCGCTAGCAGGGGCTGAGCCTGTGGGACGCTGTGGCGGAGGATCTTTTCTGCGGCTGCGAGCAGCGTGTGACCACGGCCCGCCAGCCCCGAGGGAGGCGGGGGGAGGCCTGCGCCGAGCAGTTCAGGCGTGGTTGCCAGCCCGTGGAGGAGCCCACTCCAAGTACCAGGTGGTGTTGTGAGGAAAAAAAGTGGCCGTTACATAGGAAGTACCTTCTGAACACGTTTGGGAGAAGACCGGTGGGCCCCGGCCATCGTCATAAAAGCTCTGACCTTTTTCTTAGCTGAATCTAAAGAGCTCAGTGTGAGCTACTAGAGAAACAGTTAGGGTATTATGTGGTTTCACAGATGTACTTTATGCAGATCTGTGGGTTTTAAGCTTAAAAGTTCGGTAGAAGCACATCTGTCAAAACATATTCTAATGCTTTAGGATACGTTCATTTTCATATGTGAACAAAGAAGAGTTTATTGAACCTGTTCCCCTCTCCAGCAGAGCACAACAAAAAGCTACTGTCATGCTGATGAAAGAGGGTACAGGTATAATCACTATTTTCAGACCGCTGGGATATGTTTCATTCCAGTTTTCCTCTCTGTCCTCTAGTTAAAAGTGTATGATGGTCTTACCTTCCATGCTTTGTTTGCTTTTAGTGGTCAGACAGAATGGCTCCAGTGAACCAGCCAAAGGACAAGAAGCATGAGAGGGCACATGAGTATTTGTCGGAAGAGACAAAATCAGCTGGGAAGAGGAAACCGGACTACAAGGAACTAGGGAATGAGCCACTAGCAAAGAGGTTGTTTTTGAGAAAAACATCCAAATCCCCAGAGAAAATCGGTAACATTTCCTCAGATCCTTACTGTTTCTTCCAACCAGATTTACCCTAAATGACAGGCATCGACTAGTTGAAGAGGCAGAATGCCAAGAAGTGTGTTCAGACATGAGTGTTCAGATAGGCTTATATATCAAAGTGATACACAAACAAGTATTGGGGAAGTACATCCTCAGGTTATCTGTCTAGTGAGTGTGTGTGAGTGCGCTCATACATGCGTGTTTAATTTTTGAGACTCCGTACCCTTTGGTAGAAGCCTACTCACTGAAGATGCTGTCACAGCTTATTTGAGGGTTGTTAAGTTCTGTGGAATTCCTGAATTACCAGACGTCTGCTTTATTGTAGGACAGACTGATCTTGATAATACATTATTCTTTCCCCCATGCAATTTGTAATGCAGTTTCATAGTTGTAAGGTTGATATCCTACAGCATCCAGTCTAAACTGGCATTTCCACCCAATTCTTTGCATATGCTAACTTTTGCTCCAGTAAGTAGGAATACTTTCTATGTTTAGATTAGGCTGGACAGAATTTCTACTAATCACTTCTCCTTGTGCATTTTTTTTTTCCTTTAGTATGTAACTTTAAAAAAAAAATCAAAGATTTTTGATATAATGAGGAGAGGTGATTAAGTTCCAAGATACTGGAAAGGTTAATGCTTTGCATTATCAGGAAAGTTGTGTAGACTTCAGTAGTAAGGACTATTTTCATAGAATCATAGAATCGTTAATAGTCCAACTGTTAACCTAGCGCTGCCAAGTCCACCACTAAACCATGTCCCTGAGTGCCACATCTACACACCTTGTAAATACCCCCAGGGATGGGGACTCAACCACTTCCCTGGGCAGCCTGTTCCAGTGCTTGACAACCCTTTTGGTGAAGAGATTTTTCCTAATATCCAATCTAAACCTCCCCTGGCACAATTTGAGGCCATTTCCTCTTGTCCTATCGCTTGTTACTTGGGAAAAGAGACCAACACCCACCTCACTACAAGCTCCTTTCAAGTAGTTGTAGAGAGCAATAGGGTCTCCCCCTCAGCTTCCTTTTCTCAGATAAAACTTTTAATTCCATCGTTTGTTTAGGAGATCACTAGAGTTACTGTCTTGTGTGGAAATAGTACACGCTTCCCGTACAAATTTGGCTTTAAGGATCCAGAAATTGCTGAAGCATTTTTCAACAATGAGAGATAACAGAAGTTCTACGATTTTGTACATTTCCGTTGTCTGGTGTATAATTCCAAACTTGAAGCAGCTGACAATGTGAATAGTGGATGTGGAGGCAAAATACTCTGTTTGGAAGAAGTTCTGTGTATAGCTGTGGATAGTTAAAGCATCTTCTGTAGTTAATTTAGCTACATGATTTTCATTGAAACTTCTTGGCCTGATTTTTATGCAGTTTCTGTAAGATTTAGAGGGAATTGGATGTAGCTAGTACTTTGGAAAAAAGAGGCCAATCATATTTTTCCCATAAACCTTTTTTAAAAAGGTGAAGACCTTTGTATCTGAGCTTTTCCATTCTGCGTTCCAGTTTTGATTTTTATGTGTTTTGGAAAAAACTATTTTTTCTCCTGAGGACGGGAGTCCGGTTCAGTTTCTTGCTATTGAAACACCTTTTAAAGGGTTTCTTCCAGCAGATTCTGCAAAGGCCTGAAGTTTGTTTCTTAATAAATTATCATTCATAATACAATGGAATTTGGAAAAAATACCTCCATTTCCGCCACCTCTAAAGAAGGAACTGTGGATGCTAATTCTTCTGAGAAAAAAAATAATTAGAATATAAATACTTCTATACTATTTCAACAGGTGTGACAAGCGTTGGCACTATGTTGGCATGTTTAGTCTCATACCTGTGCATTTCTAGGCTCCAGCATTGCATTAAAGAAAGATTTAGTTTAGGTTCTAATCATATAGAATGATCCCTGTGTTTTTGGTCTTCTGTTTTTTTTTTTTTTTTTTTATAAATATCCTTGAATGAAAATAGCATTTTTGTTTCTTAAGAAGTGCGTTTGACGTCTGGATCCCCTGGGGTGTTACAGAGCATTGCCGTGGGCATGATTAGATCACAGACATGGGGCTGAACAGATCCGTTTTTTATGTAAAGGTCCCTGAAGATAAAAACTTGGAACATGAACAAAATGTGGAAGCATGCTGTACTCTCAGCAAAAATTACTCCAAACAGAAAGGTTTTCAGGCGATGAGGCGTCAGCAAGTCTATTATCAAAAACAAAACTCGCAGTGCTGGACGTAGACTGTACGGGCTACAGCACAAGCAGATCGAAAATTCTGATTCACAAGCGGGCATTTCAGGAACTGTGTGGGAACTCATGTTGCTATGCTTGGGGAATTTTCAGGTGTTAACGCTTCTGCTGGTCACATGTCTGACCTTCCCTTTGCTGTACCCAGGGGCTTACCGCCTCCCATGGCGTATTTCCAAGTTGTTGGGGCTCTGGATAGCATCATTGTATTTTGGGTATGATCCATTCAAACTGTAAATGGTCCAAGAGATGCACCACCCGTGGCATTGCTTTAGTCCTCTCCTGTAGTCTTTTTGATAAATCTTTGGCAAGGAGAAGGAAGGTTTAACAAGAGGAAACATACACAAAGCTCTGGCAGGCTATGGGAAGCACCGAATTCCATAATTGCAGAGGCTGCTGCACCTTAGACATGTAAGAATCATTTAGAGACTTTTTGTCTTGTGGCTAAATCTTTTCATGGATGTAGCAGCAAATGCAGGCGTCTTCCCGTGGTGTTTAGTGAATGAGCGTGATGGGTGCTGGCTCTCTGTAAGTTTTACTCTTCTCCTCTCTGGCAGGTTGGAGCAGAGGTGGGTCTGTGGTGAGAAACAACAGAGTGCTTTTCCATCAGCCGGAGCGGCAGCGCAGCATTGTTCATTATGTCTACCAGAACATGCTGGGAGGCTTCATTCGGGCACAGCTCAGGCAGGTGAGGAGTTTCTCCTTCATGACCTGGGGGACATCTCAGCTCCCTACATAAAAACGTCTTCAACACGAGCAGGGAAACTTTAAAGGGGCTTAAAGTTCCTCACATACACGGTTTGTGGCTCCAAGTCTGGCACGCCCTTATGTTTCTTAATCCTGTAAAATGCAAGAGCAGAGATGGCTTTCCCTTTCAGTTGACCCGACCCTGTCGCTCTACATTTTATCCTCTGTTAATTCTGTGCTTCCTTAAATCGTATTTAAACTTACCCACTCTACCAATTGAATCGTTGCTCAGTGCTACTTTTTCATGCTGATCTGACTGTTTTGTCATACTGGTTCTTGTATCCGCTCTACTTTGTTAATCATGTCAGATTTAGTGTTGATTTTTCCTCTTCACAGACGTATTCCATCAAGTCCATAATGCTTTACTATTTTTCAGAGCCATAGTCCTTCTTTCATTTGAAAATTAACTTTTTCTGTAACTTCCGTAGGTGGGAAGCACCTGGGCTAGCCTTATGTTCCAGGTTATTTATCTGTTTTAAGTATTCGAATGATAAAGAAATCGCCAAGCTCGCCTAAGCAGTATCTATTTCTTAGCTGAATAACCCTTACAGTCGTGCCATGGTTTCTCATTCCCTGTTTCAAGTGTTCTGTTCACTCCTGTGCCGCGTAGCTGAGCTGCAGGCAGTTTGGATGGAGGACTGTAATGTTGTATCTCTGGATGATGTGTAGCATTTTGGGATGTTCAGTAAAGACATAGATAGCCATAAGTGACTTTTACTGGGGTGGCAGCATGTTCTTCTCCCCTGTGAATTACGCAGCCTTTCTAGCTCAGCCCACGAGGCTCAGCTCCCCGTACATCATTTGAAGTGTGGTATCTCAGTCCTCTGTTGCTTTCTGAGTGCTGTGGCTGATGTGAGTTTGTGTGGTAATAGGCCTTCCCTTGGGGACAGCATGTTCTCTTCATTCTACAGGGAAGCTTAGAATTTTGTGTGAATGTACTAACGCTGACGGCAATTAGAAATTGGTAGCACCCCTCATTCAGAGAACCTCGGGGCATCCTTGCAAAAGTCATAATTCTCTTTATCTTTTCAACAGTGCCTGCAGGTGCCCTTTCTGCATTCTCTTGCCTCATACCGCATCTTTCGAATAGCAAGTCCCTTTGACAGGAGAGTGACATGCCTGGAATGGCACCCAACACACCCCAGTACTGTAGCTGTCGGTTCCAAAGGTGGAGACATCATCCTTTGGGACTATGAAGTACTTAGTAAAACCTACTTCATAAAAGGGGTAAGCCTCTGGGTGCGTGGAACGGGTGGGAGGGAAAACTGGAGCACCACCGAATACTGCACATCAAAACTGAGGTCTGTTGTGAGAAGCACTTAAGGGTCTTGGGTTGCAGAGTAGCTAGCTAAATGGGGCAGGGCTGAGATGCAACATCGTGTCTCTTCCTAGGTCCCAGACTGTTCTATAGTGCTGGGGAGAACTGAGGCATGTTGGTCAAGTTCATAATGAAGTGGTACTTAGCATGTGCTCAGTGGAAAAATAATACAGCAACTGGCAAAACAGTTATCTTAAAGGGATGCCAGAAACAAGTAGGCAGAGAGGGCCTGTCTGGTTTAGTTTTATCTTTCTCTGCTCACCTTTTAGTCTGTGTCAGATGAGGAAACATCTTTGAGTGGGGAGAAACAAAGTCCCTTTTTCTAAGGTGAGAAACTAAGGTAGAATGAGTGGTTTATATAGCTGGCGTGCCCTCTCGTTGCTGTATTCAGCTGCTCCCATTCTGACAGAGGCTCAAAGACTGTAACTTTTATCCCCTCTAAATTAACGTAGGTATACGCTGGGAGGAGGTCTACCCTCCACAAATTCCAGAGTCATCTTTCTCTTTTTGTACATAGTGTGGTGCCAGCCAGCCAGGGAATACTTTGCCTGGGGACTGAAGGAGTTGCAGATTTGTCCTCTGGGAGGGCAGCTGTCTGGACAGCCATCATGTGGGAGGACATGGTTGTCTTTGCCTCCTTGAAGGGCTGTGGTGTGTTTCACTGTTGCTGTTCAGGACATACCAGTGAATGCAGACTTACAGAACACACTTTTCTCCTTCCCCATCACTCAGTGGATTTTTCTTTTGTTCATCCCCTTCCTTGTAGGTGGGAGCTGGAGGGGCCATCACAGGACTGAAGTTTAACCCTTTTAACCCTAGTCAGCTGTACACTTCGTCAGTTGCTGGCACTACCATCCTGCAGGATTTTAATGGCAATACTGTCCGGGTCTTCACCAGCACCGAGGACTGGGAGTAAGAAATAACAGCAATGCTTTGGGCCTCTTTGTCCTGCTGGCAGGAGGGCTACAGAGAGAGAGAAAGAGAGAGAGAGAGAGATGTTTGTCTCCAGTATGTGGGAGCTCGGTTTCCTCTTCTCCACATACATGTCCTTTGTCCTCCGAATTTCTGGGACCTTCCAGGGAGGCTCACTCTGCTTTTTTATTTTTCTCTGAAATGGGGTGGTGGGTAGGAGAGAGCTTTTCTTCATGAAGGGGAGGGACTCTTTGATGCTGCTTACTTGCTGTTATACATGGGAGAGTGTAGGGGTGCCAGTGGATTTCCTCAGCTGTCTGGTTTTAAACCTCCCATAGCTCTGTGAGCTGGGGACCTTCTAACCTCTTCACCTGTTAGCAGTGCTGCTTGTTGTCAGATGGTTTTTACAGGACCATTTATAGTCCCCTCAGTGCTTCTCCATAAATGCCACTGACTTCAAGTGGTGTGTATCACAAGGATTACGCCAGTTCATCCCACCTGATTTTTGGTGCTTATCTAAAATACCAAAATTAAAGAGTCTGGGCTCCTTCAGTAATGAGTGGAAAGAGGAGATGAATCGTTAGAGGCAGCTCTGCCTACGCTAAGAATCACCCTCTCAGACTGTTGCTTTGTGGACTCATGAGGAAGCCTGAGCTTTTCAATTAGTTACTTCAGTTCAGTGCTTAAAGGTAAGTGACGGAATTTGGGTTGGCCTCCTCCTTACTTTTCCCCACCTGATTCTTTCTGGGTAGCAGCTCTCGTGGTTGGTTTCCAAATTGGCTGTTTCCAGCTGCTGCCTTATAATAGGGCAGAAGGTGAACCCAAGTGCTGGGATGACTGGCCAGGTGAGCAGGGAGGGATAGACTGGGGCTGGGACATCAGGATCTCGTATCTCAGTGGGATGCCTGTCACAGCCATGATGCCTGGATTTGAAAGGGCATGCTGTCCTATTCCTGCTGTGAGGACAGGCAGCCTCTACGGGTGGGCCTGGTTTTTTTCTTTATTGGCTTCTGAAAGCTGGTATTTCCAGTGAGACTTTGTTAAGTAGTTGCTCTATGAGCAGCAGATGGAGTGCACTTGAGTATCTGAGAGTTTGGGGACTCCCAGCTAGCATCCTTCTTTTCTTTGTGTAGGGTTTCCACGTTTCCTCAGCAGATGGATTGGGGGGAAACGATGTGACAAAACAACATAACAAAACCAATATAACGTAACATGGAACATAAGATTCCTGTGCCATGGGGTTAGCAGTAGGATTTCTCCTTGCACTGCTCTCATCCTGCCTGCTGGTACCTTGAGAAAGACCAGATAGATACAGCACTGGAAGCAGACTGTAGGGAACTGGTGAATGAAGTCTCTGTAAGAAAAGCTTGGTTTAGGGCTGTCATGAGATTTTACGTGGTTTCTGCATGGAATGATGCTGGTTTTGCTTGTGATCTCCTAAGCCTGGTCTAAGCCGGGTAGTTCACTGCAGATGAGTGCTACCCCCATAGCAGAAGCAGCAATGCTGCTGGTGAGGCTTGCAACCCAAAGGGGTGGGGTTGAACTTAGATGCTTATAATCTATGTGCTGAGATTGGGAACAAACAAGGAAAAAAGAGTTCTTATGTACATGCCCTGTCAGAAAGCAGTGCATTGTACCTAGAGAACCCGGCAGTGTGTCCCAAGAGGTGAGCATTGTATTAGGATTTTGTCTTCCACTCTAACCGTGATGCCTCTTGGCTTTGTGTGTATTCCAGAAAGGGCCAGGAGATTCTCTCGGAGACATCAAGTTCAGTCCTTATGAGGCAGTGAAGCTTTATGTGGCATCAGGGGATGGCACCCTAAGCCTGCAGGACCTTGAGGGCAGAGCGGTGCAGGTCATCTCCCATGTCCCGGACTGTGGCCACGAGCACCATAATGTTTGGTGAGAAGGGAGCACTGCAAGGTTGATTCTCCATTCCTTGGCGTTAATGCTGTGCTGTTTCTTGTGCTCTCTAACATCTTTACTGTTGCCAGTGTTAGGAGACTCTTGCTATGAATTGATCCTGTGAGGGAGCCTGGAGACAGGCTCCTGGTCCTGACCCCAGCACTGCAGGGTGGGTGGGGAGGCAGGTGGCCACAGGGCACTTACTTAGGCTTTTAGATAGCTGAGCGTGCTGCCTGCATCTTCTGGTGTTGCTTTCTAGTAACATAATCTCCTGTCTGGCAGATATTGACAGCCTTTCACTTCATAAAGTGTGAGGTGAGAATAGCAGGGTCACTTCCTCCTCTTCCTTGTCATCAGTGTTCTGTTTTGTCTGTAGCAGTTCAGGTAGCATAGGAAAGCCACAAAACATTCCTGCACAATCTGCGTTTCAGGTTATTGAGTTTACCCTGCTGCCCTTCTGGAGGCTTCAGGCTCACCATGCTTATTTCCATGACCTTGAATTCTAGAATAATTTATCTTTGCAAGTGAAGCTTTTCCAACAAGTTCCCAAAGGACCCCAGCTTTACCCTCGCTGCCCTTCCCCTCCCAGCAGAGCTGGCGTTAAGACGTACGTCTTTATCAGATAAGTCTCTATTCAGTTTTGTTTCCTGGAACATGAAGTTGAGACAGTTTGATGTGCGACTTTCCAGGCCAGTGCTTTTGTCTTTTCTTTACTGCTGCTTCAGTGTTTTGTGGCAAACGTAATCTGAAAGCTGTTTCTGTACATTTGTCAGTGTCGCAAGGATGTTCTGATCTTTCCCAAGGTGTGTCCATATGCAGGCACCGAGTGGCTCTTTGGCCTCTTCTGTTCCACTGTCCCAGTGTGTCACACCCCATCCAGTGAGCACTCCGCAGATGGCTGGGAAGTTATTCCACATTGTCACCAGCAGAAAGCATTGCTGAGAAGCTGTCCCCCTTCCTGATACTCAGGCCCACACCATCAGGCAGGAGATTGTTGTTACAGTCTGTTACAGTCTCCCTTGTCAGGGAGAACTGGGTGAACATGAGCCAGCAGTGTGCCCAGGTGGCCAAGAAGGCCAATGGCATCCTGGCTTGTACCAGAAATAGCGTGGCCAGCAGTGACAGGGAAGTGATCTTACCCCTGTACTCGGCACTGGTGAGGCCACGCCTCGATGACTGGGTTCAGTTTTGGGCCCCTCACTACAAAAAGGCCATTGAATGACTCGAGCGTGTCCAGAGAAGGGCAACGAAGCTGGTGAAGGGTCTGGAGCACATGTCATATGAGGAGTGGCTGAGGGAACTGGGGTTGTTTAGTCTGGAGAAGAGGAGGCTGAGGGGAGACCTCATTGCCCTCTACAACTCCCTGAAAGGAGGTTGCAGAGAACTGGGGATGAGTCTCTTTAACCAAGTAACAAGCGACAAGACAAGAGGGAATGGCCTCAAGTTGCGCCAGGGAAGGTTTAGACTGGATATTAGGAAGTATTTCTTTCCAGAAGGGGTTGTTGGGCATTGGAATGGGCTGCCCAGGGCAGTGGTGGAGTCCCCATCCCTGGAGGTGTTTAAGAGTTGGATTGACCCAGCGCTGAGGGATAGGGTGGAGTTGGGAACGGTCAGTGTGAGGTTAGTGGTTGGACTAGAGGATCTTCAAGGTCTTTTCCAACCTAGATGATTCTGTGAGATGCGAACCAGAGCTCCACTGCCTTTGCTTGCCAGTGGGAGGCAGCACTGATGTTGTTTCTTTCCCTCTAGTTGCTGGTACTGCAGTGTTGATGTTTCTGCGAGCTGCCGCGCAGTGGTGACAGGCGATAATGTGGGCAACGTGGTCCTGCTCAGCACTTCTGGTGACGAGGTTTGTATGGCTCCCCATGCAGCATCTCCTCTGCGGGAATCTTCATGGCTCATGTGCTTTCCTATACTACAGGGACCCTGAAAAGAGGAGCTTGCAGCTCAGGAGAGGAGTCCGCCCATTGCCTAGGTGGTGAGAAGGCCTCCGCTTCTGCCGTTCATTAGACATTTTCACATTGTTGAGTATAATGGTAATAATTCCCAAACAGGGACTGTGTCATGTGCTACCCCTTCCTTAAGAGTATTTGCTACTGGCCAGAGTAATTATAGGGTAACCTGAAGATGTGAGCACCCTTTGCCAACAACCTTCACGCTTCCAGAAGCTTAGCACGCTGATGGGAGTTGTTTAGGAGATCCTGCTTTGAGGTGTCCCCTTTCGTGGCCTTGGAGAGGGTCCACAACAGTTCAGCCAGTGCTGGGATAGAAATTGCACCACTGCCGTTAGCCAGGAGAGGGCAGGCAGAGGCAGGCTGCGCCTTCGAGGCTGAACTAGTACGGAAACGTTTTGGAGAATAGTTGGAGTGGGCCCTGATTTCCAGAACCTGCTGTACCGTCACACCAGAATTACCCCTTCCCCTGCCTGTAAGGGTGACATCTGTAAGAGTTTGCCACCCAGTGTGCTGTGCCCGGAGGCAGCTGTGTAAATTAGCAGGCTGAGTCAGGAGTGCTCCAAATGATTTGTGCTTATTCGAGGTTAGTTGCTTCCTTTCGTTTTTTTCTCCCAAAAGAATGTGTGAGTCTTTTCTGCACTTGGGAGATAACCATTGTTGTAGGGAGGATGGGCCAGCTTTACCCTTTTGATTAGAAATAATCTTTCAACTTTGGATATAAATTTATTCATGGCCAGTTCATATCCATTTATTCTTGTTAATTGAAATATTTCTCCTACCCTCATCTTCCTTTGCTGATGTATTTCTAGAAGCCAATTATATCTCCTCTCACCTTTTTTACTAAAATAATCGAAGCAAGCTCTTTTGGTCTTCTCCCACAAAGCAGGCCCTTCCTTATTATTATTCTCTCAGCAGTACATTTTCTGTACCTGTTCCAGTTTGTTTTAATCTTTCTGTAGGTGGAAGACTGGCACCGCATAAAGTATTCCAGATGTGGTCTTGCTTTGTACAGTGCCACTAATACTTCCCTCCAGGAACCAGGGATTGTGTTTTCCTTTCTCATAGCTGTAATAAATTGGCAGATCAGAGTTCTCCTAGAATTAGTTAGTTCTCAAGGTCATTCTTCTTCTTTCTTATTTCCAGTGGATAAACTCTTGGTGTATTTTAGAAGTTTTGTTACTCTGTAATGTGAGACCTCTTTATTCTGCACTAGTAGATTATTAGTCCATTTCTTTACTCCAGACCTTACTTTTTTTCTGTATGATTTTCTGCTTCCTCTGCTGCAGATTTGGAAGCTGAAATTACACAGGAAGAAAGTGACTCACGTGGAGTTTAACTCCCGATGTGAGTGGCTGTTGGCCACGGCGTCTGTGGACCAGACAGTCAAAATCTGGGACCTCAGAAACATCAAAGACAAAACGAATTTTCTTCATGTGCTTCCTCATGACAAGCCTGTCAATGCAGGTGAGTTAAGGATTTTGTAGCACGGATGTCTGCAGAGAGCCCACTCAGCTCAGGTGTTATTGTTGTGGCAGTGGCAGCTTTTGCTCAGATTCGAAGCCACGCCGTAGCTAGTGTTAAAGCAAGGAGGGCATTGGGAACGTGTGGCCAGCGGCAGGGAGGTGGATAGGGCAGCTGCAGCACAGTCATAGGCTTCCTGTGCAAACTGTGGCACTGTGCCTCGAGAGGCGAGTGTGGAAGCATCGGCAGTGGCTGAGATTAGAAAACTGAATTTATTGGGGCAGTTCCTGTGAAAAAGC
Organism: Strix uralensis; assembly: GCF_047716275.1. Lineage (NCBI taxonomy): Eukaryota > Metazoa > Chordata > Aves > Strigiformes > Strigidae > Strix > Strix uralensis. The sequence goes on along the minus strand of NC_133975.1, from coordinate 89,354,656 downwards.
AGAGCGTGAGACTCAAACCTCTGTTTCTGGGGTGCAGTTTTACCAGTTCATGGAAGTCCAAACTGCAGGTGTCTATCTCCAACGTTTCCACTAACTTTCCATTTGAAGGAGCAAGTTCCTTTCTTTGCAGTCCCTCTTTCTGTGATTCTAAAATGAGAATAGTGATTCTCCCTATGTAACCCAGTGCTGTAGGTTTCAGTTTACTGTTTGTAAGAGCTTTGTTTGAGACAGGTAAAGTCTTGATGTTGGGACACATGGCCATATTCACACCCCTGTTAAAGAAATAGCAATGTGTTTCCCATCAGAGAAATGTGACTTTTATGTTTCTTGTCAGTCACAGCACTGTGATCTTTTGTTTGCCTTATTGTCCCCCTCTCCTAGCTCACTTCAGTCCAACAGACAGTGCCAAGCTCCTGAGCACAGACCAGAACAGTGAAATCAGGGTTTACTCATCTTCAGACTGGACCAAGCCACAGCATCTGATCCCACATCCCCATCGGCAGTTTCAGCACCTCACGCCTATTAAGGTAAGTCAGTGCAGTCTGAGAGGAGTATCACGCCTGGTGCTAGCAGCCAGCTGTAAATCAGAAGCAGGTCTGATTTCTGATCAGGATACTGCTACATTGGTGGGTGGGTGTTCACGCTGCTGCGACTCCCAGCAGAGCGCTGTTCTGAGGATACTTGTGTTCCTCAGGCTGTGGGGGTGGGATGTACAAAGCGTTGCTCACGCTGGCGATTGTCTGGTGCGTGTCAGTATGAGCTCTGTTCCTTTCTCTTAACTCCCCATCGCTCTGCTCCATGACTAGGCAACGTGGCATCCTCGCTATGACCTCATTGTAGCAGGTCGCTACCCAGACCCTAAGTTCCCAGGGCACACAGTGAACGAGCTACGAACTGTTGACATTTTCGATGGAAACACCGGGCAGATGGTTTATCAACTCCATGATCCAAATGTTTCCGGTATCATCTCGGTGAGTTGAGCACTACAGCTAAAAGGACCCTGCTGCTTGAGCCGCAGGCGAGAGGTATGGGTTAGGGACTAGAACAGGAAGGAGTCCCCTCTTGTGACAGACTGGCACTCTCGGGGGGTATGGCTGCTGGCTGAAGCTGGTGACTCGAGCAGGGCTGGTCCGTGGTCATCTGTGGGTTTTCTTTCTGTGATACTCTTTAGGGAACGTTTCCAGACGGTTTGTTGCTGTTACATAAGCCCTGGTGCTCTTATGACTGTTATATAACCAGTGATGCTCTTACAGACTGATTGTGTTTCCATTTTCAGCTCAACAAATTTAACCCCATGGGAGACACGCTGGCTTCTGGCATGGGTAAGCAAAGAGAACCCAGGGCATGAGGCAGGGGTGGGTTCCAGTCCCAGAAAAGGGCAGGCTTGTTTCTCCAGACTAAGGCAGTTTGTGAGTGAGGGTGTCCCAGATCCCTCTGTAATTATTTCCTACATATGTAAAGGAGATCGAGACGTTCTTTTCAATGTTCCACCTTTGCAGTTAGGGAACAGGTTTCTAGTCATCTCCTGTGAAACGCTCCCGGGAGCGTGGAGTCCGGGGGAGCAAGCAGCCTCCCCGCAGCAGGGAGCTGCTGCCATCTGCCGGCATTGTCACAGCAGCAGAAAAGGATGGCGGGGGGGGACACAGCCTTTTCCTGCCGGGCTTCGTTTCATTTATCTCATTTCCTAGGCTGCAGAGCCAAGATTACTCTGTTTTTCACAGGCTGTATGGGATTAAGGGAGCTGGCTGTAGGTTTAGGTCTTAGACCTAACAGATGAGATTAGGAATGACTTGATGATGTTTCTTAATTAGATCAAATTTCTATGGTTGTGTGGAGATAGCGTCTGCAATAAATGTCTTTGCAGCCTCTGTAAACTTGGAAATATCTTAGAACAGACAAAGAATTTTGAATTTCTGGCATTTAAGTGACACAGCCTTTGACGTAGAGTTTCTGATGCACAGTGCTTAATTTTTCCTCTCAGGCTTTAATATTCTGATCTGGAGCCGGGAGGACATGGTGACCAGGAAGCAAGAACATCTTTTGAAAGCCATGATAGAACGGAGGATTGGAGACTGGAGTTTGCCCAGACTTGGAGGGCAGAGGCCGTCAAACCCTGGGACAAGCAAACTTAAAGCTAACTTAACTGTCTTGGGAGCTGGAGGAGATGAGAACAAAAAGCAACGATTCTACATCACAGGGAAGGAAGCGGAAAGGGAAGGATCTAGAGAACTGATTTAGTATTTTGGTCCTTTCTGGATCACAGGGTACAAATTCAGTGTTGGCAATGGGCAGTATGAGCCGTGCAGGGCATTAGACTTCTACTTTGTCCTTCCTCCCTGGATTTGATCTGGCTTTCCCGAGTCTCTTTGCCTCCCCTTCTGGAAAGTTGTGTCAGTATTCAATTCTTCCTCCAAGTGGAATTACCACCCATTTTATGAGGCACTAGGAAAACTTCAAAGATGATCTCAGATCCTGCTGAAGCTACTGCTTCCAGCCTGCCACATCTGCTTGTCATCACTTGTCAGAGGTTACTGTCTCCTGTAGTCTGCTGCAGAGCAGCTTGTGACAGGGTCCCCAGCCTGTTCTAGTCAAACTGAGCTGAGAAACCCTTTGCTAACAGGATTAACATCCTGCAAAGGTAGACTGTTCACAGGGGTGAGGTGATAGGTGGCTTGGGTAGCCTGGGGAACGCCAGCCTCTCCCATAAGTAAGCTTCTCACAAAACGTGCATCTGTCAAGACCTCAGGTCTGTGCTTGCAGCTATTTAACTAGACCACAAAGAACATGATGATGCCAGAGCTCTTTACCTGCCTCATGGGATGCAAGGGCAGTATAGTGCTGGGAACCTACTGATTCTGTAGTTTATTTTCAGAGCTCTAGGCTTTTTGTTGTCACTGATTAGTTAATTTTTTTTCACCCATGCCTATGTGCTTCAGAATGTTGGATAAAAGTGTTGTAAAGCAGAAACGAGGGATTTCTTCCAAACACCCCTGGTCAGAGCCAGGTTTCAAGACTGCTGTTAAACTGAAAAGTTTTGCTTTTTTTAGTTTGTTTGCAAGGCAAGCCTTGCTGCTGTCCCAGAGGTTGATGGATGGGACAGGCTCCAGGCCTGCTCAGATTCTCTATGTTCACTTTTACAGTTTCGCAGTATTGGTATTAATAAAGTTTTGTACTAAACTAAAATTATTCTTTGATACAGAGAGTGGCTGCTTTGAGCATTCTGCTGAACTGCTTTTGTATGGGGGAAGAAGGTACAGACCTTTCTGCAGGAGGGCTAAGAGACCTAGAACAGGGGTGGAAATATCAGTCATAGTACTGTGTCTGCAGTGGACCCTTCCACGTTGGACGGGTTGCATTACAAGCTGTACCTATGAGTGGTTGCTGCAGCCAGAAATAGTTTATCTATCTCAATTCTCACTCTGCTGTAAGAGGGATTGTAAATCAGGGGATTCCTTTGGGAAGGGGTATACTGCAGTAAGTTCTGCCGGTTCTCCGACACTGAGCACACTGGTGCTGGCCCCGTGAACTAGAGAAGAAGAGTAGTATTGTTCAGTGTGAATTTGATTTTAATAATGAAAAGGAAATGTATTGGAACAGTTACAGAAAGTCATTCACAGTCAAAATGTCTAAATCATCATAGAAACCTTTCCTCTGTGTGCAAAATTTGCCGTCTTTAAAAAGTAACAGGTCTGGTCCTCTTAAATGCACTTTCTATTACGTCTTTCTTGTGCCTGTTCTCACAGGCAGGAGCTTTTTCTTTATGACTGTCTTGCTGTGCAGGGACCTAGATTGTATCTTCAGAGGACAAAAAGGTGAGGAAGATGCTGAGAACAGCAAGCTGCTTCTGCTGATCTAGAGTTCCCATGCTGGTAGATGCCGATTATCGTATAGGGAAAAGTCCCCACAGTACTCCATAGGGGAAGAAAAGGAAACGTCTGTAACCCAAGAACTGGCTTCTGCCACCAAGAGGGGAAGGGAACCGCACCAGAAAGGGAAGTAAAAGTGGGAAGTGAATGTGCAGCATCACCATGTGAAGAGCCTCTGCTTCTGGTGCCTGCTGCAGTCTCTCATTTTCTGCCAAAAGCTAGAAGGCAGGTGGTGAGTGCTTGGCATGAAGTTCCCCGCAGCAGCTGCAGTGTGCGCAGCGAGGCCAGCCTGGAGAAAGAGTCACACTTCGGACAAAATGCCAAAGCGTGGCAAACAAGGGGATCCACAGTCACCGGCAAACTCTCATCCTTAATGGGTTTTTCTTTGTTTGTTTGTTGTCCATCCAGTAGGGAAGATAGGAAGAAAAACTACAGAACTTGGCATATAATCTAGTCTTAGGTAAACAGCTCTGCTAAATCTCTTTAATTACAGCATAAAAGCATTCTGCTAGTAAAGCATATTCCTTGGGCTCGTAGCTGAAATCGGGGCTGCCTGCAGTACTGGATACTCCCTGTAATAGGTACTTGAAGTTCAGAGGTGGGGAAGTCAAATTCAAAGGCTGAATCTTTAGACAGGGCCCAAGTTTCTTATCTAAAAGGACTCTCCCTTCTAGAGCCAACATTGCACAAGAAACTGGGTGCAGGTTTGCTATGCTCACAGGAATTCATCTCTCCGATGAAGCTCTTGGAGCTTCTTTGGATCATACATAACCTACTCTGAGCTGAATCCTAGAAACTACTGCCAGGTTTTCAATTTTGTCCCGATTCCAGGCCAGTTCTCTCTTGAACCGCATTGTGAGGAGGGGAAAAAGAGACCAGTTGCCAGCAGCAACTGCTTGGCAGCAACCTCCAGAAACACTTTTTACTATGTCTGCCGTAATCCGCAGCAGTTCCCTCTGCACGGACAGTAGATGAGTCTGGGTGCACATTGGTGAGCTGCGCCCTCTGCTCCGAGCCCAGCCTTCCCACCGTTGTCAGCCCAATGGTTTGAGAGAAAAGCACACAAAGCAGGTCGACCCTGAAGAGAGACGCAGCTCCTGACTGCACCGATGTGGCAGCTGCTGGAGGCTCAAGCCCCTCCGCCACAGTCATGGTGAGCGATAACATCTACAATCACTTGAAAGCAGGAAAACTCTTGGCCAGCTCCAGCTGGCCATGGTGGGAATCCCAGACTAGGTAAGCTGTATGAGGACTGGGGACACCACGCAGCTTCAGAATTAAGGTGTAATTTTCATTAGAGTAGTCAGTCCTCTCTCTCTGGGATGTAATTTTCATTAGAGTAGCTCAGTCCTCTCTTTCTGGGACATCACCTTTAGAAAGCATCCAAAAATCAAGTCCAGCTTCATTCTGGGAAGCAGTGGCCAAAGCAGAAGAATGCTCAGTAACTGCAGGTGCCCAATCATCCTTAGGGGCAACACTGCTCCCTCCTACTACCTGCGAAGGAGTTGAAGCAACTGTCAGGCCTGCTCTTCTCCCTCATTGGAAACATGCCGGTAGCCGGGGGGCTGAGACTGTATGCGAAAGAGTACAGTCAAGAGGAGGATTATAAGGAGAAGGAGAATGGATCCACACACAGCCAGACCCACAAACAGTTCTGCAAGGGAGAAAACAAATGGTCAACACGGTATCATCCAAGCTTTCCCCTTCTGCCACACTGCCGTCTGGCCTGGGCTCACCTGTGTCGTGCATGGTGCTTGCTACCTGGCATTCTTGCTTCCAGTCCTGGGGAACAATGGGATCTGTGAGTTCCAAGAATCTTTGCAGTGGGCATTTATGCTGACAGCCAGGGATTGTCAGTGGGAAAGGTTCCTTCCCACTCTCATTCCGGAAAAACATCTCCACAGAGAAGTTACTGAAAAAAAACCACAGCTAGATGTTTGCTTTTTTTCTCCAGCTGAAGTCATCCCTTCCCAAAAACCAGTGTGCACACCCTTTCCTCTATTCTGGTGGTAGTTTTCCTCCTAAGAGTCTGCCACTAGGAGCAAGATTGCATCCCCTAGGGTGGAGCCTAGCCTCAGTCTCTAACCCTCGAGATGAAACCACAGCAGCCGTCTTTACTGCAGCCCTCACCCATCATCCTCTTGGTACAGCTCAAATAAATGACATGAGGCGTATGGTGCTTGAATCTTGTTGTAGACATCTAGAGCCATCTGCAGTGCCACGAGTGTGGTGTCATGCTGAGAAAGAGGGAAAAAAACCAAATCAGTCACCCTTATGGATGTGGCAGGGCAGCTCAGACTGTACCAGCAACGGACAGGGCAGTGCTGAGGGGATGTCACCTTTGTAACTTCCATCTGGAAGAAGGAAGAGGAACTGTACTGGTAGAATGGTGATCTGTGACGGTGCCAGAGAAGGGGAGGAAGCAAAACACAGCCATATATAGCCTGCATTGTTCTTGAAGGACTGATCTCTAGGGAGCAATTTGGGAGAGGTGCTCAACTTTCCAGTCAGTAGGCTGCTGGAAGGTGGGGGGGGATGACTATCTACCCTGAGGAAACATCACATCAACCCATCTACCAAAGAAATACAGCAGTTGCTCCCCAAAGTCTGCCAGTCTCATCCACAAGCCTGAGCTAGCTGGAACAAAGTGCAAATTTTCCGCAGGAACGATGCCAGATACTGCACAGCCCACCTAGCCAGAGGCAGAGATGCACGTCCTGATCACTGTATGGGCTGTAGAGAAGCCAGAAAGGGTTAAAACTGTCACCAAGCCCCTGTGAGGAGATGGATAAAAGCTAGCCCTGCAAGCTCTGACTTACCGCTGAATAGGCGAGTACTTTCAGGTTCTGGTGGGCAGAAACATTTGCTGCTCTGGTTAGGTTCTTCCTTATATCATCCAGCAGGACCCCTGAAGAAAGGGAGCGGCTGGTAAGAGGCAAACACTAGACAGAGCAGCATGAAGCTCCCTCCCCCATGCACTCACCACCTTGCAGACGAGCTTTTTCTACCCGCTTGTGGATCCCAAACAGAAATTCAAACCCGAAGTCTTTTAGTTGCTTCAATCGAGTCATGACATCTGGTGTCACCCATACAGGCAAATCCATTTTGTGTGCTTGCTAGAAAGAGAAACAGAATACTCATCTGTAGGCAGCATGGATCGTGGATCAATCAGAGAATGGCAGTCGGGGTGTCTGGAGTCCCGCCCATACCGCTACTGATTTCCTGTATTATTTTAAATATGCCCCTTTCCTATGTATGCTTCTGTCCTCACACTGCTGTGCTGCATACAAAAAATATACGTGGATTTTAATGTTGTTTCAGAAACTAATAATGAGAAGCATAAAGATTAAAATCTAGGAGATGCATTTCTGTGAAAGCACAACTGGAATGCAGGGTTATGTCATAACACCGAGACAATAATCTTGGGGCGTTTACTTTCCATGCGGCTGACTCTGCCCTTCAGATGGCATGCAGTCAAAAAAAAAACCCAACCAAACAGTAAATGAGACAGCACAAGCTCAAGGTTGCTGGTGTACGTGCAGCACCATTTTCCTGGAGGCTCTGAGGGCCACTGAAGGATATTGGAGAAAGTTAGCAAGCGCTCTGCAGACGTAATACTGGGATGTACCGCTGGCAAAGCCCGGTACTCAAACCCAGAATACACAGAGCTGGGAATCAAGAGAAGAATTTGCTTTGCAGCCAAGCCATTACAAGAAAGGATTAGTTATACTGGCAGATAAACAGCAGTTGTGGTTCCCTGGCATTACTCAGAGCAATCTTCTATGCCACATCCCATTAAACTGCCAGAAGATGAGGCTGAATATCCTTAAGGGCCCATTCTGTCTGAGCAGTTTGGAGAAATTCCCATCAGCAACTTAGGTATTTATTTTTTAATTAATTTATAAAAAGAATAGCTGGTAAGTTCAGCTATATCTTGGACTTAAGTTATTTTCTCCATCCAGATGGTAGAATGAATCTACTGGCTCAGGTGAGAAAAACAATCCTCTTCAGGGCACTGTTCGTATGAGTTAGAAAAAAGGAGGAAGCCCAAAGCAGCTGAAGAGACCGATCAGCCTGAGGGTATAGTTTTGAGAGTAAAACTGCCCTTAAAACGTTCTGCTTTCATTTTTGGACAGTCAACTATTCTGCAAGTTCTTGGGGATTATAGTGGTTGTCAGCTGGCCTTCTGGGCCCAATCTGCAAGCTCATTAAGTGAGTCCTGAAAATGAAGATGATTTGAAATTCTTGATCTCTCTGACCAGATTTTTTTGTTACCGACAGAAGTTGCTTCACTGTGATTGTTAGAAGACAGGAGATCAGGTCTGATACAAAGGGCAAATTTACATAGTGCAATGCAGCTCTGGACTGGAATATTCTCAGCTTGCAGCAACTCAAGCTGCTACTTTACATAGCAAAGTTTAATTCCATGCAGATTTATCTTTTACATCACCAAAATTATACGTACCACTGTATACTACTGCCAGCAAGCTAGGAAGTCTTGCACCTCCATAGAATTAGCATGACACCATGTCAAAATGCTTGGGTTTACTGCTTCTTCCATGATTAGGAAGTTTGACATGAAAGATCTCTAGAATTACTTCATCATGCTGTACAGTTATACAGATAAACTTGTGTGCAACAACTGTAATCTCCTGGATACGTGACCTTTGCTTTAGCATTATCACAGCACAGCTAGCCCAATTTTTTATTTTGTTTTAAGCCTTCCTGAGATGTGCTTTCGACACAACTCCACGTGAATATAGTTTGGTGCCTCACCCCAGACAGTAAAAGGGTAACATCTGTCTCCAGAGTCTGTCTCTGGCAACAGAGACCTTATAACAGGTCAAAAACCAGATGTGGGTGAACCCCACTTAACCTAGAAGAGCATTATTTTTAGAGATGGCATGAACAGGAACAGAGAAAGAGAAGTGATTGATCTAAAGTAACAGAGGAGTAGAGCGAGGAATAGTCCTAACTTAAGCTCACAACTTGAATCACACAGTTAACGCTTCCTCAGTTTCCAGAGATCTCATTTCTACCTTACTTAACTCTGACTTGTCCACAGAGATCTACAGATTTCCAATTGCAGTCATTCTGTAGTGACTTTCAAAAGAGCCAATTATTATGCAGGTGGGACATTTTTGGGCTCTGGCACGATATATATCTAAGCTACAGAGTGGGAGGTGACGGTGAAAAAGTAGGTAATTCTTGCCTCTAGCGAGTAGAAACTGCTGCTATTCTGAAATTAGAACATTACTTCTAACTGTAGGATGGGAATGGTGAGAAGTTGTTTTATGGGATTTTGCAAAATCATTTTCTACCAAATCCAGTGAGTCCTAAAGACCAAATTCCTGTGGCTGTAAGATGATGGCCAAACCTACTTCACAGAACAGTGTGTCATACACACTCCACACACAGTCAAGAGAGACATCCCGGATCCCAGTCTTGTTTGCCACCATCTGGAGGAATTGCTGTAGGTAATGAGAAAAGAGAAAGGCCTTCAATTTTCTAATCTGTATTACATGCACAGGTATCCCTACCCTTTTCTCAGAGCTCTGATTATACAGAGGTGATAATACTTTAACTACAAGCCTAAGACCACCTTATCTCATGCAAACAATCACTTACCCAATTCTCTTTGGTCTTATTTATGTATTCTGCTGAGTGCCGTGTTTCATTCTGTAGCTGTTCATACCGTGGACAAGGGGTCAAAGGAAACTTCAGTAGCTGGGCAGAGACAACAAGAGCAGCGAGGTCACCGAGAACACTGAAGTACAGAATTTGCAGTCAACACGCGCAACCGTAATGAAACCCTGACTAGTGGGATGCGTCTTATAAACAGCCTCAAGTCCTGCCTTCTAGCACACTCCAGATCGCGTGTGCTCTGCTGAGGGGTTGCAGCTAACGTGTTGAGTGAACGCAGCCCCCGAATTCTCATCTTGCTTTGAGAACAGAAGAACCTTTGCAAAGTAGGTCCCAGGAGAAGTTCAAGATGATCTGAATCGAGACTGAAGCAAAGACTTTTGGAGAAGTCAGCATAACAGAGTATCTGAGTAGTCAGTATATGTCCTTGAGACTAACTTACCCTCTCCTCGGACTCGGGCACTGTGTGCACAGGGATGGGCTGCCAGGAGATGTTAGGGTTGAACATCTGTTGTCCCTCTGGGGGATACAGGCCTGCCAGGTTGGCCTCCGCACTCATCAGCGTCCGGTCACAGTCGGTGCTGCGGATGAAGATCTGCCAGGACAGGGACACCACACCATTAGCAATGCTGCGGTAAGCGGTGACGCTGGGACGCAGCACCGTGTGTGCACCGAGGAACACTGCCAAGTGCCCCGCAGCTGCTCGTGGGCAACGAGATAACCGGAGTTGAAGTGACCCAGCCTGCTGATGTCAGCCTGGACAGAACTGTAAGGACGGACACAAAGACAATTTGGTGTGTAATACTGGAGCGGTCTGTTCTGGATCAGTGGGGATAGCCAGATGCACTGTACGGAGGTTACAGATAGAAAGAAGTCTGAATAGCAGGAAGAGTCAGAGAAGAGCAAGACAGAGATGCAGGTAATGACAGGCACAGGTAGGAAATGCACTGCATTTAGAGAGCAGGACTGGGGCAAACTCCTGCATTCAGTTCTAGGAACAACCTGCTGTGCTCATGAAAAAAAAAATGGCTTCTCCAAACCTCAGTTTTTCCGTCTGAGAAATGAAGGCAAGAGTGATCTGACTAACAGAAGAGGAAGAAAAAGGGAGCTTGGATTTTATTTGACCGTTGTGGGCTCTTGGGATTAATGGGCCAAGGCTTATCATTCCAGAGCTCAGAGAGAAAGATCTGAGCCAGAAGAAACATCAACGAGAAAAATACAGAAAAGTTCAGAAGGTCAAAATGGCTAAACTTTGGTATTCTGGTATCTGTGTACTGAAAACACTTAGGGGGAGATTAGAGAAAAACCAGTGATCAAACAAGAGGAACACATAGGAAATCATGAAAGAATGTCCTAGAAAACAGCATGTTGAATCTGAAACAAGAAGGATAAAAACCCAGAAGAATGAAATTTAAAAAAAATCCAAATCTTGACATTGTAATGTTAAATGAGAAACATAAGACAAAATACATATGCTCACTCTGTATAGCATGTCCCACGTGAAGTGTATCTCAAAAGTTCAGTCACGAGGAGAAAAAAAAAAAGTTGTCTTTTCTCTGACAATTTCTACCCGCTTTTACCTCTTAACTGTGGCTTGACAATAACTGACCCTGTACTCCTTAGACAGGATTGGTTTTATCCTTGGTAAGCTCTGAAGAAATAGAAAGGAAATATTTTAAAAGATAAGGATCTAATTCTAGAAGTGTCATAAAAAACCCAAGTAAGCCCTGAGCATACATGCTTTCTTCAGCACCTTTTGCCAGGCTCCAGCTTGTCGCTGAGTCAGGTGACACAGTCATACGGTGTCACCCTGAGGCAACACTTCTTATAAGGGAGGTTGCTCAACAAGAGCAGGGGTTCAGGCTTGGTTAGCAGAACAGCTTTTGTTTGCATATGCCTTGGTTTGTTTTTCCTTCTCAAGCAAGAGAAGGAAAACAGTTTCAGCTGGCAAAAGCTTTGTTAAGAGTGAAGTATGTTTGGAAAGGAACTACTGAGGGAGGTTAAAGGATCTGTGTTTGAGCTGATGCTGGGAGTTTTGTTGATGAAGCAAATGTCAGAGAAGGGATGTAATCTGAACTATGGCTGGGTATGAACTATGGCAACCAGGGAGCCCAAAAAGGGGTGAAACAAAGACAGAAAATTGTACGGGGAATCTCAGTTTGCCCCATCTGGTCAATCACCCAGAGTCAGCGCTGGTAAAATAACTGAACCGATGCAGAGCCTGTAGTGGGACAAGGGGCCTCGGCTGCCCGCTGTCCCTCTGAACCAGGCGACAGCACGCCTCTCTTCGCGACACTTGTTCACGTTCCAGTTGACTCACACCTCTTTGATCAACCAGCAGGGGTACTTGGGGGGGATTTTCTATTCCCTTACTTTCTCTGATCTTTCAAATTTTCCCCTGTGCTTAGCACATAGTTCCACAAGGGCTCTGTTAACTTTTTATAAATGAAACCTACCAGTTTCTCAAGAACGATTATAGAGTGTGGCAACATCCTGGAGAGAGAGTGAAAAATGAATAGCTTTGGGGGACTGAAGCCGTGGATACTTTACAAGTGGAAACAAATGAGGGGGTCACTTCTGGTTAGGAACTACTGCTTATGTGTACAGGCCCCCACGAGATCATCCCTGAAGCGCTCTGGGGAGGGCAGGCAAACACGGGCTGCGTTCCTGTCGGCTGGTGTGACAAAGAAAAGGAGTAAAATCTCACAATCTCGAGTAAGAAACACGCACCAGCTACACCGCAGCAGTCCTGGCGCGCTCCCTTGACCTCCAAGCGGGCGGCTGCGGCAGCCGGACCGCCTGGCTGCCCCGCGCCGAGGGCAGCGCCCGGCCGCGGCCCGGCTCAGAACGGAGCCTGCGGGCAGCAGCCGGCGCCGCCCCGCCCCTCCCCGCCCTGAGCCCCGGTGCCGGTGCGGCGGCACTGACCTCCTGCCGCCGGTACGTGTCGCTGAGGAAGCCGCGGTAACGCCGCCGCAGGGCCTGGCCCAGCTCCCACTGCTGCCGCATCCCCACCTGCAACGGTACCGGGAGTTACCGGCGGCGCCGGCCCCCGCCGCGCCCCGCCCGCCGCGGCCGCGCACGCACCTGGGTGAGCTGCCCGAAGCCCTGGGGCCAGGCGCTCTCCTGGAAGGGGTCCCGCGGGTAGGCCTTGATGGGCGAGCGGTCTCCGTGCCGGTACACCTGCGGGCGGCACCACGTCACACCGGCCCCGCCGCCCGGCCCAGCCCGGCGCCCTCCCGCCGCCCCCCTTCCCCCTCACCAGCGTCACGAAGCGGAGGCTGCGGGAGCGGGCGGGCAGCGGCTGCCAGCAGAGCGCCAGCAGCAGCAGGGCGGCACCTCCCCGCCCGCACCCCGCCGCCATGGCTGGCGCTTCCCGCCCGCCGCGCGGAACCGAGCTGCCGCCGCCCGCCGGCCCGCACGGACACGGTTTCCCGGCGCACACCGGAAGCGCCGCGGGCCCGCCTCGCAGCCCCCCCACCCCGTGGAAGCGGCGGGTGGCGTGGGGTGGCCCCGCTGCGCTCCGCGGGGCCGGCCGAGGCGTCGTGAGGAGGAGGAGGAGGAGGAGGAGGGCGGGCCTCAGGCGGGCCCCCGGGGGCCGCTCCGCCTCCTGAGACGTCTCCTCAGCCCGCCAGCCTGCCGCGGGAGCGCCGGGTCGGGCCCGCCGCGGTACCGGCGGCGGCTCCGCGGGGGCATCCCCGTGGGCTTCCCCCACGCAGGTGCGCGGCGGGGGGGTGGGAGCGTGTGGGGCGGCTCCTCGGGAATAAAGCGCTACCTCCGTGCCGGGCCCGCAGTCACCCGGCGGCTTCTCCTGAAAACGGGAAAAGTTTCACGCTGTTCTGGCGTTATCCGTGAGCTCCGGGTGAAGTTTTAACGGGCCCTGGCTTGGTGGGTCGTTAAGCGCCTCAGCCCTTGAGTCAGCCGAAGGGTGCTGGGGTGGAAAGAGAAATCGGTTGCTGCTGGCTCTGTTGGCCAAGAGGCTGTTTTTTTGCCCAGATTTGGTCGTTCCTTGCCGACCCCAGTGGGATCGCGAGGGAACCCGGCTTTCGCTGCCAGGGGCGTGCCCGGTCAGTCGTTGGTCACGGATCTGGTAGGTGCCATTCAGAGGGGAAATTCATAGATGGTTAAACGAATTTTGTGATATTTAGTCTCCACCTCCTAGTGCGTAGAGGCGGGTGATTATGCGGGGTTCCCAGCTTTCGCTTTTTTAACAAAAGTAGGAAACGCGGCTCTTGTGTTTGCAAAGAAATCACGAGGCCCAACGGCTCAAAAATCAGCTCGTTTGCATGTGTTTGTTTGCTTAAAGCTTTACGTAGTTTGCAGCGTCAGGAAGCGTCTCAGAGGACTGAGTTATTTATGAAGTGGAGGGGTGACATCAAGGCAGGTGTGGTGGAACACCCGAAGTTTGGCTGGGTGGAACGGTGTGTTTAACTTGCTGGTGCTAGAACGCTTAGTGAATTAAACTAGCGCCGTTCCGGGTCTCTAGGAAGGGATGAAGTTGTGTTACTTATTGCTGGTCCCGCACCGCCGGGTGGGAGCCGGAGGGAGGAGGGGGTTTGCTGTGTGTTGTCGCTGCGGGCACCCGCCAGGTTTGTCGTTCTTCGCTGGCTTTGCTCCTCTCCTCGAGCCGCGCGGAGCGGAGGGCGGAGGCGCGGCCGTGGGCGCCGCCGGGCGCGGAGGCAGCGCGGGACCCGGGGCAGCGCTCAGGGACCCGCCGTTCCCAGGCCGGCTTTGGCTGCGCCCCGAGCCCGGCCTGCGCCTCCCGCCGGGCGGGGGGGCGGGGCCGAGGGGCGGGGCGGGCGGCGCCTGCACGTGACCCGGGCCCGCGCCGCGCGTGACATCACGGCAGCTGGGCCGCGGCGCCGGGATCTGCACCGGGACCAGCGCTGGGCCGGGCTGCCCCCCCCGCCCCCGCCGGCAGCTCCAGCACCTGCGCCACGGCGGGCGGCGGCCGCACGTCGCTGAGGAGCCGCGGGCCGCGCCGGTAACTTTTCTCCTCGGCTCTGGTTGTGGTGGGCGGCGGGGCGGGCGCTGCCGCCGCCTTTTCCTCCACCTCCTCCTCCTCCTCGCGTCCGTGACTCACGGCCGGGGACGCGCTCTCCGGCCCCACGGCTTTCCGGCAGCGCTCTCTGGGAGCCGGTGCCGACGGCCCGGTGCTGCCGGGCGACGCTGGAAGGTGCTGGAAGGAAGGGGGGTGGCGGCGGCGGCCTGGCCCGCTGAGCCGCCGGGGCCTGGCGGGGGGTGCGGGTCGGGCGGGTGGCGGCCCGGCGGGAGCGGCCGGGCGGGTTCCCTCGCGCCGTGGGCGGGAGGGGTGCGTTTCCGTGGCGTGGCGAGGAGCCGGGCGCTGTTAGTGTCGCGGGCGGCGGCGGGGCCTGCCGGCGGGGGCTGCGCAGTCGCGTTGTTGAAGAGGGTCCCTCTGCGAAACAGGTCGGAGAAAGGGCAGAAACCCTCCCCAAGACGGGCCTGACAAGGTAAAACAGGGGTTTAAGGACGGTGTGTCGGTGGCTGTAACCGTGCATCCAGAGACCCCAGAGCTCTGGTTGCTGTCTCCGGAGATGCTGTCAGGGGCAGCGCGGGGATGTTTGCTTGCTTTGTGGTACCTCGTTAGCTTTCCTCTTCCCCTGCCTCCTCCGCTCAGCTCTGCGTTTCTCCGTCTCATTCACCTGTTGCATCCTGTCAAGCCAGATCACGAGCTCTCTGGGATGCAGGCTTGTCTGCACAGCTCGCAGTTTGTGCGGTGCTGTTAAAAGGTAAGTTTGCTTACCTTGGTGATGACTCCAGATAGTGTCGTTTCACTGATGCTCGTTGTGCTAAGGCCCACAGATCCCGGAAGACAGGTATTTTCTTATGGGACAGAAGCAAACCTTGGATCACTGGTGCAAGAGAAATACTTTCTCTCTGGAAACTTCCTCCCTCCCCGTTTCTTTTTCCTGAAGGCACAGCTGGGCACTTCACTGTGAGGCTTTTTTGAGGGAGTCTCCAACACTGACTCACATTTCTGACTAACTATTTGGATCACTGTGTGTCAGCCAGTTTCCGTCTATGACTGCAGGTTATGTTTGTAGGGAAGAGTCCTCTCAGCTCTGCTGCTCATTCCACGGTATGTGGAGTATCTGCTGTTCCCCCCTCCGGTGTCAGGGAGAAGGCTGTACCTGAGGGCAGACAGAAGAAAAAGGAAAAGTTGTTGTCTCTTACTTCTTTTAGTGAGTGGTGGGCTTGGTTTGTGGAGCGAGTGAGTCTTAATCAAGACATAACCCCCCCCCCCCCCCGCTGAAGTAGAAACAGAAAAAAATGTTGTGTCTTTTAGTTAGGGAAGCAAAGGAGGTTTGAAAATTTCAGCATAGTGTTGCTGAGCTCAGCCCTTCCTTGCTTTGGGATGTGGAAAGAGGGCATTGGATGTGGTATGCGTTGTGGCAGGATGCGATGGAGTTTGGCCATGCTGCGTGTCTCTGCTATCGCATCTGTAGCATGTTCACTGGGAGGTTACAGCTGCCGCAAGACTTGCGAGGGCAGACTGGCGGCATGGCCTCTTGCTGTAACCCTGTTTTGAAATCTAGCGCCGAGTTCAGTGATATTTTTTTCTTGTATGTGTGTACACACGTGCATCCTTCTTCATACACAAAGGCCAGATTTTTCAGGAGAAAAGCAGGGGTGAAAATAATTAATGACCTCCTCCCCCCCCCCCCCCAAAAAAAAAAAAAAAAAGTCGGGGGAATAAACCTAAACCAGCCTCAAGTAGGACAGTACATGGGTTGCTGTGGAGTTGATTGGGAGTTCTGTAGCTGCCAGAGGAAACCTGCAGCTACTTGTATTGTGAAGGGATGCAAAGAGAAGTACTATAGCAGGGACTATATATAAAAATTGCCTAATCTAAAAAAATAAGAAACAGGAAACTTTATCGCAGAATTAGTGTGTCCTGGCTGTGTGCCTTGGGTTACTGTCGTTGGTTGTTTCCAGTTACTGCTGCCGTGGCTCTCTGCGCCTTGTCAGCATGTTTCCTTTACCAGCTGCTGTGCGGCGAGGAGGCAGGCAGAGGGTGTGCACAACAGGCATGCGGCCCTACAAGTACAGAGCGTGAGTTTGCAGCCTTCTGATCTCACACCTGCAGGCAGAGTCGTGTCTCCAATGCTTTAAAGTGCAATTGATTGCTGTGACTTTTTTTTCCCCCAGGAAGATGCTTTCTCTAGGATTAGTCCTCACAACTCAGAATGCTCGTCCTGTGGTAAACACAAGTTTGAATTTTTTGCTGTTGTTAAATGGTTGATCCAGTGCTGATGGCCTCAGACCTCAAAAGTCATGTGTCTCATAATTAGATCTGATTGTATGGGTATCAAGATTGACAGTTTTCAAAATTTTCAGGTTTGAACTTAAGGTCTTTAACTGTTGCTTTGTCTTGAATGCATCGAAGGATGAGCCTGCTTTCTGCTCTGGAAGCAGCTGCTGTGAAAGTCTCATTGTCGCAGATGTGTGGGACTTTGCATGTGGAATAGGAAAGCTTATCAGATTGTTTGTCACGCTCCTTCCCCCCCCCCCCCCAAGTAATAAGATTCACAAACCTGACCATCTTGGAGAAGAATCAGTGTTTCAGAACTGAGGTGAAACCTGTCAGACAAAGGTATTTTGTTTCATTGGGGGAAATAGTTCTGTGGGTCTGCAGTAGGATGTGTTACTTTGTTTTCCTCACAGCCTAATAATTTAGGAAGGCAGAATCATGTTCTCTTGGCTGTGGAAACTGTCTCAATAAGAAGGATCTTCATTTTAGGAGGGAACGTAGGGGAATGCTTTCTGCTGACAGGTATGGGTCTGCGTTCAGGGTGCAAACAGGTTGAACTTGGTCATTAGATCATACGGCTGCTAATACAAGTTGACTTAGCGTTTTCGTTGTGGTTACTGCAGCTAGAAGCTGTATTGTGGTCAGTTTGGTTTGAGAGATGTGTATAATATTGTTAAATTAGATGAGGCTGTCCATACTCCGGCAGATCTTAAAAATGCCTCTATTAGAAGTGGTACGATGGGTTACTTTAGCACTCCTGTGTGGTTTTTGCTCTGTGACTTCCCACTCAGGACAGAGTACCTTTTTTCCATTTTTGGAGCATAGACAAATCCCTTTCTTGTGTCCTCACTAAGAAGGAGACACTTCTGGAGCCAGTGTACTTGCACTTTTACATGTGGAGATCTCAAAACCAGATTTTCTGTAAAGCAAAATTACTTTATTGAGTGTCAGAAAATGTTAAGGTGGTATACTCAATTTTGGTATAATTTCATAAATTGCTTTGAAATATACACTGTCAAGCTTTTAAGTGTCATCTTTTGCGAGGGCAAAGGCTAACTAGGGTAGTGCACAGAGGAGAGCAGAGCACTGCAGACTCCAGTATGTTTAAGGGAGGGGCAAAGATAAATGTTTATTTAGTGGGAAGTTGATGGAGAAATGAAGAGAACAATGTTAGAGAATGAGAAATCTAATTCTTGTTTTGAACAGACCACAACTAGTGTCTGTAGGATTAAGTAGGAATACTGTCTCATGGGATGTGAGGATTGAAGCAATTTAAAAGCCATGCTGCAGAGCCAGGTTGTATTGTGTACGCACAGAAACCTCTCTGAGATGTAAATAAAAGATGTTAGGTGTATCAGACCGATTGCTAAAGCAGATGACTGACAAGTGAGTAGGTGTCTCCTGGCATGTGGGTCTTTCTAGTTTGATTTAAGATTTTAAAAAAAATATTGGCAAATATACTTGTAAAATTTGTTGAAGCGAACTGGGCATGGAAGTTGTATCCTCTCTCCCTCCAGGGAGAGGGACAGTCTTGGCCAGCTGGTCTTAACCACAGCTACAAAGCAAACACAGCTAATTGGTTTAAATCAAGGCTTCCCACTTGCTGATTTAAATCATGATTAAAGTTGGTGATTTAAATAATTAATTTAAGCTTTGTTTTTCATTTGGTGCTTTCTTAAAAGGAAGGTTTAGTCTAATTGGTTAGGCTCATCTATTACTGCTGCTTGCTAAACAGGATGATACAGTGTATCTACATACACCCCTTTATGCTATTATATCACAGTAAATGTTTACATTAGAAAATGGTCATTTGTATTTACTAGGTGAATAATTTCTTTCCTCATGACTTGTACAAAGCTGCATTTGAATAAAAAGGTCAAATTAAATATGCAAATTTTTTTATAATTAGGCTATGATCACACAAATCACACACTGGATACATAAGAGAAAATATGCTTGATAGGCTTGCTGGAGTGTGTGCTATTAAAACTTATTTTAACAGGGTAGTGTTATCTGTACTTAGCAAAATGAACTGGTTGTTTTTGGTCATTGTGTTTTTCCAGATCTTAGAATAAGCATAACTCATCCTCGCTTGTCTTGTTTTTATTCAGAGATTGGAAAAGAGAAGCAGTTCCCCGCCCATTTTACGCTGCCTCCCTCAATTTTGAGTGAACTGACTAATTTAGTAAGTGAATTGAAGAAACTAATCTTTCTGCCCTTTTTGAGAAAGGTTTGTTTGGTACTTCAGTGGATTCTGGTTCTGAGGACTTAGTGACTTTCTAGAATATAAGAATTATGCTCCTTTAAACATTCTCCAGCAACCATGTGCTGTTTGGATAGAGCATGCGTTTGTTTGTCTAAATGACCAGCTTAGACTTTTATCATAAATTGTCATTAACTTAATGACTGTAATTGTGAAAAATGTGTGTAAAATCCATTTAAAGGAAAACATTTGGAATTTAAATAGTCTATTTAGGGCCCTTATGAAATGAGGGCAAAGAGGTAGGCTTCTGCAACAGCTCCATATATCTCGGTTGCTAGGGTCATACATGCAGAAACGTGCCAGTCCCCAAAGGATTCCACATGCCAGTGACTTTTCACGGAGGATTCTTACACAGTCAGGCTGTCAGATACACACGTGTAGTGGCAGCTTGAGCACCTACCAGCAAGAACCCATGCGCAAATCTTTGTGGGCACATGAAGTTGTGCTGGAACAGCCTTGGAGACTTGCTCTGATGGCGCTTGCCCTGACATGCAGGTGCAGGGAGTCCCGTGGCCAGCCCCCCTCAGCAGCGTGCTTTGGCTTGCATGAGCACTGCCGCCGACCAGAGCAGCTCATCCAGCTGTGTGCTCCGAGAGTAAAAGGAGGAAGCTGTCACCTTGCCTTCAGATACCCAACTTTGTGATTCTGGTCTTCTGACTGCCTGCTTCCCACCCTTGGCTGTTGTCTGCAGGAGAGGACTAATATTCTGGTTTCTGTGAAAGGTCCAGAAAGAAGTTGAAAACATGGCTTCTGTGTTTGCAACTGGTGAGGGGGACAGATTCTCTGGCATCTGCAGGTCTGGGCAGGAAGCCCTACAGATATGATTTAAGGTCCATATAGCATGTGGACAGGCAACGTTGAACTGCTAGACCTTTAAGAAAGGTGTCAGATTCCCTTCCTTAGCAAAGGAAGAGGAAATTCTGTTGTGAGGAGCATTGTAAAATGTGAAATACTGACAAGCATAGATCATGTAATGTAGCTTCTGTTGTTTGCATGGGTCTGAGGAGAGGGGACTTAAATTTCTGGGCTATATGGGAGTGAAGAAAAAATTTTCCCTTGGTCTCCAGAAAGCTCCCAAGTTGCTGTTTGTTTTCCTAGAAATAAAACAGGAGTGGAGAAAACAGAAACCTTTGCCTGAAGAAAACATGATTTTTCTCCCTATTACCTGCACTTTGAGGACATTTTCTGTCAAGCTGCTTTTAAGCACCAGGCTGGGGATGAAGGCTGAAGAAAAAACAAGAAGAGACTGCAGACTTTGTCCTCCCTTGTTTTAGTATCATCGCCAGCTGCTACTCCCTGATACTTGCTCTGGGTGGTGCCTTTAGCAGTGTCCCAGAACTGGCAGGCCATCCCCACCCTTCTCCCTTGATACATGGATCAAAATAAGAAATCCAGCCACCTGTTGGCTTCGCCCCATTGCCCGCTCCCACACACTCATACACGTGCTCGCATTTTCCAGCGCTGATCTTGGGTTTGCAATTATTTCTGAGTAGTCAGATGATACGAGCTGTCTGACAGTGTAATGTTTGCTTGCTTGCTTCACGCAGACCATGCTGGAGCATCGGTCTTTGCAGAACCACTGGCTCCTGGTTCATCCATGGGTCGTATGTGATGGCTTCCTTCCCCTCACGGCAGGGTTGCGCCGGAGTTGGGAATGGGGTGGGCTCCTTGCAGCACATTGCTTGTCAGGCTTTGCAACAATCTGATGATTACGTTCTTTTGCTTTTTTTTTTCTGTTAGAGCCTTTGTGCAGACTTTCAGTCTGTTCTGGGCTATGTTATTTGGGCAATAGAAAGGCGTTGTCTGTTAGCATCTCTGATGTCTTTGTGCCTTGTTAGGGCTCTTTGTGCCTGGATGAGGACGGGCCTCCTGAGCACTTGGAGATAACCTGTGAGGAGAGTCGGTGGCTCTGGTTTCCCATCTGGTGGGTGTGCCCTGAGTGCAGCCATTTCACTGGCTGGTGGTTCAGCGGTGGACTCTGTCTGGCTCTGGACTGTTTTCCAGCTGAGTATTTGTGGTGATGTCAGGCAGTGTGAGAAGGGAACATGACTTGGCAGGACAAAGTCTGCAGAAAGTTCAGCTCCACGTTTGGCCAAGAGCCTCGAAGGGAATGAGATCTGCGCACACATTCTGCTACCCAGCCTGTCACACGCCCTCTCACATGCTCCCTTCCTGTCACACAGATCCTCTTTCTCTCATTTTCAGACCTTTAACTCTTCCTTCCTACCTTCCACCCTGTGGGTTTATTTAAAAAAAAAAAAAAAAAATCCCTCCTCCTTGTTTTGCTGTTATTGTACCTTGTAAGTGTTTAGTTGCAGTGACCCGCAAAGGAGAAACAGACCATACAGGCCAGGATCCAGAATAGTAAAGTCAAAAGCAGGGCAAGTGTACTTTGCAACAGAGCTCTTAATAGTCCTTTATTCTGACCTGCATCCCTATGCCGGTCTTCACTGTGTTTCTTGGCAGCTCTTCTGATCTCTCTTCTTGCTCTGCTGCAGTCTCCTGGCTGATGTAGGTTTGGATACGTACACCTGCTGCAGGGTGGGAACCCCTGCCTCTCTTCAGTTCTTCTAAGAGCAGTGTAAGCAAAACCTGCCAAAATATATCCCCAGTAATGGATGAGTGGGGAATAGACTAAGAGTCGAGCTTACTTTGAAGCAATTTAAAACTCCATTCCATTTGTCCCTCCAATGTGTTCTTTATGTGGGTGTTTCTGTAGTACTGTCATTTCTTCCTGACCTCTGTGCTACATCTAGGGATGATATTTCTATGAATGGGAATCGGTACTTTTCCCCTACTGCCCTTAAGGGAATCTTAATGAGTTTCCTGTCTGTTTTGCAATCCAGTACTGTATTTCTGTTTTGCCTGTGAGTGGTAGTATTTGCTTTGATTGATGCTTTTAGGTGGGATGGTGCTTGGATACAAAGTGCTATGTAGATACCTTATGAAAAGGCTGTTTCCCAGAAACAATCTTGTATCAGTTATAGTGATGTGCAGCATGCTGAGGAAAGTACTCTTGGGATGGGAGGAGAGGAGGGAATTGGAAAAATGAACAAACAATTATACTGTAAACAGCCCTCCCCTTTATATGTTTCTCTTTTGCCTCTGTTCTTCATGTTCTTTTATTTCATAACTGTTAGAGGCTGGAGAGAGACCAGTTTGAAGGAGAAGGTGGTGTGGACAAGGGCTAGGAGTTGAGGGCTTTTAAGTTCTCCTCCTGGCTTTGCTGTGATACATCCTACAGCTTTGTGTCCTTTGTCATCTTCCTGGTAAAATATTGCAGCTGCTTCTTACTGCTCTTATCTGTTCTAGTAGTAGTTCAGTGCTGATGGTGGACTGGGCTGTGTTCCTGCTCAGAGGAGTCCGCAGTGGTTTGGGGTACTGATGTTGAAGGGATGAGCTGAGGCAAGCTGGGGAGCTGAGCAGATTTCCCATTCGTAATGCCAGCTGATAAAGGCATTTGGCTAGAATAGGCATGGGCCATGAAATGTTCTTCCATTAGTGCATAGTTGAGTGGAGATGAAATTATTTTTAAGGAAATGATCAGGTAAATAGTATGTTATGTGATTGTTTATCATTTCCTACATGCAGAAAAAAGGCCTGCAGCGCTCTCTTCTAGGCGTAATCTAGTTGGTTCTCTTATTGCTTAGGGACTAGGTTTAAACCTTTTCCCTGGCATCTCCACTATCAGGATGGTATTTAGCATATTCATTCTTGTTTCTTTTTTTTCTTTCTTTTTTTTTAAAAAAAGTTCTGATCTTTCACTTCAGTTTGACGATGGCATTGGGATGACGACTCAGATCTGCCATGAGTCAGACTTGTGTTCCCTGAAGCAGGGCTGTAACATCTGTGGGACTGAGGGTCATAAAAGAGGAATGTAGGATCTAAGGTAGAGTTTTCTTTTGTTCTGTGATGTGGTGCCCCTGTGGAAGTCCACAGTGATATAAGAGAGAGGCTTCTCTAAACTTTTTTTTTTTTTTTTTCCCCTTCTGTGCAAGCCCGATTTTTAAAAACCAGCTTTTTGAACCTAGCTGGTTATTGCCATTACCTCTTATCTGGTTTATTTTCTGTCTCTTAAACCCTGTTTTCTGGGAAGATTAAGGAAGCTCTGGATCTTAAAACTTGCTTCAAGGAATGGCTGGCTGTTACGTTTTGGGTAGCTATGTATAATTGTGTAGAACAAGGTATTGATGGCTGAGTAAAGCTAGAGAAGGAATCCAGAAAGAAACGAGAGTCTGTGGGCACGTTTTCTGTGCTGCCATGCAGTAGCATTTATAAGGAAACTAAGGTGGTGGGGTCAGATCTCATCTTCAGCATTCAAGTAGGACATGATGAGCTGTCACTGCACATAGGATGTGGTCAGCAGTGGGAATAATGAGCTGCAAACATCTCAGTTTTAATTTTGCAAAGCAGGGCCTTGCTAGTTAGCAGATTATTTTGTAGTAGGAAGTTTCTAGATTGCTTGAACACCTCTCACATTTGACTTTATTTTTTTGTGTGTGTGTCTGGTGGTGTGGTTAGAACTGTGAAAGAATGACACCATTAGCCAATCCAAGGGCCCTAGGAAGAAGAACAAACATGCAAACCAAAACCACCTTTGCATAGATACATTTAGATGTGCAAGGAAAAAAAAGACTTAGTGGTAGGATAGCTTAATTTGCTTGGGGAAATTGTGTGTGGTACTGGCAAAAGAATGCTATCGCTGTTTTAAAGTGAGTTTCCATAGGGAGAGTTTGCTATTATAGCTGATGCTGGCAAACATATTCTGCAGACAATCTCCAGGCTGGATCCCCTCCCTTCCCCTTCTTCCCAAGGAGAGACAGAGAGCTGCCCTTTGCTCCTCTGCTAGCAGGAGGGGGCAGCTGCTCTGCTTTGTGTGTTTCATCCTCCTGGGAGGAGCACAGATGGGATTTTTCCTGTTGGAAGCCCCTGTCAAAGCCTCAGTTGTGTTTCCTGCCATCTGAAGGTCGGTGCTGATAGCGGTGTCGAGCCATTGACGAGCTGGATTCGCAGCCAGACACAGGGGATTATTGCAGTTCAGCTACAAACGGCAAGTTCCGCTCATGTTCATCCCCATGGGTGCTGCAGAAGTCTGTGTTGCTCCAAAGTGGTTGTGCTCTGTCTGCTCCCCATGTTGGGGCACTGGTTTCACAGCTCATCTGGCCAGATAGAGCTGAGAAAGGATGACTTGTCATTTTTACAAGATGGCTTGGAGGAGAGGGGAAGGTGGAGGGATGCTGCTACTCTAACATCTTCCTTGCAGTAACCAGTGCATGCCCTAGTTTTTGCCATTTCTGAGATGATTATACTCTAGGTTAGCCAGGAGCTTGAAAGCTGAGGTGACAGTAGAAAGCCTAGAAGGGTTAGAAGGGACTGAAGCTTTGTTACGCAGACCTGGCTTGTGCTGTTTTCCAGAGTTCAAGGGAACTTGTGTCAATGGCCTTTAAAGGAATTTCATGGCAGCAAGGTGGCCACATCACTCCTGGTATCACTTGTTATTCATTTCCAGTTCATTAACCAGGGAAGAGCCTATCTTCTCTTACCATCGCCTCCTCTCCCTCTCCCTCTTGGCCTCTTTCTCTCTCCCTTTGTCAGAGGGACTGATACTTCCATGCAAACAGGAAGAGAGGCGAGAGCAGCCCTGTGCGCAGAGTGAATGAACTCCAGTAACCTCATCTCCTTTCTCCTCCTTTCAGTTGCAGGACCAAGGGCATCTGGCAGGAGAGAGGGAGGGAGGGAGGAAACACAAAGCCCATTTCAGGATCTTACCCACCCTGAAAGCAGTCACACGTATAATCTCTTTTCCTCTTGCTCCTTGTGTTGACATGGCACTATTTGATCAGGCAGAAACCAAGAGGTGAAGACAAGAGCAAACCCAAAACCTCGGCCTTTGACAGGCAAGGAATAATGAGAGGCAGGTGAGAGGAGAGGGAGCATCTCCTGCTGGATGAGGCGTGCGAACAGGAGAGCTGACTTCTTGCAAAACAATTGCTCTTGGAGTGAGGAGGTCCTTTGCAGAGCTTGTAGGTTCTTGGGTGGGACCGGAGTCAGTGCATTCTGTCTTCATCTGATGTACAATTTGGGAAGTCCTGTTTCCAAAACGAGGGGATCCACAGGCTGTGCAGGAAAGAAACAAATCCTGTGCTCTGAAGATCCTAGACAAGGAGTGAGTTTGGTTGGGTTTTTTTATGTGGAGCAAAGCAAAAGTACTTTGGGCTGATTCTGCCCTGAATTACTGCGTTGTTTGGTAGTACAGTTGTGCCTTATGATCTGAAGTCACTTTGCTAACCATTTTGTTCAATGGAGGAAGACTTTTTTGTTTCAGTCCTATATTCCTTCCTACCTGAGGTAGGGGGGAACTGACTTGGAACTTCTGTTGCTGCCATTGTTTGTTTATAATAGCATATTCTGCGGGTCAAGAGCATTTAAATAGCGTTAGGTTCAGATTCAGAAATGTCTGCAGACCTTTTTGCATTTTGGTTGTAAATAGAAGGTCTAATTTTGGAAGGAAGATTATGGAGACTGCCCTCCAGTCTCCCAGAACTCACCTTTAGGGTGTTTTTCTGTAATAGCCTGACTTTCCCTTCCTCGGTTTCCTTCTATTCCTTTTAGGTGTACCATCTTTCAGAATAACACCTTTCATCCTGCTGTATGCCATCGTTACATCTTCCTGCTTCTCTTCCCAGTTCTCTTTCAACCAAGTGACACAAGTTTGGTCATTTTAATCTGTTCAGTTGTTAGTCACTTTTGCTGTTGTTCTGTGAACTCTGCTATGGCATCTGTACCTGAGCTGGGTAGGAGATGGCACGCTGTGTGTTGAGACCAGACTAAAGCCAAAGAAAGTCTTCACAACAAGAGCTGGGTGCTGCAGTAAGAACCCAGCCAAGCTCAGGGATGCACCAGCTCAAAGGAAGAGACAGACGGTCATGCTAGCAGTCAGCAAAGTCATGGGTAATAAAGGAGTGGGTCAGCAGCAGGAGTAAAAGGCAAAGTAAGGGGGGGTGAGGGGGAGCGAGCTTTAAAACTCACAGTAGAGAGGCAGAGGAGGAAATAAGACCCTTAACTTGGGGGCAAGAGACCAGAACGCAGCTGCCCATCCCTGAGGAGCAGGCTGTGCAGCCAGGAGTGACTGGTAGGACTCTTTGCAGAGGTGGTAACAACTTGCAAGGCTCACAGGCCAATGCTGCGCACTTGGGCAGCTGCTCGTGGTCGGCTGAAGCTTAGCTTGACAGCAAACAAAAGCAATCAGGAGGCTGTAGCTTTTTTTTATCAGCTTGGGACTGACAGTGGCTTGCAGACTCCTTCCAGTTTGTGGTTGTCTTTATGCTTCCTGAGAAATTGAAACGGGTAATGCGATTTCAAACCGTGTCCCTGCAGTTCTCTGTAGAGAGGGATTTACAGCAGAGGCCCAGAGTTAGTCTCTGTTTCCTGAGAATTACAGAACCATTCTTTCCATTCTTTGCAAACATACTGTTCAAAATCGTTCTTTATGCTATCCTGTTGCACTGCGTGGCACACCTTGCGTTTTCATGGTTTGTCCCTCCCGTTGACAATCTGCAGTTGATTATTTTTCCTCATGAGTTTTAACAGTTTTCACATGTAATATTACTTCATTTTCAAAGTGACAGATTTGCAATAGGATTCCTAGGATACCCTGAAAGGTGCAAGTGTCTCTTTCAACTTCTTCCTAATTGAAACCTGTTCTATGTGTATTTTTGCCCTGCTTACAGACGTACTAGCTGCTCCAGCATTTCTTGAGAAATGTGATGATGCAGAGGGAAGGAAGAGGAATGAGCCAACATGAGCTGGGAATAACCTTTGTTTCGCTGAGACAGCTACAAGGTAGTACCAAGTCCCTTGGGAAGGTTTGTGAAAATACTCTGGCTGCTGCACCAGAGATGGTATAGGAAGAGCATTAGGTCACAAAATACTGGTTACTCCCTGTGAGAGGGTTGGAACAGTGGTGTCTCCTAAGGGGCTTAGTTCTGTGCTGGTGCTGTAGGGTCCTGTGAAATCTCAGCCCAACAGGTTTTTTTCTTGGCCATTTGGATCTGGAGCCAGCTTTTGATACCCAAGGTAGCATCACTACTGTGCATGTTGTGTATTTAGATTTCAGCAGAGACCCTTATGTACTGTTGTGAGCCCAGCTTTCAGAGGTAGATTCAGATTGGGTGCTGGCACTTGTATTGCATGTCGGAACACATTGAGAAGCCAAAATGGCCAACTACATCCCTGCTTTCGTTAGCTCTGAAAGGTAGCCCTTCCTGTCAGGTGCGTTTGTTCACCAACAAACAGCCTGTTAGGCCCATGCACAAAGGCACACTGTTGACACACAGCTGTGTGACGCATGAGCACAGTCGTGTTAACATATGTATACAAATATAAGGTCTCTTGTGCTGATGCTGACATGCTGCAGAGTGCACACTTGTGATTCATTACAGGACTGAAACATAACCATGTATTTTAACCTTGGCAGAAGGCTGTAGGATTTTGTAATTTACAGGACAAGGACTCTGACCGGTAAATCCTGTTTTGAAAGATCCCAGAGACATGTGCAAACTTCCTAAAAAGCTACTGTTTCCTCTGAACATCCAGTATTTGGAGGTAAAAGGATTGTTGTGCTATTCCTCTGATTATTCCTGCACTCCACAGTACAGTTTTTTCAGAGATGTGCTTGCATCTGGTCTGGTTCTTGATCCTTAAACTTCTGACAGAAAACACCAAACAAGGAACACCAGGGAGAGGAGAGACCTGTTTAGCAGAAGTGTCACAGTAACTGCATCTGGCTCATTTGGTTTCTTTATATGCTGTGCTGCCCAATGCTATCTCCTTTACTTGTACTCAATGAATGTGGGACAGAAATTAGGCATTTTCTGTAGCTTCGTGTCTGTTGATGACAGGTCAGATCACAGAATTCCAGAAGAGTGCATAAGTGCTTCAGCTGGGCTTGGAAGAGGACTCAGCTGAGGGAATGGGATGAGATGAGACTGTTGCTGGAGGAAGTGGTGAATGTTTCTGTCACTTAGCATGAGGTGCAAGAGCCAGGGCTGCCACCTCTAGTCTCTGTTAACAGCACTTTCTGTTGCAAGAGCGCTGATCATGAGACCATTGGTATTCAAGTTGTTCCGTTGTCTTAGAAAAGAAAGGGAGAGGGAAGAAACAAAGTAGGGTGAAGCTGGTGGTGACACATTTCAGGAGTGTTTAGTATCTTATTTGAGACATGAGTGGCAAGGGTTGGCAGAAAATTGTTTCCCTTAGCCTTTCATGTATACATGCTTCCTCACTGGAGTATGTCTGCTCATTAGGTTCCTCTGTTCTAGACGCTGCGTTAGAGAGAAGCGATTGCTTCATCTTTTGTCACTTGGCCAGTCCTGGTTTCTAAAACCAACAGAGTTGAGACAGACAGTGGGAGTCAGCACAGCAGATTATGTCAAGAAGACCGTGTTCCCTCTTGCAGTTACGGCTTCCATCACCCTTCTACAATTTTAGTTCAAGTGGTGGTGCAAATCAGAAGATGTGAATTTCTAATAACATGATTATTCATA
Organism: Strix uralensis; assembly: GCF_047716275.1. Taxonomy (NCBI): domain Eukaryota; kingdom Metazoa; phylum Chordata; class Aves; order Strigiformes; family Strigidae; genus Strix; species Strix uralensis. Next base: position 89,326,069 of record NC_133975.1, on the reverse strand, counting down.
CAAAACAAGAAGATTTTTAGTCATTTGAAAACAGTCCTCATGTATTTCTGTGAAAACTTCCTGGCCTAGGCATATACAGCCTTTCACTTGTGTGCCTGTGGGAAAAATGCTGGTTTAAGTTTCTTTAACTAGCACCAGAGTGCTGCTGTTTGTAGTTAGGTCAGTTTTCCACAGCCTGCAACTGCTACTGCATCTACAAAACTAAAAAATTTTGTCTTTGGAGCAGAGAAGACAAGAGGCCCGTTCTGTTTTGGGAAGGCTGGAGGCTGGTGCATGAAGTAGGAGAATGTGGGTTGGTTTTACAGCACGAAGATAGTGGCTGGTAGGCCTTACCCCCTGCCGTGTCCTGGGTGTGCATGTGGATTTATACTCCCCTTGCTGTTGGTAGCTGCAGACTTCTTGGGCATTGCTGGGAAGTCTGCAGTCTCGTAGAAACTCCCCTTTGGTCTCCAGATATCCTGCTGACAGTAAGTTTTGCTCTTGCAATATCAGTCATGGTTGTGTGGGTGAAACAATTTTGTAATCCCATCGGGTTGTACCATCCTTTTTTGCTTTCCAGAAAATCCCGCAGTCGTGGCTGGGATGCAGCAAGACTGGGTCACTGAACTGAAGGCCGTGGGGCCTGAGCACCATCACTCGATAGCTCAGATGGGGGATCAAATTCTTTGTTTGAAAAATTACTGTGGGACTGCTGCTGGTGATTCATTCTGCACAATAATTAATGTTTGAGTGAGTCTTTTGCGTGGTTTAAAGGAATTTGGAGATGCACTTGGCTTTCTTGTTTCATGCCCAAACATGTCCAGATACATCTGATATCAGCATCTGTGAGGAGTTTACATGGGACTAGGAATACAAATTGGGTTTGGGTTTGTTTCAGTGAAGTTCCTATCTCCATCTGATGCTCTGTGCCTCTCCACGAGGTTTTCAGTTGCTGCAGGATTTACCATGGAGACCTTTTTTTAAAAAAAAGTTGATTGTGGTAGCCACGTTGTTTGTCTGAGGACTGGTGTCTCTTTGAATTGGTTGAAAATCACATCAGTTAGGTTGTAGTCTCCCACAACAGGACTGCTTCCTCTCTAGGGCTTTGAGTTACATATTTACTGCCACTGCTTTTATCCTAGATAGTCTGTTTCTGCAGCTGTTCAGTGGCTGCATGCACCAAAGGGGAGGGAGCTCCAAATTCCTTATACAGTCTGAGACTGTGTTTACAAAGGTCACGTGAATTAATATGCCCTGTGGTTTTTAACACCTGCATCTATTATCTGCCATGGTGTAATGGGAGATGGCAGGAGCTCAGCAGGCTTGACGGTATGAATGACTGTTTCAGAGTACTGGGAGGGGGGTGATTTGTGGAAGTATTGTTTTCATCTTTGCCTTTGGCATTCTAAAAAAAGTTGCGTGGTCTGGTCCAGTACCCAGAAGGGAAGAAGGGACTCGGGACTGGGGTCCTCTGCCTCTTCCCAGTCAGCACTGCAGTGTGTGAGGCATGCCCTTGCTTACCTGATGCTTTTGTGTCTGGGCTGCTGCAGAGCTTTCTGTCACCTCTTGTCTTTCAGAGAGCGGGCAGGCTTCCAGTCCTGAACTCAGTCACTCAAGTTAAACTGGTACAGGCCTTTAACGTAGTTGCTTTTTAAATCAGCTAATCCCTTTAGTTTGCATCGGCAAATCACTGAGTTAAGATCAACTGATCAAATGCATGGTCAATCAGATTAGGTGTGTTTACATTAGCAGTTTGCATCAGTTTCACTAAGTCTGTGCAGTCAAACCAGTAAGGCCTTTTTCTGTGCAGGTGGGGCTTTTTGGAAAAAGCGATTGGATTCGCTTTCCGAATTCAGGTTCTGTAGTGGAGTTAGCGCTGTATAATAAAGATGCTTTTCAGTATGTTTTCAGGTTCCAGAAAAGGGTATCCTCAGAAGGTTGGTGGTGAATCTATTTCCTGAGGGTGACGTAATGGTCGTTTCTTGTAGGTATGATGCTGGCTTTTGATTACTTGCTGTAGGTGCCAGAATTTGTCATCCTCATCTTTGCTACATCACTCATCTTCGGCACAGCCTTTGGCTACTGATATGAATAAGGAAATTCAGTGTTTTGTAGTCTTTGCTAAATAATTGTATCAAAATTGTCTTTTACAATTTTCTACATGCTCTGCAGTACATGCCACAAAATCCAGGGCAGCTGGCAGCAATGAGCTATTTGTTACTGGAAGCTTTAACAAAGGCCATCAGTTGTGAAGTCTGGAATTGCCCTCTTACACACTTGGAGAGGTCAGGGCTGAAGTCCCCTGGTGGTGTTAGAAGTAATGAAGACTTGTCCTGCTTTGATAGATATTTTGGCAATAAAAAGACAGTTTTGCGCCTGGGTGTGCTAATCTTGTACCTTTTACCACCGTTTGTTAAAATGCTGTGTTACAAGAGCATAAACATTGATAAAACAAAGTTAATTGTCTATTAATAAATAAGGAGACAAAATCTTGAAGCTTGCTTGTGATGCAGCTTGTAATAGGTCCTGGGAGTTAACAGCCTCAGTAGTTGAACTCTTGCCTCTTGCATCTGTGTTTTTTCTACAGGTACTTCCTTTCCGACTTCCAGTAGCAGAGAGAAATTAAAGACCTTGAAGAAAGACACCTGTGGCCCCTTGCTTCGCAGTAACAATGCTGCAGCGATGAGATTATAGCAAGCCCTTCCTGTGTGGCCTCCATGGGTCCCACTCAACTCAGCACACGGGATCATGGGAAGAGGGTGGCGAGTGTATTTGAGATGGAGGAGGAAGGGCTTTCGCTCTTCCCTGGCTCAGAGAACCCCCCTGAGCATGCAGGTATGGAAAAATTCGTACTAAATCCATGCAAGCTAAAGGCTTTCTTCATTCAGCTGCAAGCAGAGTTGATACTTGGCAGAATTTTAGGGTGAGTTCTGCTGTGCTTGAGGCACTTGGAGACAATGTCTAAGAATAGAATCAGTTCTTGATAGTTGAAGATGACTGGGTTTATCCAGGTGATAAATGTGTTGAATACTTTGCTTATTTCACCTCCTAGAGGCTAGGTCCATGGCAGTAAAATGAATTTCTTTTTGTTAGCCTTATCAAAAGCTGATGAACAGTAAAGCTTTACTACAGGTGACAATCCAGCAAGGGTTAGTGACGCAAAGAAATAATAGGTTCTTGCAGATTCATATAATGGAAAGACAGTAGAAGTTTCCTCTACAAATTTATGAGGTTAACTGAGGTTAAAAGAGTATCAGGAAATAGGATTGAGATTTTGCAGCTGTAATTGCTGCTGACACACACAATCCTACACTTTCAAACTGTAAGAAGGTGTAGTATAACATCTCTGGATGGGTAACAGGAAAAAAAAAAAAAGGAAAGCACAAGTGAGGTGTTCAATATAGTATCAGCAACTTAATGAAAATATGACAAATAAATGCATGTGGTGAGCAGTGAGGCAATTGGCAATCCCTGATATAAAAAGAAGAGGTGATCTCAACAAAATTTGCCTTGCAAAAATGCAAGAAAAAACCCCACAAAATGTGGGGAAAATTATTAAATAGGGGATCTACCAAAGGAGGAGGACCCTAATGAGAGCTAAAGGTGGAGAGATGGCATTCACGCTTCATACATCTCAAATTATTTCTGTGTTATCTTTGACTACAGAAAATGACAATAATAAGTTATACAGCTAAAATGATTAGTGTTCAGAGGTGGAAAATAATTTGCATAGATCAAAGAATAAGCCCACCTGTCTCAATAAAACAGTCATAGGAATGGTAATCAGACATGTATCGTCTTAAAGACAGCTAAGAAATCCACAAGACGGACAGATCCATCTTGTGGAAGTCATTGTATTGCTCTGCTGTCCCTCAGAAACATATGAACATCACTTGAGGCTTCTGCAGACTTACTATACCACTTAATATATGTGCAATGGCAGACTGAGTTATTTGAAATAACTGCAGGCATTGCATAATTTCCTCTTGGCAATGGATTGTGTGAAGAGAAATATAGTAGAACAAGAGGGGGGAATATCAGAGACGTAACCTTTCTGATGACATTTTCCTGCTGTCCAATCTGCAATGAGAAGTGCAGGCCAAAATGAGTGACCTCCAGACCTCTATAAAGTCAATGGGATTGAAAATCAACACCAAGATACTTAAGACTGTGAAAACCAATATGTAGTGAAGAACACTAATAATAATTTCTGAGACTGACCTAAAACTGTTTACCATTCCAGGAACTTGAACAGAATAGTAAGCGTAACTGAGAGTAAAGATAGAAGCATTAGAACCATACATATGAAAATAAGACATGTCATTGTAACCCTGATGCTGATCAGGAAACGCAGCAGCCTTGCCCTGCAAACCAATCCCTATGAATTGACTCCAGTGTAAAGGCCTTCCAGGCATATCTAAACATAATCTGGAGACTTACCAAGAATAGCTGCCATAGAAGAATCTATAACGTCTGACATACAGAGAAATACTTGCACTGTGAGCTGTGCAGAAGAACATGTCAGATGTTAACATGGCTAGAATTAAATGGAATGAAGAGATATGGCTAATAGGGAAGGAATACACAACTAACATCGACAAGTGTTTGGCTGGAGCTTAAGGTGAGACGCATTGGAGTAGACCAAAGATGTTTTCAGAACACGCAGCCAGTGACAAGATTAAGATTGATCGGAATGACATAGGAGGAACTGTGGGCTGCTGCACATGAGACCATCTGAAATGTGAGACAGTAGTGAAGGCCCCATGTTTCAGATGGAATAACAAGGTTTAGCAAATGAACTGTCAGTATGAGAGTGCTTCAGTTTTAGGAGTGGGAAGCACTCTTCTTGAAGAAGAAATGATGGCTTCAGGGTTCCAAAGGGTCACAGAGCTCGTGCAGCGTGCTGCTTGCCTGCTTATTGCCCTTAACTCCATGAAGTTGCTGTCTTCTGTCTTGACAGTTTCCCCAGGTGTTCCAGTTACAGGGATTGCCCACTCGGTCTGCTTTTTGTACGATCACAGTTTCAGCACTGTTTTTCTGTGACTGTTTGACTGCTGAACCATTTTTCCTTATCCATGAGTGTGGCAGACGTATCTGTGAGTGCGTGAGTATGGCAGAGAATGGTAATGAATATGGTAAGAGAACTGGAGGTGAATTCTGAAGAAAATTACTTTCTGCAGTCTTGGATTTCAGCTCAACTTTTTTGCAGCTCTTTCTCACATTGGTGACTTAACTGTCTCTCCTGCTAATGGAAAGTTCAGAAGAACATCTGGCCTGAGTGTGGTTTAGCTCTTTCACCCTTTTTGGAGGGGAATGAGTTTGAAGCTATATCTGCTTACATAGTTGAGGTGAAACTGTTTGGATTATGTCAGCAGTTGGTTTGTTGCAGAAGATATGCTAGCCCAGAAGGGGGAGTCTGTGAAATGCAAGACTTAATCTTTTCATCCATGTGCCTGGGAGATAGTAGGTTTGAGTGAGGATAATTGGTTATTGTAAGGAATGGGGCAGTTAGCTGCAAACACCATGCTTCCCTCATGTATGTGGGTTTTCTTACCTTTTTTTTTTTTTTGTTTTCCTTTTTCCTTGGTACTGTTCCTTTTGGTAGAAAATCCCCCCCTGAAGCGGAAGAAGGGCCCAGCCCCTAAGATGCTGGGAAATGAAGTGTGCAGTGTGTGTGGGGACAAGGCCTCCGGCTTCCACTACAACGTGCTGAGCTGTGAAGGCTGCAAGGGCTTCTTCCGCCGCAGTATCATCAAGGGTGCTCAGTACGTCTGCAAGAATGGCGGCAAGTGCGAGATGGACATGTACATGCGTCGCAAGTGCCAGGAGTGCCGGCTGCGCAAGTGCCAGGAGGCGGGCATGCGGGAGCAGTGTGAGTGCAGGAGACCGTGCTGGTGGGGGCACTGCGGAGCAGGGGCAGGAGGCGTGCCTGGGTGGGCTGGGGGCCGGTGGGGGTAAGGAAAGGGGCAGCGTGAGTGTTTGGGGGTCACCCGTGAGCCATGCAGGCTGTGTGTGAAATGTGTGTGGGAAATCTGAGAGCTTGGCAGGGATGGCGTGGAGAGGCGAGGCTGTCAGTGGAACAGCACCGGTGTGCGGAGAGCCCCGGCCCTACTGTATTCCTTGAACACGCTCTTTTGTAAGAACTTGTGGAATATGACACCGGAGGAAAGACTCGCAACTAAGATTTCTGTGTTCCTCAGTACGCTGTCAGCTGTATCAGTAAACTCAAGCTTCTGTTTGTCTTGTGATCAGGACTGCAAGGTTGGTCACAGTGCTCCTTGAACAACAGGCACTTCCCTTTGTCTCGTACTGTGAGCTTGTGACAGAGGTCAAGGGCAGCACCACAGTACTGCAGCTGTGTTTGTGCACACCCAATCTCGTTGCTACCTTTAGTGAACTCTGTTTTTCTCACACAAGCCATAAGGCTGCTGTTTCTGAATATTCAACAATGTTCCTGCCCACATATGGGAATGGGCCTCCTCTGCCAAGCATCTAGGTTCCATCCTGTTGCTGGCCAAGACTGACCAAACAGATGCTTGGTTAACGTTAAATCTGTGTGAAGTCTCTTTTTATGACATCCAGCACCCAGAACAGTGAGGAACAGAGGTTTCAGAAACATCTTATAAAAATACTTCTGCAAAAAGTAAGTCCTACTGAGCTGCACCAAGGAAACGTGCTGTTCATTTTTTTTCAATGTGAAACACGGCACACCTAACATGTAATCAGTATCTTTTCACACTGTTTTGTATCAGTGTTATGTATTGCTGGTTTTGCCCCATTGGCCCCTGCTCCTGAAAGCTACGAATCGGATATGATTGAAAAGCTATGTAGCAAGGCTGCCTGTCCACCTTGCTACTCTTCTGTTGCAGGTAGATACTAGAGAGCCTCAACGTGTTTCTGCATTTACTCCTTGCTTATGTTGAAGCCAGCTCAGGAAAATTAGGCCAAAAGGAGTCTTTGGCTTATTATTATCAACTGCTTGGCAGTTCTTGTCGTCACTGTAATCCCCACTGCAAATTCGCCTTGTTTGTCTTGACAGAAACTTTTTCTCCCAGCTGTTTCACTTGGAAGGTTATTCCAGAACTTCCCTTCACTAATTGTTGGACACATTCTTCTAATTCCCAGACTGAAGTTACTCATGGCCAGTTTATTGTTCTTCAGCCAGTGTGAACCATGAAGTTAAATAGTTCCTTCATGGCAAACCGAGTAACTTGGATTGCTCTGAATTTAGCATGGTGTACAAGCTTGCACAGAGGCAGTTTTCATGATTCAGTAATATCTGGTAACCTGTTACTTGGCTATAAATTCTCTGTGTATCTGAGTCCCAAGATGAGGGACTGTAATCACCTGGATCAGTTACTTCCCTTAAACTTAACACTGTGACCTTGCATTCTCTAATCTTACAGATCCCCCTTAATTTGGCAATTGTATTGAATGTCTTTGCTGTTAGAATTGTAAATTTTGTGCATGTGTGTACCTGTGTGCACGTTGTCCCTGTTGGCAGTTGGGGGTAAAGATTACTCTCAGCTTGAATGTGTCACGTTCTTCATCTTTCCCTCCAATTCCATGGACTGTCCATTTCAGAACGCTCTCTCACAGTAGTTTTTCATTTCTTGTCTTTGTGTTTAACATGATTTTTTGAGTGCAAGGATATACTTGTTCAGTTTTGGGGCCTGCCTTCCTGTGTAGCAGCTGTATTTCCTTGCTACCTGTACATAAAAAATAGCCAAACAATCTTTCAGCACTTTTTAGATCTTGTTTGCAAAGTCAAGCTTTGTTTTTTAACCTTTTTTCCTGAAGATATGGTTTCTTTTCCAATCAGTCCCTTTTCTGCTTTTTGTTCATTCATCACTTAACTGACAGGATGATTCTCTTGAAGATAATTCTTGAATCCAGGTATGTCTGGTTGTTTCAGGTTTTTTGGATGCAGCTTGAAGATTTGACTTAAAGAAGCAGCAAACCTCCCTTACATTCAAATCAGTGAATTCTTCAGTTGACTTAGTTACAGACTGTTAACAGGTTTTTAAATTAGCTAATGAGCAGTTGGTCCAATAAGATTTTTCACAATGCATGCCTCCAAGTTGTTTTATTCCTTGCAACGTTACATTTAAATGGCATATCCTTTTGACTTCCCAGCTGAAGAACACTTCTAGCCCTACTCCTGAAGGACTTGCAGTCCTCCGTCCATTTTCTGCAAAGCTATTCTTTCATTATTCATCTTGTGGTATGTTACTACTTGACAGTCTGCTGCAGATGGGCTATGTAGAAAGTTGTCCTTTCACTTTTGAACTCCATTCAGGACTGACTCTGACCTCTGAGGAGGAAGATGAAATGACACAAGCTGTTAATTCAGCAATACCTGAAAAAAACACAACAGCACGATAATATAAAATACAGCGGGCAAACCATGGCATGTGAAGGGAGCATGTGTTGGGATCTGTTCTAACATGACATTTTGGGGAATTGCTCAGTGGGGAAAGTTGCTGTTGTCTTTGAGATCTGCAGGGCATCATGAAGGGAGCTTCTGTCCTTTGTGAATACTTTGCATGACAGTATGAGTAAAAGAAAGGCAACGGAACAACTTGAAGTGGGGAAGAGAGGGAGAAACAAAGGACAAGTATCAGTGTCGGCTATCTGTGTTGTGTACACTGATATACCAGATAGAGGCAGCTGTGATCTCTGCCTCTCCATCCATAGCATGTTACCCTGTGCTTAGTGTGGTTTCCAGTGTGCTCCTGTGTCATGACTGATCTCTGGCTATTCCTGCTTTAGATGTTCTGTCTGAAGAACAGATCCGACTGAAGAAACTGAAGAAGCAGGAAGATGATCAGGCTCGAACAGTCGTGGTGCATCCAAACCCTCCAAATCCGCCAAGCCCTTCCCACAAACTGACGCCCGAACAGTTGAGCATGATAAAAAAACTTGTGGCTGCTCAGCAGCAGTGCAACCAACGCTCATTCACAGACAGGCTCAAAGTGACGGTAAAAACTCTACCAGTGTATCCAAAATGAGAAAAAGTGAAGTTTGGGGGGTTAGGGTTGTGGGTAAATTATTTGGGAGAATAGAGATACTTTAGACATTGCATCTGCGGGCTAAAGTTCTGTAAAGAATAGCAAAGGATGATGTTCCAATGTGTCTCATTTTCTCTTTCTGTTCACTTCATCTCATCTTTCTGCCCTGGCTCCATTTTTCACATATGTACGCTGTCTCTTCCCATTCCCGCAGCCGTGGCCCCAAGTTCCTGACCCAAATAACCGTGAAGCAAGGCAGCAGCGTTTTGCTCACTTTACAGAACTTGCAATTATCTCTGTGCAAGAGATTGTGGACTTTGCCAAGCAACTACCTGGCTTCCTGGAGCTCACCAGGGAAGATCAGATCGCTTTATTGAAGACATCTACCATAGAGGTGAGAGTTTGGCTCCACCACAATATATAGTAGCAGAGATGAAAGAATTTGGAGTGCCCACCCGGAGAACTGGTTCCATCCCCTTTTTTGGGATGGCAGGCTGAAGGACCTCTGCTACGGGATTGTTACTGCAGTGCCAGGCTATACTGGCAAAGGGCCATGGAGGAGAATGAGGCAAGAGCCCTGGTAGTGGTAAGCAGGTATTTCCCCCTTCCCAGAAACAGACCACAAAGGTTGCAGCAGAACTTACTTTGGAATTTTTAAGCACTCTGAGAGGAACTGTTTGGAGGGTTTTTCTTTGGTCTTTTGGTTTTTTCAATGCTCTAACACTCAGAAAATTATCAACGTTGTAATGTTCTTTCCTGTTTTCAAATCAAGTCTATTTCTGGTTTCAGGTGATGTTGCTGGAGACATCTCGGCGCTACAATCCAGAAATTGAGAGCATCACCTTTCTTAAGGACCTGAGCTATAATCGGGATGACTTCGCCAAAGCAGGTGGTGCATTAGACAGGTGTTTCTTCCTTCTCTGTGTCTTGTGTTCTTTCATCTTCTCTTTTTTAATGCTAATTTCCGGCTGGAAATAGTATGTGGGGCCTTAAAGCTGAAGTCAGGTGAGAGGTTTAGAATAGGACCAGACCAATAGCCCCACAAAACTTTTTTTGCTTTTAACATGTGATACTAACTCAGTTCGTGTCTTTTTTTAGGTGTGAACTTGCTTTGGAAAATTTGGACTCTTGCAGCATGAAAATCTTGCTGTAAGAGTGCACCTAGGGTTAGCAGCTGGTGTGAACTTCCTTGCTGGTAGAGATCTGATGTGGACATGTGGTCTTAGAGCCATATCAGATCACAACAAACCAAACCCCAGTCTTCTTTGCAAGTATATCACTTGCTAATCTGGATGCATGCTTTGAGTGATGATGTCAGTGTGATTACATTTCAGTTGATACTATTGATACTAGTTGATACAGTCTATACTGTGCTGACGGTCCCCTCAGAGTGCTTTAGACGTGTCATCAGCTCAGTATATGATGGTCTGTGGTGATGTGATTTCTGAAGTCTGTTTTTCCAGGAACAATTTCAGATGGAGTAACAGGAAATGCGTATCTTCAGCATTTATGGAAATGAGACTTTGGCTGTCCTTCATGTGATTTTTTTCGATTCTGCATAGCTATTTAACCACTCATACCTGAGATGGCTTTTATATATAGCTTTCCTCTTTGACGCTTTTCCTGGTAGCCGTTTCTTCAGATTATTAGGAAGGCAGAAAGCAGGCAGCCAGAAAGATTCCCTCTATCTTGTTCATCTTTTTCTGATGCAGTTGTACTGCAGGAAATTACAAACTTGGATGTGGTTCTGGAGAGAAGGCCTCAAGGTTTCAGCATGATTTTATAGCACACAGCACAAAGAGACCTGATTTGATACTGGCTTCTGTATGTTACGACAATAAATACCAATGTATTCCTGGCTGACTGCATTTATTGAAGGAGGTGACCGGAGGCCTAAGTCAGGCTCTGCTTCAGCTCTCCCAGTTTTTTGAGCTGAAGGAAACAGCATAGTTCAGACTTCTTGGAACTATATATTTTCAGCTCAGATGGACTTTAGATGAAGCTGTAGTATGGGATTAAAGCCTTCTTTGATGGCAAGATGGCTGCTGGGTTTAAAGGAGGTGATGGTGTGAGAGTGGAAAGTATAGATGTTGCACTTGTGGGCTTCTGACTTTTTGACAGACTCATCTGATAGTTGATGTTATGTTCCTTTAGCTGTTGCCTAGTAATGTGCCGTGGGGCATTTAAGGCCCTTAAGAAAACCCGGAAATAGCGTCATTTTACCGTTAGAGCCTGACTCTTCAGCTGCTGTTGTTGGCACTCACCAGCAACGCTGGGATGTAAAGGGAGGTTTCAGCCACACTTGGAACATAATGTAAGGGTTTTCCCTCTGCCTGCCTGTCCTCCCCACTCCCTGGTGTACTGCGGTGGGTATCTAGCAACTTATTCTGTGAGAGGGAGGGAGAGAGAAACGAGACAATTGTCACTGCCTCACCTTGTTCTCTTCTGTTTGTTGCAGGTCTGCAGTTTGAGTTCATTAACCCCATCTTTGAGTTCTCAAAGGGAATGAATGAGCTACAGCTCAATGATGCTGAATATGCACTTTTAATCGCCATCAACATTTTTTCTGCAGGTAAAAAGCCAGGATGATCTGAAGAGCTGCAGCAGTGAGTCAGAGGGCAAAGAAAGTAGAGTTAAGGAAGATCACAAGCTGAAGAGGAGTAATAGAGGGTGTGTAGGGTCTAGTGATGAAGGGAGCATGTTACTACTTCTGCTTAGGGTATTCGTTATAGTCTGTGTTTCTAGTGCCACCTCCAGAGGAAATCAGATTCCCCGTTGCTGGAAAAGCATATAGAAAAATCATCCGTTACTTATCTTCCTCATTTAGAAATTGCTGTTTTACTGTCCCCTTCGTGTCCGTGGCACTTCTCTGCTGTGACGCGGGTCCCACGCCACGAGTGACATCTAGTGGTCACGTAAAGGGGCCCGGATGTGAGGCCGGTATCGCTCTGGGCCAGCGCACGGCTTGGCAAGGGAGCCATCTCTACTCTTTACTTCTGTTTTCTGTCTTGTGACCTGAAAGGTGAATTTTTTTTTTTCTTTGTTCCTGTTTTCTACCTGGCACAGCTGCTGGAGAGCCTTCCCCATTCATTCCCTCCTGAATGAGCAGCTTATTGTCTTCACTGGGACAGAAATGTGAGACCAAACATGCTTAGATAGTGCTATTTTGGCATCTCTATAGGAGTCAGATCGGCCTCCCCATGTGCAGTAGACATCACTGAGAAAGAATAGTTACAGAAAACGGACATAGCTGCCATGGTCATGGATGACATTCCCAGCTGTGCTGGGTGAGGTTTTGGGGAGAGACCATACCGAGGGACTGGGGTTAGGCAGAGATGGCAAGGCCAGTGAAGCTGCCTGGGACAATCTGCTTACTTCTAACCTGCTTTTTTGGCAGACCGACCGAATGTGCAGGACCAGTCCCTGGTGGAGAGGCTGCAGCACACCTATGTGGAAGCCCTTCATTCTTACATTTGCATCAACAGACCAAATGTAAGTGCCTGACCAGAACATCTCCAGCAATGATGCAAACTGATTTTGAGTTTATGCAGGCACGGTTCCTGCAGTACTGTCTGTAACAGGTCTGTTGCTGCCTGTACTGTCACGCTCGTCCCTTCTGTGGTTGTTTGGCAGCAGCTGTCACTGCCTGCTGTCCTGTGTCATGTTCCGTAGTTTAGCCAGCATGGAAAGTCTGGAGTTTTGGGACATGGTGTAGCATTTGTGTTCCGCCACACCGCCGCCTCCTGAAAAATGCCAGGTTTAGAGGAAGTCAGGGTTGTGGTTACAATGCATCATCTGGTGTGGTAATTTTTTTTTTTTTTTTGAAGAAAGTTTTAGTGTGAATTTACTAACAGCTGTCTATTTCTCTTGACTCTGCAGGACCGCCTGATGTTTCCACGGATGTTAATGAAGCTGGTCAGTCTCCGGACACTAAGTAGTGTCCACTCCGAGCAGGTGTTTGCCCTTCGGCTGCAGGACAAGAAACTCCCTCCCCTGCTCTCAGAAATCTGGGATGTGCATGAGTGACCGCATGCTCCCAGGGCACTGACATGCCAATGGAATGCCATCTCCCAGCCTTTGCTAATGAGAAGCCAGCCTCCCCTCTCCAAAGCACTGAACTCTGGGCTAGGCAGTGCAGGGAGTGATGAGCCTGGGGTTTCAACACTGTCATGAGACTATGCAGGAGGTAGCTGGGGTAGATCAGATGGGGGGGGTTGGTTTCGATGTAGTGCCCATACCCCAAAGGAATAACATGAAACATCTGAAAACGGTAGAAATGAAGACCTTCCCTCCCTCACACATACACCTCTTTCTTCAGAGTCTTTCTCTTCTCTAAGCATGTCCTGAGGGCTTGCCTATTGATTCTCTCCTCGATTATGAAAATGAATTTGCAGGAACTTGCCAAACCCTCTCTGTTGAGAGTAACCCAGCTCAAAAGGCTTCTGCAGGGTCCCCAGTGTACCTGGATCTGAGGAGCTCAGGGAAGTCAATGTGGATGTTCTAGGGGTTTCACTGGGTTTCCTATAAATAAAATCTCTTGTATGTGCTACCCTTTACAATGATTCCAAGAGAAGTAGCTGTTCTTTCTTTATTATGAGACTTCATCTCTAGAGCTGCCCTTTCATTCTGGCCCTCTTTTGGAAAAAGGATTCCTCTAATGTGTAGTGCTCTTTCTCTAACGGGGAGGCCCTCTGGATAGGGAATATTTGTACATCAGAAAGATGTCAGGCATAAAGTAGTGGATTTTTTAAAATTTAATACATTGCAGTTTTATCTCATGGTGGTTCTCGGCCAGTTCACTTTGCCTTTGATTTGCTAACAGCTGGAAAACTTTAGTTCAAAACAAATCAGGGCATAGATTTTATCTTTGGCGGTGGAATAGAAGATAGATGGGAAGGTCTGGTACCTAGGCAAGGTAGGTGTGGTGGAAGGATCTCAAAAACTTCCCAAGAATTTGGAGCCTGTGGTATGTGTTCCAAGGTGGGTGTGAAGATGTATTGGCCAAGGAGAGAGGACACACTGCATTTAGTGAAATACGTGGGCATTGCGTTAAGCTTTGGGCTTCACAACTCTCAGATCATGGGTTGCAGGAATATTGGGTGTAGCCGGATTCACTTGCGTCTTCTTCCTTTTGCCAAAGTCTTTCCAAGGTACTGGCTCAAGGTTTTAGTGATGGTTGTGGGATGTGGAGGTCCCTCCTGTAGGAGGAGTGCCAGCTGCTTTAGAAGGACATTTGGGTCTTGTATCCTTTCTTCACTTTGGGCACTGTGAGATCCACTCTGGATTTACGCCCCAAGTTCTTAAGTATCCACATTCGTAAGTATTCTAGGATTTACAGCAATATTTTGTCTGACAGAAGAGAAATATACTGTTGTAAAACACGTTCCTTATTTTCCAAGAAACAACATCTTATGGCTGATCTCAGAGATGTAACCTTAAGTATCCTGGTAACTTGGTCTCATGAGTCTTCTCTGTCATAGGGTCTATGTTTGCTTGCCCGGTGAGCATCCCAAGAGCCTAGGTTCACATGGCTCGGTTTTTTTTTGTTTGTTTTTTGGTTTGTGTTTTTTTTGTTTTTGTTTTTTGGCTGTGTATCTGAGCGCTCTGCCCGTGGTGAGGGTATCGTGTCCATTTTGCACTTAAGGTTGGTCCCCTGCCACTGGCCTTCACTCTGCACCTTTGTAAAGCACTTGTAACAATCTGTAAAATAATCTGTTGTTTTTTATAACTCATTGCAATTGCAAAAATTCTTGTTTAAATCTGTATTTTTAACTAATCTGTTTGAGAAATGTTAATGTTTATATAAAAGAATAAAGCCTAACACAGGATTTTGACATTCTCTGATGTGCTGTCATTAGACTGGAGGAGGGTGGAATAAGTTCTTGATGTAACAAACTCAAAGCTGATACCAAACTTGAGTATGTAGGTTGGGAAGAAGCAGGAACTGGTGAAAAAGAAATAGCAGTGCAACCCCAGGCAGTTTCTCTGGGCCTCTGCTATGCGATTTTAGCTTGCTACGCACCTTGCCATGTGCCAGAGCTGGCAAATAGGAGAAGGAGATTAAGTTTGTGTCATGAAGACAATGAGTTATCCATACATGCCTCACCTCGATTTGTAGAGCTACATTCACAATTTAACCCTTTTATTCCAGGTGCTATTTTCTGCATTTCTTTCCATTCTCCATTTTCTGCGTATCGTGGCTCACCAAAATTGAAATAGGAGTCCAGTGTGCCCCTGGCTGTGGAGTGGATTTCAGGAGGATCCCAGCAGATACCTGGCATGAATACATCAGAAATGAGCAGCTCAGGAGAAGCAACAGGCATAGCTGTCCGTAAGCGTTGTCTCGAAGGGAATGGTAGAACAGGCAAGCGGAGAGCTGTCCAGCATTAGCTGCTTCCTCAGTGCTTGACGATCCCCTGCCCCAACGGGAAAGGAAAGCAGCTGTCGATTCAGCAAGGCTCCACACCACAGGCGATTCTGCCGAACTCGCTGCGTTACTTTATAAAATTTATATCGGAAACTACTAAACCAGAAGAGGAGGGAACAGGCTTACAGGAAACTGCAGTGGGGTATGCGGTGGGGAGTAATGAGCAGAGTGTGAGAGCTCAAGCCGGGCCTGGGTGGATTAGAGGGTACTGGGCCCTAGTCCAAGGATTTACTGAAGAATGAGGCTGTCAACAGTCAGAACAGGCAGTGGCACTGAAGCCGCAGCTTCATTTTGAGCTTCTTCATTTTGAGCTACAACTAATTTTTATTAATTTGAAGAGAAAAAAATGCATGTAAACTTGAAAGATTTTCAAGGTAACAATCCATAATATTGCTGTTGATGGCAGTGGTGAAAATGGTGATTTTCCTTGGCTCTGGCTTCTCCATCCCTTTTCATTATCATGTCATCAAATATAAGCTCCTTGTTTACATATTCAGATTCTCATTTTTTTAAAAGTGCAAACTAGTACAGAATTGGTTTTTTTGTTTTCTAGCAGCTTCCCACATTAGCCCAGGGAGCTCAAGTAAGCAGGTGTGGGGGAAGAGCGTTCCTTGAGATCAGTGGCCCTTTGTACTTCTACGTTTGCAAAATGCCACCTAGGCTTGAGACTTGGTCCTGCTGCTCTAAGTCTCTGTGCCCTATCTGTTTCAAATTAATTTTGCTAACTTGGCCCCTGCAGAAATCACAGGGTGCTTGAACCACACTTTCCGGAGGTGTTCCCTGTTGGCTGTACCCTTGTGCAACAGCTGTGTTTGCTCATGATCTATTCAGATCAACTGGGAGGAAGGAAAAATGGGTGTATTTCTGAAATCCCAATTCCTCTACAGTACGCAGGCTTTGGATGTGGAATATCAAATCAAGTATTTCACCATTTTGCACCTCATATATGTATTATTTTTCCAAACCATTGGGCTACTTGTGGTAGTTCTGGTTGCATTTTGGGTTTATTTTAGGAATTCTGGTTTTGTTTATAAATGGAGTTGGTTGTGCCAGTGTACTGGTTTATAGGAGCTTGGAAGGAATTAAAAAAAGCTGTCTCTCAAGCTTTTAATAACCAAATTCTCTTGTCATCTTGTGAAGCCAGCAGCCACTCAGCAAGTAGCTCCTGGAGTGCTCCGCGGTGTGTCCCTGCTGTAAGGCCGCGTTCCCTCAGCCCTGTGGCTGCTGGCGCCGGGCTTTGCTCCGAGGCTTCACCTTCTGCTTGCCCGGCCGCGGTTTGAGCGCCGTCCCTCGACGCTCCACGGGCCTGAAATGTTCCCGCTTCTCTCCACGCAGCCGGCTCTGGAGAACTGCTTTTTTTTCCCCCTCCCTGCCATCTTGCCTTCAGCCTGCCGGCTGCCCCTCACCGTCGCGGGTCACAGCAGGCGCCTCGGATGGCGCCGGGGCAGGAGCGGGCCCCGGGCTGGGGGCAGCGGCCGGGCCTCCGCGTTGCGGCCTCCCGGGAGGGCCCGGCCCGGCCCCGTGGCTGAGGGAGCCGCTGCCCGCTCCAGCCCGCTGCGGGCGGCTGCTGAGGTGGCTCCCCCCGTCGTCGGGGCGAGTGGTTCGCTCCGCTCCTCCCCTCCCTCTCTCCCAGCGGGTGGCGCGTTCCGCTGCCGGCGCTGGACGCGGAACTGCCCGGGCGGCGCAGGGCGGCCGGGAGGCGACAGGTAAGCGCGGGGTCGGGGTCGGTGCGGACCGGTGCCTGCGTGCCCATGGCAAAAGCGAGGAGCCTCCCCCACCGCCGCCACGCTGGGTCGGGCAGGGCAGCGCCGGCCGGCCGGGCTCGGCGATCCGCACCCCAGTAGCTGGCGGTAGGGTGTCCGCACCTCCCCCCCCCCCCCCCCCCGTGCCTTCACCCGCCGCTGGCTTTGCCGCAGCCGCCCGACTGGGCGCTGTGGGGATGCTCGGGTACGGCGAGCCCCTTCCGCAAGGTCACTGCGGGAGGGGGGTGGCCCACCCGAGCTCTGCTCCATCCTCCCGGGGCTCCGGACCCCGTGGCCGCGCTGTCGCCGCGGGGCTCGGCCGGCCGGTGGCGGAGCGGTGGCCGGGCGGGGATGGGGGAGGTGTGTGTGTGGGGGTGTTGGGGTCGCTTGCGGGTTTGCAGCGGAGCAGGGGACCGCGGGGCGCCTGGAAATGGCGGCGTGGCCGGCCGGGGGGTGGCGGGGGCGCTCGGCCGGCGGCGGGTGTGAGGACGCGGGGCCCGCAGCCCTCCCGCCCGGCGGGGAGCCTGGCGGGCAGGGCAGGGCCCGGGTCCGGCCCTGCCCAGCGGCTCTTCCTCGCTCCCAGCCGGGAGGAAGGCGGGCAGGACAGTTAGGCCAAGGTAGAAAGGAGGCGCAGGGCTGTCTGACCCCCTCTGGGGGGGGTTGGCTGTGCAGCTTTGTGGAGGGGTCGGTCGCTGCAGTGATGTGACTGGAAAAGGTGTTTTTACTCCTCGGTTTGTAAACAGCAGATCCTGTTACTCCCCAAGACAATAGAACAGCAAATTCACTTTGGACTAGGCAATTTCTTATGAAGTAACCTATAAATCAAGAGCATTTTCCCCTTAGAAAGGGGTGTCACCGCTTTGCTGTGTGCTCACTTCTATTTTCAGGCGGAGGAGGGGAGGAAAGCTTGGTCTGCGATACTCTTTGTGTGGAGTCACGATAAAGAGGTGCTTAGGGAAATGATAAGCCTGGGAGGAAAGTGATTTGTTGTCTGGCTTTCTTCTCTCCCTTTTTTCCCGAACTTGCCCCTATACCACAATGTTTCCAGACATATACAAAATAACATACATTGTAAATTTGCAGCCCCATGGACATGGGGTAGGACTGTGAATCTGGCTATACGTTGTGCTTTCCCTAGGCAAGCCAGCCATTTTCTCTACATTCAGTGCAACTCTGGGTCAGCATTTCTGTTGGTACCCTCTCAAGTGTCCTTGCTGTGCTCTTTGCAGCATCACTTATTTGCAAAAAAGGATGTTACTGGTAGAAGCAAGGGGAGTGAAGATATATTGTGGTGTCCTGAGGGTCACGTAACCAAACCAAAGTCATCCAAATATAGGTTATTTGGGAAGTGTCTCCATTTTTGGACTTCATACTGCTTGAACCTTGGGAACTGTTTTGGATGGGCACAAGAAGTACTTGCTGTTTTCAGCAGTAATGAAAATCTGCAATCCTGACACATCAGAGAGAGCACCTTGGGCATCTAACATAGCTAAAATATAATTTTTGTAGGATCTAATCTGGCCATCCTCTGGTAGCATGTTATGCAATACTGAACGGATTGATTATTCCAGCTATAAAATAGTTCTTTTTCTTTACCATTGTATTGTTAGAAAATGCATAGCTCTTGGACCTAATTTAATGTACCCTGGAATTAATTATACACTCATTAAGCATCTTACTGTGTGCTTAATAAAATGTAAAATCATCAGCAAGTCTCTAGTACGCTTTTGTTTGGAAAATAATACAGCCTTGTCAGCACTGAAAGATCTTGTACACGCCTGTCCAGTGGTGCTGCAGTTGTATCGCAAGTCTGAACTTTTGTGGTTTTACCAAATTAGCACCTTTCAAGCTGTAAACTTCAGAGTCCTACTGCATTAGTTTCCACACCATTACTACTTTTAAAACAGTTCTAGTTTTACTGGATGGATAAAAAGGAAAATAATGTCCACACTGAAAGAATGTTGCCCATACAAAACACATAATTTGGCCAAGTTAGGTTTTCATCATGTGTTATGTGCCGAAGCCACAAAAGACTGTGTAGCAATGGGCACAAAATAGGTCTTCTAGTTTGAAGTTTTCATGAAAAAACATAAAGTAAATATTTTAGAGGGCAAACTTCTTCTTCAACCTTGATACCATTCTGTAACTCTTTTGAAAGCAGACAGGATGTGTATGTAATGAAGTCCAACTTCAGTCTGTTTCAGAAGGATTTTGGAGCTGGAGAAATAAAAGTTTCAAGGATGTTTAACACTAAGCCTTGCCCACCTAGCCAAAGTAGCTTTTTAGTTACTGGAGTATCAGGATTGATGGTTCAGTAGAAATGGTAGAGTCATCAGTGCATCTCAAGTCTTCCAGAAACAGTTGTTCATATCATCTTCCTAAATTAAATTAATGTTGGCTTTGATTTTATCTGACTTGGGGTGAGGGGCACAGAGGCTCGTCATTTATAGCTTTTTCCCTCTCACCTCAAGCCGTATCAAATATTCAAGTTATGTATAGACAGAATATACTAGAAGTACCTCTGGAAAGGTGTTCAGTCTGGTCTATTTAATATCTTTTGCAATGAGTCAGTTGAAAAACCAAATATTTATGAAAATTTCTGGTACTGTTAGCAAGTCACGAGTACTGCTGAATTCTAAGGGAATAAGTCTCTTCACAGTTCTTAATTTACAGCACTTGAGGTAATAGATTTTCTCTGATAGTTCTTCCCAGATACTTTTGTTAGAGAAATTACTTTCTTTTTCTGGGGAAAAAATACTGTAAGAGATCGAGCGTGTGAGAGTGGATAACAAATGATGTAAAATTTAGTGTCTTGACTGTCATTTCACATTGTAGTTTTTCAACTAGGTGGTAGTACCATCATGCTCACAAGATGGAAATTGATACTTTTTTGTTAAAGCCAAGTACAAGAGTTGAATGTTTCACTTACTTTCCATTAGGAAGGAATTGGAGACAGGCAATGCATATGTTACAACCAGATTAATTCCTGCAAATGTCCTTCGGCCCTGTTGTGCCTGCATTTAAGATACACTGCGTTAGATTTCTGGGCAGCTCTTGGCAGAAAGGCTTTGACGTAGTTATTCAACGCACTAGTAGAAAATACAGAATGCAGCTACTGATTGGGGATTTGCAGCAATGAGGAAAAGATTTAGAAACAGGAATGAAAGAGCTGGATATGTAAGATTAATATCACTTCCCCAGTTTAAACAATCTCCATCTATCTTGAGGTATAAATTTTCATGAAGGAAAAGCATTGTTAGTGACCTAGTGAGACACAAAGTGAAATAAAAATGAGCGGCACGAGGCATCAATTAGAAGGGAATGGTTTTTAGTGGGATAATTTGTTAATGTGTGGATAATTGTGATATTTCTTTTGATGATGGCAGGGTTTGCTGCTTTTCCTTCTCCACCTCAAGAGCTATGAAAAACTGTTACGACGACCTACTGTTCACTCTCTGTAACTGAGCCTGTATAATTCAGCTGGGCTTTGCTCTGTTGTCTAAGCTAGAAAATAATTTTAGAGCGATCAGATTCTCTGTCACTAGAGTCCTTTAAACCTGTCATGACCACATGGAAATTACTGTTGGTGATTGAGAAACATGCTCCTGATTTGTCTCTTGGAACTAGAACAACCAACTGAAACCCCAAACCCAGCAAAAATGTGAAGAAATGACCCACATTCTGCCAGGAGCTCAAAAATCTCTTTATACCAGAGAACTCCCAAATGGGGAGGCTGTGCCTTTTGGTGCCCAGAAACTACTGAATTGTGAGAGGTTGTGTTTACTTTTAATTACTGCTACTAACAGGACCCTTGCAGTGATTTAAAAGTAAAAAGCGCTGCTTGCATATGCCTAAATTACCTATACTGAGGCAGTTCTCGTGCTGTGTTCCTAGGCATTGCAGTTCAGTGAGAGACTGTTGTGTTTCCAGGTGCCTGTGAGAAATAATGCATCAGTGTAGCAGCAAGGAATAAAGTTTCACGTTTTTTTGTTTCTTTCACAGCTTTCAGTATTTCACAGCAGTTGCAGCCCTCAAAAAAGGGCTGGTCATCATATTGCCTTTGATGTGTCCTGTAAAGTTTGTCAGATCTCTCCTTTTTGTTTTGTTTGTAACTAATTTCTAAACAGTTGTTCTAAGTGGTATTTGTGAGTCAGGAAATTAACCTTGTTTTTTCACACAGAGAGCAAAGATACGCAGATTGACAGTAAAGCATCTGATGACCTCCAGGAACTGTGTGTTATCTTATGAGCAGAGCAGCCTTTTTTTTTTTTTTTCTTAATCTGTTCCTTTTCTTTGTTACGTCTGCGAGTTCAGTGCCATGGCTGTGTCCTGCTTCCCTTTATATTCTAACTGAATCTCCTGCTGTCAGTATCAAATGTTTGGTCGTCATCTTGTCCGTAGCTTTGACACCAGCTTCCCTGGATCTCTGCTTGCCTGGGTATATTGTACTTGCTCTGGAAAGGAGATGGGGAGTTCTGCCTCTGCCCATTTGCATCTCAACAGAGAGCAGGAGGAGAGGAGTGCTTTTTGTGATAAAGATGACTAAGAATCAAAACTGGTATTTACCAAAATTGCTTCACCCACAAACACAGAGCCACTTTGCTGCTGTGCCTGTTTCCGCTTGATAGCGGTTAAACTGCGCTCTGCTGGAGCTATGAGCTGGGCATGCTTGTTCTGTCCTCCAGGCCACCTCATTTCTCCCTTCTTTCCTTCATTAGGCTTCAGACATATCCAGCAGGTGTTGTTCCCTCCTTCCTTTGCCGTGGTGACTGCCAATGTCTGGAAGGTCCTCTCAGGCCCTCACAGTCGCTTGAGGCGGTTCCTACCCCTTCTTTGCTGGGAGCTTACTCCCCCCAATGTTTACATGTGGGTGAGTCTGCCAAACGCTTGCTTCTCACGTCCCAGAGCTCTAGCAGAGAGAAAATGAGGTTTTCTCTTTGATTTCCTTTCAGTTTTGACCAGCTGGTACTATGGTTTATCACCAAAATTTTGAGAGTAGGAATTTGTGATCTTCCACAGAGTTGATGGAGAGGAAGGCGAGTAGAGGGAACGGATAACAAGGCAGGTGGCACACACAGGGAGACAGGCTGAGTGTTTCTAAGATGAGGCAAAACAGATGTGAGGCTCTGAGTACCAGTTCTGTGGTGCTAACGACAGCCAAATAACTGGATTATTTAAAATCCTTCTCTTTATTTTCAGGTTTTCATTATCCTGAGCAATGTTCCAGTGTTTCCACACTGATTGTGAGTGTCCCCCTTTTCTGACTTATAAATGGCTGGAATTTGTTGTCGGGATCTCAGCAAGCCTGTCATTTGTCCCTGTGTGGCCCGTCTCCAGGAGAGAGTTGAATGTGCCTGTATTTGGTGATGATGGTGCCATGAATAGTGTCACCTGTCAAATGAGTAGGTGAATACCTTGAAACCGATGTGAGAGGAGAAGCCACCGGTCACTGGCACACTCCTCACTGTTTGTCCGCAGTGTGTCTCTTCTACCTGCTGTCCTTTTATACAAGTCTTTTCTCTGAGCTCCTGACCTAGAGCTGCTTTCCGTGGCTGGGGGAGGCGCCGTGGCAAGGGAGAGCACTGAATAATTCAGCAGTTGCAGCTGTATCCAGCAGTTCTCTCCATTTAAATGTCACATGCTTTGTTGTTTTCTTGTTAATTTTTTATGGCTGTATATTTGCAGTGTTTGGCTTTTGGAAAAAAAACCTGCTCGTGCCTGCGTGGTGGGAACTGTGGCCTACTTCTCAAATGGGAACTGGGCAGAGGGCTGGGAATGGAAGCATCTTGTGAGTGATGGGGTCTAGACTGTGCTCAAAAGCAGTGAGAAAGTTTCTCAGCGCAAAATTTGAGCCGAAAGCAGTTCTGGTTTGGAAAAGAATGTATTGCCATAGAGGTTGCAGAAGGTGAGACTAAGTCAGCTCGGAGGTGTTGTGTAGGTTTTGAGGCTTTGGGTTGCCTTCCCACACCCCTTGCAAAGTGTATGAATGGCTCCTACTGGAGTCTTGAGGATCAGTGAAAAGCTGATGAGGTAGAAATAGATGAGAAGGCTCTTGTATTTTGTGATGGTGACGTTACACAAGGAGGGGGGGAAAAAAAGGACAGACTTGAAAAGAGTGAAGGGCAGGGAGGGAGTCAAACCTCCTGTGTTACTGTTCTCTAATGCAAATCTCTGGAGATTATTCTTAAATAAAAGATGAATTTAAATCCAAACACTGTAGAGCAGGAGAACTGCCCAGGTTGACAGAGGGTTTTTAAGCCAGAATTTATGTTCTGTGAGAAGATGGTGAGTGGTGCTCTGCATGCCCTGCACTATGAGGAGCAGCAGGGAGGCTCATGAGCAAGGTGTTTCAGGCAGTACAGGAGGTGGGGAGGAGAATAAGGTCTTTAACCTAAGTTAAAGTGTGTGAAATGAACTGGGGCTGAGGCTAAAATCTGTCATCTTCTTCCTGTTAGCAAGTAGAGTGCTGTAAAAGCGTATGATTCTCCTCCATTAGTTTATTGTTGATGGTTTTCCCCAAGAGTGTAGCAGAGTAAAACGGATAACAGTATTTGCATGCTGTTCTTTCTCATGTGCTTATCTCTCATGGCTCATTCAAGGCCTCGGTCTTGATTTTTCTTTTTGTTTTTCTTTCTTTTTTTTAAACAATTAGTAGATGAATGTCCCAGCCGCATGGTTTTCAAATATCTACTGGTGGGTACAGCTGTGCTTCTGTGGGGCAGGTACTGCTGGGACCACTCCTTTGTGTTTGCTGCTGCCTGCAAGTTCCTGTTAGGATTGCACCTTTGCGTTGGCACGCTTTGCACGTCCTTTTGCGCGTCCTTTTTGTGCAAGGCTAAAGGAGCAGCTGCCGTGGACGTCTTTGGAAGTATCTTGTGTGTACCTGGATAAGCAGATTTTGTCAGCTGCTGTTGGTACTCAGCTTTCCGTGAGCAATAACGACTTCAGATATTTGTAGTATTTGTGGATATGGAGAACCTCACCAACTGGGAGGTGTTTCAAATGTTACAGATACTACGCTGGCATCTAGCTCGGGGGCCCGTGGGTGCCAGGCGGGGTATCTTTCAGCCTTGGCTCCAGGCAGTCCTTGTGCTGGGCTGAAGCTTGTTTGTCGTATGGGCAGCACTGGGAGCTTTGGTGGTGGAGCAGAGGGGGTGGAGCGCTGCAGCTGCTCTATAAATAGACCCCACAGGCTAAGATGTAGGAACTAAAGATTGGGTTGCTATGGAGATTGATCTGAATCAGATTACCTGTGGGTCTGTTTTTACAGTGTGTGCACGTGTGGCGACTGCGTGGTCTTGCATGTACAGCAGGCAGCTTTGGCTAAGCATTTGGCTGAAGCAGAGGGGAGAGAGGAGGCGATGCTGAAGGGCCAGCATATGACAAGGATGGGGAAATCTGTTACTATAGCAACCGAGAACCTGAATCAGTCCAGCTTTGCTCTGTGATGCTGCAAAAAGGTTCCTGTCTGTGTGGCATGATACTTCTGTTTGTGAACTAGTTCAGGTCTTATTTGTTCATTCTTATTCGCTGGTATCTCTGTCCATGCTACCTCCATTTTGCTCTGGAAAACTGATGCGGAGGCTAAAGATGTTTGGCTGTGTCAGTACTGTTTTCAGAAGGCAAAGAGATAATATCATTCTGTAGCAGGAAAAGAAGAAATCTTTAAATTATTATCATTTTTCAGAAGGGCTTCCAAGGATGTCTTTTTGTATTACCAAAAATTTTCACAATTCATTCTCTGATTTTCCTTAATCTCATTTATTCTGTCCTTTCCTTGGAGCTTTATGGATAGATGGAAGGTGGAAACAGTTGGGATGCATCAGCTGTTTTATCTGTAAGGAGTTCTTACTGACTCAAGTGATATGTGTGCTCCAGGGAGGATGCTTTTAGAATCTGCCTGCAGTCCTGTTCCCTGCTGGGTGATTTCTTATGCTTGGAACTATCCCCAGGCATTTCGCAAAACTGCACCTATGTTATAGACTAATCATACTAGATAAATATGCCGTTGTCTGTTTTAGGCATGCTTGCAATACTTTGAAAATGCCTCCCTTTTTTTTTTTTTTTTTTTTGGTGCCAAAGTGCTAGTATCTTTTTAGGAGTCATGGCATTGGCATGCACTGCTGCCTTGCCAAGGTGGATGGTAACACACAAAGCAGCTGCACCAGTATAGCAAGTCCATCCAGGTCTGACTTTAGAAATTGTTCCGTATTCTGTCAAGCTCTGGAGAAGGGGAGGTGTTTTAAACTCATCTGCGCAGTCATCTGTGTTGCTTGTGTTAGTAGAACCACTGTAGTATCTGGATGATAGGGATAATAGGCTTCCTAGAATGTTGCATATTTTAAAGTATAAAACTACTAGCAGTGTTTAATGTTAATGTAGCTGTTAAGCAGGGAAAGTGTAAAATGGCTCCTGTGAGATGGGGGCTGCTTCTTAGTACAAGCAAAAATAGTATGTGCTATACCAGAGAGAGTGGCTGGAACCACTTGAAACAGACTTGAAAGAAGTAGTAACCAAAATTTCAGTGGTAAAATTCCATAAAGATTATTAAAATGTCTAAAGACGGGTCAAAGCTACCATGAATAGCTCATATTGTGCTTCAGACTGCATTGATTCCAGTTCTACAGTGAGTTAAGTGGGGTTCCTGGCCACACAGGGGGTTTGGCGGCTCCTGAAGTACTTGCACCTATTTTTCATAGCTTAGGCAGATGGCTGTCTCAGCGTACTCAAGGGGTGTAATGTGAGAAGGGGAAACGTAAGTCAACCAGTGGGCATTGAAACTCCTGGCCCTACTTGTGTTTTGTTTCAGCTTTCAGTTTAGTCCGATTGGTATGGATCTTGCGTTCAGAGTAAACAATGCACTAAGGTCAGGCATAGCGGCTGTAGATCTGAACTGAGTACAGACTGTCTTGGCTGAGCATAAATAGAAATTCAGGATGTTTCAAGGAACTGAAAATTTAGTTGCTTTTGGACATAGCTGGAAATTTGGTCTTTTGCAAGGTGAGATTTCAGTGAACCAGAATTCATGTGGCTCCTGTCCTGTAATTCTTGCTGTCTCCTTCATGACTTCCTCTTTTTTCTCTTAGAAATTAACGTCCCACTGTATGCTCTCCACTCAGTCAGTAAATTGAATTGTATGACCCTGATTTATATTCTAAAGGTATCCATGCACTGGTGAACTGGTCAGTATGATCCTTGTACCAGATAGAAGCTGGAGATAATGGAAGGAGAGGCCTTTCTGGTACCATCCAAAACTGTGGAAGAGTTGTAAGGAAAGCAGGGCTTAACATCTGCTTGTTGGAAAATAATCTGCTGTCTTCATATCATTTTTTCAGCAATGATTTAAATACCTGCTGACTATCATACAGTTGAGTGTAAGGCAGACCTACCAAAGCTGTGTGTGAGGAAAATGACCGTGAGACAAATTGGATTAACGGTTTGTTGTGTTCAAGTTATTCTTTGACTAAATTGCTTTGTTCCTTTAGCTAGAAAGAAAAGAGTTTTTTTTTAAAAAGACTGAAGACTCCAACAGGTAGATGAGACAGGGGTGCTGCACAATTCATGTCTTGGAACTAATTCTGGGCATTGGTCTGACACAGATGGCTCTAAGCTGATAAAATGGCTGCTGCAGTTCTTTCATGCTACCATATCCGTTCTGTGGTGTGGTGCTTTTCGTGAGTGTGTGTTTATATAGTCTTTTATTTCTGGGAGGACTTTAAATGGCAGAATACCATGCAGATTGTCCTCCAAGAAGTTGTGCTACAACCTAAAACGTGGGTGTTTGGGGAATTTTGAAATGTAGAGTAGTGTCAGTAATAGAAGTGTTGTTTTGAACACTTTTTTGTCTTGACTTACTGGTAGGCCGTGGGTTAGTGCTGGCTCTGGCCTTTGTCTTTGTGTCTAGGCTACCGTGCCAATTTCTACTAGTTCGTGAGTATTGCTGACAGCTGCCACAGTACGTGGGTAGTGTTAGTTCTCACCAACCTGTTCACCATCCATGTGAGTGCTTATTTAAATTGTGGTGTTCTCAGATACATGATGTGCTTGTGCAGTATGTTTCTGTGGTGGCCTTCGCTTCTTTATTTTTCTTGAGTTGAAGTTACAGGAAGTTTCTTCTCAAGCACTGCTTGAGGATTCAGTCTTCAAAGGGCTGGTTCCAAGATGTTTTGCAAAGAGAAAGCACGCTGCAGAAGACCTTCTCAGAAAAAGCAACCTAGAGTTAAAACAGCTTGAGAGAGAGAGGAGACCATCAATGTAAAAACCTGTACCATCTCAGAGTTAAGGTAATCTCTCAATTCAGGTCCGAATGCCAACATGAAAGAGGAGAAATGGGAGTACCTCTGGCTTGTTTGATCTCTTTCTGTTCTAAAGTACTCAGTCTGTAAAATCTAGGAGCTAGAAGGATGGTAGCAAATCTGAGAAAGAAACTACCTCTTTATGGCCTGTAGAGAAGCTGTCATCTGTAGTTCTGTGATCATACTATGTTTAATCAAATTTTCCAGACTCCCTTAGTTGCTCACTCCTACCTTTTCTTTGTGCTTGCACAGGCGTTTGCGTGGCCAGATGGTGAACCAAGTCATAGAAATAAGCTAGTAAAAACAAAAGTGGCAAGGGAGGAGAAGAGAGGGTGTTAG
Source organism: Strix uralensis (assembly GCF_047716275.1). Lineage (NCBI taxonomy): Eukaryota > Metazoa > Chordata > Aves > Strigiformes > Strigidae > Strix > Strix uralensis. Next base: position 89,298,276 of record NC_133975.1, on the reverse strand, counting down.
TTTTAGTCCATATCAATTCCACAATCTGGTTCACCGTGTAACTGCATTAGTACTTTTACCAGAACAGAGGAGGGAATGACGCTGGCCTGAAAGCAAGTTTTTGGCAGATAGGCAGAGAGAGGTAGGACTGTAATGCCTGTTTGTGTTGGTTTATACAGATCAACTGTGTTGTCTGATTCCAACCAGGAGTAGGAAGGCGAGTTCCAGCAAATACTGATCTAATTGCTCTTTAATTACTGTCATAAGCTGTTACTAGATCTCTGAAGAAGCAAGAGATTGAATAGGAGAAGGCAATAACTTGAACTTGGTTCTAATTCTTCTACCTCTTGCTCCAATCTAACAAAACTTTGTCTTCCAGAAGGAAGCCTTTGTCCTCTTATGTCTCACTATAACTATGGCCTTGTTGAAAATAAGTAACCAAGTAAAGGAGACTCTAGAAGCCCCTGCAGAGTATCTTGATCAGTCTGGTCTCCCTGTGTTGCAGTAGAAATCAGAAATCTTGGAAAGTGCTCAGATATTTTTTTCAAAAACTGACAGAAACTTTGATGTATCACTAGGATGCAGGTTCAGCCATTCCAGAAGCCCTGCATATGTTCCTTGTATTGGTCTGCTTGGCTACTCTTTTGAAAATTTTATGGTTTTGATGGAGGTCTTCATATTGCATACCTGGCTAGCTCCTTTGCAGAACTGTGGGAAAGCTGTGTAATGAATTGCAATCATAAGAGATGTTCTCCAGGCTAGAGAATAGGAGAAAAACCCCAGGGTATGGACAAGTTACTGAAAGGTATGCTAAGGTCATGGTCTTGTAGCCTCGTCCATTACTCTCTAGTCATTGCGTATGTTTTTACTCCTTTGTAAACACAGCTTACTTTCTCCACCTTCACTGAGGGGTAGGATAGTCTCTGTTACAGAGGAAGACCATATGTTTGGTTACCACTGAATAGTGGAAGTTCCTCAAAGTCATACTTCTAGGTTACCTCGTGGTAACTTGCTCCTATGCCCGTGTCTGTAACTGAACAGTGAGTTCCTTAAAAAGTTCTGGGTAAAGCTATTTAGAAAGAAATCAGATAAAGTAGTTCTTCAAACTGAAGGCAAAAAGTTCCACTTGATCACCCCAACTTTCTTGTTCCTCTCCGGTTTATCTACACCAAGATATTTGCAGAATATGTTGGATCAATTGCTGTTGCAAAACAGATTCTACAGTGTTTTCAATAATACTAAAATGAAGAAACAGGAGCTTTACTTCCTGTGTCTGTATTTTGTCTGTTGTTCAGAGAAGATAATTTATAAAAGTATTGTTTCTCAGAGAAGGTAATTTATAGTGCTGTCGCTTAGGAACCTGCAGTGACTGTAATTGAAGATCTGCTAAAACCATGCCATGAAGTGGGGTTTTGTGTGTGTGAGGGATAAGCTTGCTTTCAGTTTATTAATTCATAATTAATACTTACTGACTAGTATGATTTTCCTTTTTTGGTAAATCATATACATACTTTTTTTGTGTGTTTGTGTTTTTAGTGGTATTTGGAGTGCTAATGAACAAAATCCCCCAACTCTGTACCTGGAATGTGAAGGACTGGGAAAAAAGCAGTTGTGTCTCTAGACTTTAAATGTGATTGAGAGATGCTGACAGTTACAGTGCCTTTATGTAACTTTTGGTTGTGAAGTAATGAGAGAACAATCAAGAAAATGATCTAATCTTGCTGAGAATTACAGTTAGTAAATCTGTTAGACTTTTATACAAACAAAATCTAAACTTTATGCTGCAGAACTGAAAGATTTTAGTACAATAGTAATAATCCTCTGAATTCTGTGATAGCCTTCAGATGTAAACATGAACCTTACTCTAAATATGTCCCAAAAGGCAATCAAATAAATTTTTTTAAATATACAATTTTATTAATGCTTTCATTGGTATGCTCAGTAAACTTGTAGTACAGTTTGAGTATCTCCGGTTTTAGAATTTTTGAGAACTTTCTGTTTCAGAAAATTTCTGTTTTCAGATGGTTTTCACATGTAGGTAGGGAACATTGTGATATGGAACTTGATTAATTTTTAAGATTTTTCTTTTCCTTTCATGAATTCAGTGTAGTATGAATGGTGGGATTGGAAAGAACAATTTTATAGTGCTTACTGAATTCTGGATGTTTATTAAACATAGTTATTGGCAAATAGTAATGCTGCAGTACAATATCAGTTGTGCCAAGAAGGTTTTTCCATTATAAAATGGACGGAGAAAGTAGCTAGAAGAGGCATGGGTATCAAGAGTAAATGGTGAAGATAAGATAAATGGAATTGAATAAAGTAATTGAAAGAAACAATAAGATTTACAAGAAGCACTTCTGCTATTGCAAATTGCAATTCTATAGAACAGCAGTTCTGCGTCTTCACAGAAAGTGTTAGAGGTCACAGTCACTGGGGATTGTGAAGGTCATTCTTGCTCTGGGCCATATCCACGTTTGGGAGGGTGAGGTGCATTATATCAGATTGGACTTCTCTTGATATTACCCCTTCTTTAGTTATTCTGTTTATCAGACAGCTAAAGTTCAAGTTGTGTTTTTTTCTTCTGTCATGTTTTGCTGTACAGAATTGCTGAGTGAAGCTCCTTTCCCAAGCACTGTACGGATCCCAGGGATTTGCCTAAGCAATACTTCTGCCCCGAACCATTTCATGAATAGCTCTTTGCCAGTGATACGCTGCTTTGTTTGTCTGTGGTCTTTCTTGAGATCCTCTTGTACTTTTTTGTGTGTTTTTCAGCGCTCTCTGCTTTTGTGGACTTGTGGTTGTGGTTTTATACTCATGAAGAGAGAGACATGTGGATGGCCATGACTGCACAGAAAGCTGAGGCTTTTGGGAAATGTAATTAAGGTCACGAAGTGGCTTGTATGTGTTTGGTATTCCTGATTGTGCTTTTGACACTGTTGCTTTTCTTGATCATAGGTTGAACTTGCTAGACAGTTCCAAGCAGATTCTCTTCCCCGAGGCGATCAATCACGGCTGACTGGATAAGTGACTACTGGATCAATGAACAGAAATTCACTGAGATGACATAGGGAGGGGCGTCAAGGACAATGGTGCAGAAAAAGAAAATCTGCCCTCGGTTACTCGACTATCTTGTGATCATTGGAGCCAGGTAAGGTGAAAGAGTCTCGGCACTGCTTTTGCTTGCACAGTAGAGTGGGGATAAATAGCGTAGCATCCACTGACAAAGCCTTGCTTGGTGCTGAGGAAGAGCTGTCTGGAATGTGTGCAGAATGCTACCATAATGGGAGCATCTGCTTGGCCCAGGGCACTTTTTGAAAGATGCTAGCACAGCCAATGTTTTTTAACTTGAGGTCTTTAGACTCCTTTTCAAGGGTCTGCAAAGGGTGATAAGAAAAGCCAACTTATGTATGACTCTCTGGTAGCCTCTGTGTCTGAACTTCTCTGTTTCCACTGGCATCAGGATAGGGGGATTCACAAACTGAAAGCTACATGCAAGTAAAATACTAGTTTGGGGTTACTTTTCTAGCTTTTGAAGTGTAGTCTGTAAACTCAGTTTAAAAAAAAACAATCTGGACTTGACTTACTTGGCTCTTTCTTCCTCTAATACTCATTTATCCTCCTAGGAATGACATGAATGTTTTCTTTTTTAAAGTCTTATTAACTATCATTAGATAAAATGTTATGCTTATTTACTTAAAGCATATATGAAATGTGGGGTTGACATGTGTGCTGTTTGTCAAATACACAGGTGCTCAGTAAATGTTGTTTTTCTTCATTCAGAGTTTATGCAGTAGCTTTCTGCCAGTCTTATTTAATGGGTTTATTTCTTTCATTTCTAAATATCAGTGGTTTATGTGCATCAGCCTGTTACTTTACCTCCCACTTTCAGAATACTTTGAGTGCAATATATAAATAGCCTAAGTGGAGGCAGTGACATAATCCTAATTAATAATTATTTTTATTATTGTATTTTACGGGCAGAATAATTTAATGGTTTAATTATTTCTTACTGTCTGTAGAAAAATAACTAAGCTTTCCATATGTGTGTCACCGGCTAGGAAAAGGAGGAAGAAGTGTTAACTTGCCTCCTGCAGTGTTGCTTATAGTGTCTGATGTTCTCACTTAGAAATTTGCTAGCATCACTTCTGGACTCCTGCAGTTAGTTCTCTTGCTTTTTGCTGGGCAGTGGTAGCTAGATTGCTAATGCTCAGAGGTCTGTTGTCTCATTAGGCACTTCAACAAATGCCTGTGATAAGACATGGAGCTGACTGAAGTAGCTTCTGCTGCAGAGTCCTTAGGAGCTCCACGTGGCCTTCACCATTACATCTTGTTATCCACCGTGCACAAATAGCAATGCCTTTTGGAAGTATTCCCTTTTGATAAATGCAGATTTTCTAAATGTCTGAGAAGACCCTGTAGCTAATACTACTGCAAAGGCATGAACTGATGATATAGTCACTGGTACTTTGATGACATTTTTTTAAACCATTTACTGCCAAATAGTACCAGCATTATTTGACATTTTTTCTTCAGCAGATGATGCATTAGTTGTGTCCATTAATATTTAAAAGCTTTTTAGGGTTTCTTTTTTCATACAGTATTTCAGTACTTAACTGTACAGGCAGTATAAATTTTGTTACCAATTTATGCTTTATTGCTAACACATTTTTACTTTTTCTTTAATAAAGTATTAGTTTGGGAGAATCAGTCAGCAGAGCTATTTACACCAGTGATTTTCTTTTGTAAATAACAAACATTCTATACTACTTGTTTGGGTTTTCTCACCTCTCAGAGAAAGGCAGGTGTCATTTGTATTTTATGATGGGCAAATCTAAAGTATCAAAGTGAGAAAATGTCTTGTATGAGATCCCATAGGAGAGTGATGGTGGAGCCAGGTCGCTTACATCCCATTTAGTAAACGTGATACTAAATGCTAATTACTTTAGAAAATGGTGAGAGATCAGGCTTTATAGCAAAGGGGTCAAACCAAAGAGAGCTTGTTCTGGGGACATGCTTTTCTTCCTCCACTATGTGGATCTCATACTATTTCTCTGGCAGTTATTTAGTAACTTTCATGGAAAAATAGTGGTAGGAAAACAGTTAATAGCTTGAAAGAATCTGTTCTTCTGGTAGAAAATTAGAGATAAACAGTATTGCCTTTCTGTCTTTGTGTTCTGTTAGTGATTTGTGGTACAAAGGTTGGTGACCCACACTGTTAAATAGGTCTGCATGTTACTACCCAGCTTTTATAGTAACTTACACTTCAAATCCAACTTGAAAATCAAACACAGAAATATATGTATCTATGATTGCTGGAACTTTTTAATGAAAATTTTATAGGATGAGGTCCATATCATTCCATTTGTCTGAGTTCTTTCCAAGTAAATTCTTGTTTTTCTCAGTTAGGAATTGACACTGGATTTTCTCATTTAATTTTTCATCTTGTTCATAAATGGCTGAAATCCGGGGGGTTTTCATCTGACTGTATATTTGGAGAGGGACAGCGTATTTCCTATCTAAGCATTGCCCAGAGACCCGTGCAGTTAAATTAATTTTGGAAATCAAAGTCAGGGAAACATCACACTGTGATGTTCTCCTGGGAACAACATACTCCCGAAAATCCTTTTCTTGGTCAAGTTTGAACAGGCTCCTCGTTGGGCCTTGATAATGATGGTACAGACTTTTTAATTTAACCTTTCTGCAGCTGTGACCTTGTGCTAGTGATTGGGCATTGTGGCTACTGACTGAGAAGCTGCACTTCCCCTGTATAGTAGGGGAGAGAAGAAGCAAAGATGAAGCTGAGCCCACAGGCTCCTGACACGTTAGTAGAGAGATACTAAAAATTTTTATTGTCATTAGACAACTATGTATGTGGTTTTTGTTTGCTTTTTTTGTAGGCAGCCAAGCAGTGATAGTGTTGCTCAGACTCCTGAACTGCTGCGACGTTACCCTCTAGAAGACCACGTGGACTTTCCTCTACCGCCTGATGTTGTATTCTTCTGCCAGCCAGAAGGATGCCTGAGCGTGCGGCAAAAACGCATGAGCTTCCGTGATGACACTTCCTTTGTCTTCACACTGACAGACAAGGATACAGGTGTCATTCGCTATGGAATCTGTGTCAACTTCTACCGCTCCTTCCAGAAGCGAGTACCCAAGGAGAAGGGAGAAGGCACAGGGGGACATCGAGCTCGGGAGGGACAGAAAATCCCCAAATCTGGGGAGGTATCTGCACCCCAAGAGGAAGTGGGCACTGAGAGTTCAGAGAGCAGTTCTTCACTGCAGGCCCCAAGTACAGAGTCCACCCCGGATGTGAATCGATCACCGCGCAGTAAGCGTCTGACCAAAGGCAGCCATCGCTCTCGGAACAGCACTCTGACTTCTCTGTGCATCCTTAGTCATTATCCCTTCTTTTCCACCTTTCGTGAATGTCTGTACACCCTCAAGAGACTTGTGGACTGCTGTAGTGAGCGATTGTTGGGCAAGAAGTTGGGGATTCCTCGTGGTGTGCAGAGGTATGTTGAGGGGGAAGAAACAACTCTTCCCTCCCGCTGTTTGTGTCCATGGCTGCAATTGTCTGCATGGTGTGGTTGCAGAAGCAGCCAAACACCAATGGTTGACCTTTTTGCTGTGTTAACCCAGAATCACAGTAGAAAAAGGAAAATTTTTGTCATGATTTCTTTAAAACTCCTCTGTCTGATTCTGTAGTCTGGTATGATTTTCATTTTTGATACGCCTAAGGAGGCACTATCCTGCTAACAACTGACCAAGCATGATCTTTTCTGAAGCTGAGCACTGATGCTGTTATTGTTGCTATGGCATATAAGCTCCGTGGCAGTGAACGTCACGACTGATTCTCTGGCAAATTAGAAACAGCCAAGAAATAACAGAATTTCCACTTGGGACAAGAGGGAAATGATGAAAGTGTCCTTAATGAGCTTATGAAGCGATCTGAACTTCAGTGTGGGAGAGAAAAGACTAGAGAAGTAGGAACGGCTGAAAGAGCTCAAAGTACAATATTTGAAGGGAAGAGGGAGGAGAGGTAGAAAACAAAGGAGTTGTCTAGGAAGCATATGGGGATGGGGGTTGGTAACAGCAAATTAACAGGAACTTGGAGTATTTTTAATGTAATGTAGTAATCTTACATATCTGCTATTATAATGTTGGGTATGGAACAAAAGCTCTTGTACTGTAGGGTAGGAAGAAACATTGTCTTTATGTATATCAGTCATGGATGTATGTTTGTGCTATTGTGCCTGACACCTACGTTCCAGGATGATATTTTCCTTTCCAATACGCTAACTGAAAAGAGAAAATATAAAATGAATCTCTGGAGAAGGAGATTATCTCAATAGTAAGAGGGATGGAGCTGTGAGATAGCTCATAATGTGAGTTAAATAGCTTGGTACACTCCAAATTAAACTTGTCAAAAGCAAAAAATGACAGGACATTGATCATTTTCAACTTTATAAGCCCTTTACATTTTGTATGAAAGGGGAAGTCTGTCCTGTTCACAGAGCAGTAGCCTACTTCTTGGGTTACTACCCTGGAATAGTTCTAGGAGAATGTCCTGGGCTTATGACTGACTCCTACTTTAGCAGATTTGTCACCTGGATCCACTGGCTGTTGGGGAAAAAATGATTCTGTTGGAACAAACTTTTTTTTTTCCCCCCAGCCCTGCAATGGAAGTATGTATTAAAGGACCTTATTTTGTCACTTGGTTTAGTCTGATAATTACTGAGGCAGAAGAAAGCTAAATTTCATTATTTTCCTCAACTCTGTGAGCTCATCTGAATTTTGAAAGGGGTACTAAAGTATTCCAGTGTTTGAATGGCATGTGGTATTTGAAAAATTTGCTCTTGTTGGACATAATTCTTAAAGAGAAGAACTGAGTGACAGATGAGGAGGGCACGAGAAGGAATGCTTAGCATACATCTCTGGGAAAAGTAAAGCAGCAGATTTGAATTATGGTGTGGTTTGCAGGCTGTGACCTGGAAAAGTAGAATAGTTTTGAAGTGGTGGCAGAATAAAGGTGAAACTGAATCCTTACAGCTTGCAAAAGGTTGAGCGTGCCTGTTAACAACCTAATGTCCTGTGCATTACAAGTGGCTGAAGGAAGAGTGGAGGATGAGAAGCATCACAGTTCCTGAGAGGTGTATCACTCAGCATCATCTCAAATTGCCCTTCTTTTGACCCCTCCAAATTTCTCTAATTTTTCTTCCTTTCTGAAGCCTCCAAGTGTCATAATCTTTTTCCTTTTTATATTTTTTTAAAGTTGTGAACTGTAAGGTAAAACGTCTAATTTGAACCAATATCATTCTAAGGGCTCTATTACAGTAACTGAAGATATTTATCAGGCTGAAGTTTTTTGCAGGATGGCTACAGCAGGTTTGCAGCCTTCACTGAAGTGGACAAGCCACTTTGCTTCCCTTGTCAGATGTGGTCTCAGGTTTTGAAGCTCTGAAGGCCCTGAGCAGTGCTGTACATGTGTTTTGGCCAGCCTGTCTGTGAGCCACAAGTTTGCAGATTGCTAGCTTCAGGCATGGAAAAATTGCTGCTTATTTTGCTAACATACCTAAATACTTTCTAGAAATTTCTATTCTTCACTGAAATGCATCCATTTCTGCTATGGGTTATTCAGCTCTTAAGAATGATACAATGCAGTTTAGGATAGGGTGAAGGAGAGTATTTTATCATGCCAGAACATCTGGGAGATCTTGGTGTGGCATATTTTTATTATCTCAGGTGTAGTTCCTATTCTTGCAAAGGTTTGTAGAACTGCTGGAAGCAGAATCCTAACAGTTGATCAGTCTGCTGCAATTCTGGACAAGATATGAGAGTATCCTATGTGCGTGCTGAATTTTAAGCACCAGGGCTATGAGACATCTTCAGAGATCTGGACCTAACTGAACCCTTGAATGAACGAACTCTCAAGTAGAAGTGATGTACTTGTGTTGATTCTTGCCACAGAAAGATTTATACTTCCCCATGGTGGTTGTTTCAGTAAGCTTAAAACCCTACCTTCCATTCCTCTGTGTGACCAACTGTTTGTTAGCTGCATCTTTTAATTCTGGTGGATCTTGCCCTTTCCCTGGAAGAGCCTTGCGGAATGGCTGTCAGGTGAAGTTCTTGGAGTATTAACCTTGTTGTTCTCCCCGGACAGGGATACCATGTGGCGGATTTTCACGGGCTCGCTCCTAGTGGAGGAAAAGTCTAGCGCGTTGCTACACGACTTGCGAGAGATTGAGGCCTGGATATACCGGCTGCTCCGTTCACCAATGCCTGTTGCTGGTCAGAAGCGGGTGGATGTGGAAGTCTTGCCACATGAGTTGCAGCCAGCTTTGACCTTTGCTCTTCCTGATCCATCCCGCTTCACCTTGGTGGATTTTCCATTACATCTGCCTTTGGAGTTGTTGGGAGTGGATGCTTGCTTGCAGGTGCTGACCTGCATCCTTCTGGAGCACAAGGTGAGAAGGGAAGAGTTGATCTTTGATAGGTATGTAGGAAGGTCTGCCCTTTTCAAAACCAGGGTAGGCTGTATGTGTAGAACAGCTGACTCCTGCAATGCCTGGAATCGATTTGTCTGGGGGGGGGAAGGAATAGCTCCTTCCGAGGTTTCTGTTTTGAAAAGTTTTGCTCTCACTCAAAAAAAGCACCTGAAGCTTCTTTTCAGTCAGGTTAATGGAGGGTCGTCCAGTTCACAGCCATCAAATTGGAGGCCTGCAGGCTGTGATCTTTGCATAACCCTGGGGGCGAGTATTAGAAGTGAAAGGTTGCTGCAGCCCTGACGTGAGGTTCTTTGGTTGCAGGTTGTATTGCAGTCCCGAGATTACAATGCTCTCTCAATGTCTGTGATGGCCTTTGTGGCTATGATCTACCCATTAGAGTACATGTTCCCAGTCATCCCTCTGCTTCCCACCTGCATGGCCTCTGCAGAACAGGTACATGTTTTTTCTTTATTGGTCTTTTGCAAAGGATGTTTCTGTGATGTCTGAAACTTGTATAGCAGTAGTCCTTGTTTTCTTCCCCACTGTTTTCTCAGGGATTGCAGAACATTCTTTGAGTACCACTATTTAAATCGTAGCTAACACTTACTTAGGATATCTTCAAAGCATGCTTAGTAAGATTCAAAGCAGTAGTTTGCAGTAGCTCACAAGCAATGGACTGAGAGGCCACAGATCCACAATATTATGACGAGTATTTACCCCCCATCCTCCCCCCAGCTGAGTATTAGGGTTTGTTGGGGAGGGTCCAGAGTGATACTTCAGGATGCTTGAGGGCTCTTGATTCAGAGTTTAGAAACTATTGCCTGCAATTTATTCTCCTCTGAAATACGAGGTGTTGAATTACTTCAGCTGGGAGCCTGGGTTTTGCCAATAGTCAGCTCTCTGCAGGAGCTCATTCTTTTGCTTGGAAAGATAGAATTCAGGCCATTTCACTACTTCAGTGCTATCCCGCAACTGATGCTGCAGGTTTGTTCTTGCACCACACTTGGAGGTGACCAGCTGTTCTAGATTTAAAGAATAAATTAGCCTCCCAAGCCACTGGTATCAAGCTGCTATGTGCTTATTGATTTAAACCTTTTCTCCCTGCTGATTCCTTTATCACAAACAATCTGAATTTCCCCTTAGGTTTTCCATATACATTTGAAAAAATATGTCGATTTCTTCTGCTTCCTAGAGATGTTATTGTTTTGAAACCCAATTACCATTACAAGGTTAAGGGTAAAGCCCTTGCATGGGTAAAGCCATATTTACAATTGCACAGACTCAGTCTGAGCTGAGTGTATTCATCTGTGACTTGCTGCTTCTCTAATTAGGCTCCTATTCTGAACATCTTTTTTCTTGGTCCATGATAGATGTGGCAAGCTGTTAGACAAGCTAAGTTTTTTCCAAAGAGCTGTGCAGTCATATAAATGACATTCCTGGGGGTGGGAGGGTACGGGAGGTGGAAATTTATTTTCTTCTAGATGAAAGTAGAAGCTCTGTGAGCAGGAGCTTTTTTTTTTTTTAAAATGTTTCTATTGTATGGAATTAATTACTAATTTATCAATGCCTTGTGTGTTGTCTCCTCTGCTATTAACATTCTGTAGTTAATTAATAAATAAATATTTGGGAAGAATATGGTGATATCAAATGCAGATCTTGTCCTTGTTAAAGTCTCTCTTTCTCTCAGTTGCTTCTAGCCCCTACACCTTACATCATTGGTGTTCCAGCAAGTTTCTTCCTTTACAAACTGGATTTTAAAATGCCTGATGATGTATGGCTTATTGACCTGGATACCAATAGGGTAAGTGGCGCCCATAAGGACTTGTGGCTTTGTTTCCAGGGAACTGTGCACTTTCATCAGTGTACCCACTGACAATTTAAGAATGCCTGGCCTCAGTCTGCCTTTGCCACTTCCTGTCTTTAACTTCAGGATTCTGTTCCTTTTTGTGTCTCAAGGTCCCCAATTCTTTTGCTCATAAGACATTCTTTTCCAGTTAATACATCTGGCCGTAACATTAGAAGATAAATCCTCAAAAAAATGATAAAGATGTCATTTGAGTAATTGTGACCCTATCTCTTATAGTCCTACCTAAGAAACCCAGTCTGTTAAGAGCCTTCTGGCAGCATTGGTTGTCATAATTCAAATGGAACTATATACCCCGCTTTCTACTGGGGCATGAGCAAGGCTAATTTAAGGGAAATGTATATAACATCTTCTACTTGATGGAAATTCCAAAGGATGAGTGTGGGTTTGTTCAGACTTCTCTTTTTTGTGGTATATGATAAAGTAACTCCTCCATTGTTTGTGGTATTGTAAACAATAACAACCATAAAGAAGTGAAAATCAGAGTATTGATGCAGGTGTCTGGTGTGGGGGTTGTGTTGTAGGTTTTTTGAATTTATTATTTTATTTTATGGCTTTTATTCCTCTGTCTCTGGCATGATGGAGATTCAGGAGTTTCTGGTTTGGAAATTACTACATCTGGGGAATTTTCAGACTGTTGCTGTGCTTAATTCCAGGTGATCGTTCCCACAAATGCAGAATCTTTGCCAGCACTGCCAGAACCAGAAGCTTCAGAGCTGAAAAAGCATTTGAAACAGGTAATAAGCACTTTGGGGAAAGGACTCAGATTCAGTTGAACTTAGCAGATGTGGTCTTGCAGCGCTCTTCTGCTATGCTGGACAAGAATGCAAGTCAACAAATGTAAAGCAAAATGTGTTAAAAGCAGGTGTGTATTCTGGCTCATCAAATGGATGTGGAAATGTACCAGACTACTAGAATACTCCTGTTCAGGAAAGTGCCCCTTGGTCAGGCATGGAGAGGTTTCCTTCTCTGAATGTGAGGTGGGCTAATCAATATGGTGGTTGATTAAACAAAGTTATAGGGGTGTCTTTGAGATCCCTGAGCTGTATGACTTCCTAACATTGTCTTCTCCTGACTAAGCTAAATGCGAGACTTTCATCTTGTTTCAGATCTCTCTCTAGTTTCTCCAGAGGACTTCACTGTGATTTTTGTTACCTGTTTCATCTTTTGCTGTCTCTGCTGTTTCCACCTTTGTCACTTGTAGGGGAAGCACAGGACTAGGAATTTTCTGTTAACCTGTTTAAGATGCCTTTTTCAGTTAGTTGGCCCCATGTTAGAATGCAACAGCATTTTGAGCCTGAAAAGCAATATCAGATACAGATGTTAAGTGGTATGTATCCAGCTGCTGCTTTTCTATCTTAATGGAGAGAGTTAATTTGGAAAAGTGAGTGGTCACTGAGGCTTATAAGTGCAGTTAATTTCTTAGCCAGGTGAGGGATAATTTGAAATGCTCCTGGACGCAACAAATGGTTTCTGTTTTTACTGTTACTGTAACAGACAGTTACAACTGTCTGTTGTTTGGGGCTAACTTGTTTCTAGTTGGTGCAGAAAGGTCCATATTCCTCCTTTACATTTGCCACGTGGGCTTTAAACTCTGACTTGATCCATCAAGCTATGATCATCTTTGTTTCCCCTCCATTCACAGATCTGTGTGTGAGGTCTCAGTCTCTCCTCTCAGGTCCTGCTAAGCCATTAATCAGCTTGGGTCATCCTGGCTGATCGTGTCAAGCAGGTTTTATCTCTTTATTTCTGTTTTCCTTATGCACGCTGCATGCAGTATCTAAAGGTAAAGTGTGTTACTAATGTGATGAGGTCTGCTCTTTTTCTCTCCTTGTAGACCAGGAGAGAAGAGTGTGTAACCTCTGTGATACCCCAGTACCTGCTGTCAGATGGAAGCGATGTATTGCTTGGAGTTTTGTTAGATCAACCTTTCCCCTACTTCTGCCTCACCCCCTTGCAATTTCAGGCACTATTCAGCAAAACACTCTTGACTAGTTGGATATGAGAAGAACAAATTGCAATTTCCTTCAAGACATGTTTAAAATTCTCAGAGTGATCACCCAAATTCAGGTTACATCCCTATGTATTCCTATAGGCATTATCATTAAGGTTTGACCATTGTCAAGGGAGAGTGCTACTGGTTGCAGTGCAAAGTAGAGGAGACTAAATTGTGGCACACATCACTAAGGTGAATGCTTTTGTGTGCCTTTGGGTCTTATGTGTGCCTTTGGGTCTTAGTGTCAATGAATAAAATTCAGGATATCTGCTTTTCAGCTGCAATAGGAAATCCTTAGCTGCGTCAGTTAAGGACAGCAGTCTTCCCACTTTCCAAAGTGGCCAGATGTGAATGTTTGGGGGTGGGGCAGTTAGACGTCTCTCCCAAGATGTGCCTATTTTGTGGTCCCTTTGATTTCCTCTCATTTGTGATATTTTGTAGTAATAGATTTTTTTTTTCCTTCCATCTGTTTCTCTGTGGTCATGTGTTCGTCTTGGCTCTGATGGGCTGCTGGTGTTATCATATGATCTTCCATCTTGCCTCCAGTGTCTGGTTAGCATGACTGCAATCACTCAGAAACAGCTGCTCACTCCTGACAACAAGGTTCTTTATTTTATTCTTTTCCCCTCAATTTTCCATTTTACCCTTTTCCTTTGGAGTTTTGTTTTTTGTTTTCTTTTATAAATTTATTTATTTTTGAAATAAAAAAATGAAAACTCAGGGGCAAATGGGAGAAATGAGGAAGATTTAGGATAGGTCTGGGTGTCCAGGACTGATTTACTGTTTGTGCTGCTCCAGTGCATATTCTTGAAGATCTTATGAGGGTTGAAGAGGATGGTAGCTTTATGGAGAGATGAAGACCTCATTCAGATGGGAAGTGGAGGTTTGCAGGGATACAGGCAGATGCCTGTGTTAAGGTGTCTCCACATTGTCCTGGGATATCAAACTCACTGGTTGAATGGCCAAGTTGCAAGGCAAGTTTCAAGGCCACTAGGTCCCAAGATGTATTCAAATTACACATGGGAATAACTACAATAAGTTGTACACAGTGCCATACTGCTAGTGGTCCAATTTGGACAATCTGTTTTCATGTCATGAGTGATCTATCAAAGTGGACTTCTGTGCTACCCCTTGCCTGGCTCCAGGACTGATTCATCATTGAGGAGATCGTTTTGGCAATCCACATAAAGGAGGGCCTGGAGATATTTGTTGACTCAGTGTAGGAGATGGTTTAAGACAAACTAATGGAGCACAGTTGTTGCAATTGCCTAGAGGACAGGGTAGCTCTGATCTCTCTTTTGTCCCTTGAATAACTTTTCTTGCTGAATGTGTGCGCAATGTTGTCCTTTGTTAGGCACTGGCCAGCATGAGTCTGAATACTCAGCCCATTCTTAATCTAGAGAAGTTCCACGAGGGGCAAGAGGTGCCACTGCTGCTGGGAAGACCGCAGAATGATTTGCAGTCTACTCCCTCCACAGAATTCAACCCTCTGATCTATGGAAATGATGTGGACTCTGTGGATGTGGCTACCAGGTGAGACTGAACAGGAAGGTGTTGTTGAGTCTTCATAAAGTTTGCACTTGAAGGCAACACAGACACTTCTTGGGGTCCTGTGGTGGAAGCAGCATCTTCCATGTTCTACAGCAGGTTCTACTTTACATCATGGGGAAAAAAAGAGCAGAAATTACAGTGTTTATCTCAATCTGTTAACTACATGAACATAACTGTGTATCTTGAGGGGGTGTTTTGTTTCTTGCTTTTTCATATAGATTATCCAGTTTACCTGGACTTGTCAGTTTGATGTTGTATCCTTAAATCACAAGCCTTGAACTAAAAAAAAAAGCTGGAGACAGTTGTCGCCTCAGCTAGCGGGTATGAGAACAATGTCCCTCATTGAGTGTTTCTTGGTGTTGAGGTGTTGAATTAAAACAAAGTGATTTCTTATGTGTTTGTTTTTTTTTTCTTTAAAGACAACTGTTTTCTAAGAAGACTTAGTTTTTCATAGTGGGTTGCCATTCCTCAAAGGTTTGAAACATTGCCTACTGCATACCTTTTAAAGGCTTTCTGTCTTCTTTTCTGTGGTGTTCTTGCTTTTATCTGATATATTGTCCTCTGTTTCTTTTTAGGGTTGCTATGGTGAGGTTCTTCAACTCACCAAATGTTTTGCAAGGTTTCCAGATGCATACTCGAACTCTTCGTCTCTTCCCACGACCAGTGGTGGCCTTTCAGGCAAATTCTTTTCTTGCCTCTAGGCCAAAGCAAACACCTTTTGCAGATAAGCTTTCCAGGACACAGGCAGTAGAATACTTTGGAGAATGGTCACTCAACCCTACTAACTATGCTTTCCAAAGAATTCATAACAGTAAGTTTTGGTCTTGCCTTTCCTGCACTTGGATGTAATGTAGGAACTTCAGAAGCAGAGAGATTCTAGGGAAGGACTTAGTTTTACATCATATTATTCCTGCTGGGGAGGGAAATGCAGTTCAAGGAACATTTTTCTATTTTTATATGTTGTCATGTGTTTCTATCAAGTTAGCCCTGCTATTAATCACTCACTCCAATTAATTTTACCTCTTCTTTGGTTACGGAGAAGTCTTGTAGGCTTCTTAGAGTAGGGACTGTCCCTTCCTTTGTGCAGGACTTAGTAGGGTGTAGCCTCACTGCGAATGAAGCCTTTGACACCAATAAATGAGTTCAATTAACTCTCCCCTTGCTTTTGTGCAGATATGTTTGACCCAGCGCTGATTGGTGACAAACCGAAGTGGTATGCTCACCAGCTGCAGCCCATCCACTATCGTGTTTATGACAATAATTCACAGCTGGCCGAAGCACTGAATGTCCCAGCAGAGAAAGAAACAGATTCTGATCCCACTGATGACAGGTTAGTAGGGAGTATGACCCTAGTCATATGATAGTTACTTCAGATTGCTGGCCTCTCCTACTTCTCGTTTGCAGCCTTTTCCTGTAGCCTACCAGGTTGCTGTTTCATTTCTTCTGTCTGGGCAGAATACTGACACTGAAGTAAATTGTCTCACTCCTCACAGCAACCTCTTATAACCCTTTGCTAGTGTCTTCTCAAGCCTTCATTTAATGTGAATCTCCATTTGTATTTTCCTGTTTTCTTCTGCTACCTGTGTACCACTTGACATTTGGTATTTCCTCCCACGCTAATGCTTTTTTCTTCCATGCTGTTCTTTTTCCGGTTATTTTTATTGCAGTACTACAAGTACTCCCACCCATCCTACCACTCTTTCAAATCTCTACTCGGTGCACATAGTTATGTGAAGCTTGTTAGTACTACCCACTGCCTGGGACCTCCTTCTCTGCTCAGTAAAATGAGAGTAAACTTTTTTGCTATAGTAGTCTTGGCCATATTTCCCAGAGTTTTGAATCTAGTTTTATTATTCTTCATTCTCTGCTAGCCTGTGAGATCTTTCAGGCTTGGACTTGCACATCTTTTATGTTCTACACAGCACCAGTGGTCCTGTCAGAGTGTGATTTATCATTAGTATAAAGAGGGAATGCTCTTGTGATTTCCAGTTCCCTTGAAATCGTCCTACACACACACACTGAGAACTAATACACTGCTCCTTGCTCACTTATGCTTGACCTCATTAACTTTGCTGAGAGCCTTTAAATGTCTTCACATATTGTCTCCTCATGAACCTCAAAATTATTTCATTTGCTCTGACCTTTCATGAAGCTGGCTTCTGGCTCTTGCCAGAAATTTGTTTGTAGAGACTGTAATATCTTGATATTTTTAAGAGGCCCATGAAAAAGTGCTGATTCACAACTTTGAAACATCAGGCCCTCTGTTGCTGTTATGCTGCCACTCATCTCTCTTTCTCACCTTTTGTGGCAGTGGCAGTGACAGTGTCGACTATGATGACTCAAGTTCCTCCTACTCCTCCCTTGGTGACTTTGTCAGTGAGATGATGAAATGTGACATTAATGGCGATACCCCAAGTGAGTAACTTTGAGCTTTGCTTTCACAAGGTCCACGTAGGTTCCTCTTCCCTATTCATCTGCACTGTGGGAAGAATGCCTCCCCTAAGTCCCTGAATCAGAGCAAAGTATTGTTCCATTGTAGTCTTGTTCTGAGGTAAAAGTGTTTTCTATACTCCTTCTTCAATATCCAGGGGTAGGCTGAAAAAAGACATTTCTCCTGCTTATAAACAATGCCCTCCAGAGGACACTGGAAGGAGGAGGAACAGAAATAGGTGCTGCTGAACAAAACTGGCTAGATCTGGAAACAACCTGCTGCTGCCAGTAGATACTGTGCAATATGGGCAGCAGAGTACGAGCTTTATCCTGCCCTTGCATATTGGTTCTCAGTGCTGGCTTTAATGAGTCACTCTATCCTAGTGGGGACAGGAAAATGCATTCTCTGTGGCTTACACGGAGGCTGCAGCTTCTCTTGTGAGAGTGGGAAAATCTCACATTCTTCAGTAAACTAAATCTAGGAGTACCAACACATTTCCCGTGTCCCAAAGACAAGAGGTAGTAATCATAAGTTGCAACAAAAGAAACTGCTTGGACATAAGGAAAAGATCTTCATGGTTAGTGCAGTTAAACAGGTTCCCAGGATCACAATAGAATGTCAAGCCTCGAAGTCTTTCAAAACTCAGTGGGACAGTGCTCTGAGCAACCTTCTTTAACTTTGAAGTTACCCTTGCTTTGAGCAGAGAGTTGGAATAGATGACCTCCAAAAGCCCTTTACAACTTAAGTTTTTATGCAGGTTTATTCTGCTGAGCAGTCCTCACCTGCTAGGGATCTTTAGTTAGATGGGCATAAAGGCTGTGCCTTCCTCAGACAGTGTTCTTTAATGCAAAATTATGTGTTTGCAGATGTTGACCCCCTGACTCACGCAGCCCTTGGTGATGCTAGTGAAGTGGAATTTGATGATTTTCAAGAATATTCAGGGGATCTGGATGAACAGGCCATGGACAGTGAAAACTCCCAAGAGAACAACCAGCCTCGTTCAAGTTCCAGTACTACAGCCAGTAGCAGCCCCAGCACTGTCATCCATGGAGTGAATCATGTGTGTACTGAGATGAGTTCAGCCCCAAGATCAGTGTATTAGGATATAAAGAATGGGAGAATGCCCTTCTGAGAAGGGCAAAAGCTAATAGGACTGTGAAACCATGCGCAGATTAAACTGCATGCTCTTTCTGGACTTTCTGAGCAAGATGGAGTTTAGTGGTGCCCTCTTATGCGGGGATAGAGCATTCCTGTACATAAAAGCTCCCATGCACTGGAAAATGCAGCGTTAACAGAGAGCAGTGGTCCAGATTGTGACTGCAGGAAGTTCCTTTTACAGAGTCTGGAAAGACCTGATGCGTTAAGAGGAACAGGGAGTGGGGTGGGGAAACTCAGGAATCTGCGGTCATTTAGGGAGAATGGGAGTTGCTTGCATAACCACAAAACAGGGTAATAGAGAGCTGTTATCCTGAGCTAACACTTACCAGTAAGATCAGTTTTACAGGGGGGTAAGTCCCAAGAACAATGCACAAATACTGCAGTGTATATATAAAATCCTAGATTAGAGCCATGGATAGTGGGGATGGGGTGGGGGCCCAGTAACAAACAGCAAGGACCCTGCAGACTTCCCAGTTTGAAATAATTGTTCTTGTCCTGCCCTTCAGTTGTATGTAACGCAAATTAGCGAACAGATCAATGATTTGACTGGTCCACAGGAGTCAGCAGATTCAGCAGAAATGGAAGAGAAATTGGTTGCTGGATTTTCAAACCATCTCCCTTCCTTGCCACTGCAACCAAGCTTTCCTAAGATAAGCTTGGATCGTCGTGAGAGTGACAGCGCAGCTGGCAGCATGAGCTCCTCAGAAGGGGTGGTGAGGAAGCGAGAGTATGACAATCCATACTTTGAACCACAGTATGGTTTTCCTACGGAGGATGAAGATGATGAGCAGGAAGAGAGCTACACCCCAAGATTTAACCAGAATCTCAATGGAAGCAGGCGAGTCCTTGTCTCCTGCCCTTCTGTTCAGCACTGTTGGGGTTTCCATCTGCTTCGTGTAGTTTAAGGTTCATGCGTTGAAATGTCTTTTGCACTTGGAATGTATTGTTGATTGCTTCTATTTAATATGGAAATTCTGTAAACTGTTCTGGTTTGAGTAAAGGCACTTGGTCAGTTCCCTCAGTTCTTTGCTTTTATGTAAGCAGTAGGAAGAACAGCATTATCAGTTCTTCCTAGAAACATTCTAGTATATCACCTGCTGATTTCTGGAAACCTTTGAGCTATTTTTTTTTTTTTTTTTGGGTGAAGCTTTGTCTTTTTGGGGAAAGATACTGTAGTGATTGATGACTTTGGGTTTTCTTGTTATTGCTCTCAAAGCAGAACCCTTTCACCCCCCAAATCCACCAATGCCCTTTTGCAGACAAGTTTTCAGCATGCCCTGGAAGGTAATAAAAACCTTCAGCATGCAAAGATGCTTCAATTCTCTTGTTTTTTCTTTTTAGTTTTTTTTCTTTCCCACAAGGTAAGGATAGTGTGGTGAAAACTGATGAGGATTGAGACCAGCACTGATCTCCCACAATCATGCAACATGTTGGTTTGGGTCGGGAAGGGGAAAGCTAATAACAGTTGTACTTAATTTCTTTAAAGGTCTCAGAAGTTACTCCGTCCAAACAGTTTAAAACTGGCCAATGATTCTGATGCAGATTCAGATTCCAGGGCCAGCTCCCCAAACTCTACTGTCTCCAACAACAGCAGTGAAGGTTTTGGGGGCATCATGTCTTTTGCAAGTATGTACTAATACATTCATTAAGCTGGTTTAATATATTATATTAGAGTTTGCAGAGAGATGGAACAGAGGGTTGGCTAGTCAAGAGAATGACTTGGTTGTCAAATTGTTACCAGCTCTCCAGAAGTCATGTTGGGAGCCACAGGACCTATTTCACTCAACGTTACTGATAACTACTGCTTCATGTATTTTTCAGTAAGAAGGACTTTGGTTATGTGGTTAAGCCCTTGAGTTATATGGCACTTCAGGGCACAGATCAGAAATTTTTTCAGCTTTATTTAAACAAAAGTTTGTGCAATTTCATGAAGTTGAAACAAAAATCTTACCAGCAGTGTGCCTTCCATCTTGTGTGTTTAGGTGCTAAATTCAATTTCTTGACTGTGCTCACCTACTTTCAATTATGTTTTAATAATAAAATCCCCAGATGTGGAAAACTAATCTAGAGTTTTTTAATGAATGAAAGAAGATACGGCCAGTTGAGTCTTGCACTATAGTGGGCAGTGGTGCAAGAAGTTTGCAACAGTGGGGAAAGTGTATTGGATGTTTCTGGTAAAATTATCGTTACTAAAATAAGGCTGTAAAAAAAGAAACAGCAAACTGAGATAGTACAGTGACATTTTAAATTAACATCTTGTAGATCGATGAGCTGATTAACACTCATGAGATGCTTTCAGGCTGTCTGCAGGTTCAACCACATGACAATGCATTATTGTGTTCTTAAGATCTGTCTGTACTAGGAAGAACTTTTGTTTTCTCCTAATAAATGGAAACCTTCTATTTTAAAGCCCGCTTCTGCGGCAGATTTACAGTGTTTTACAAGGCACAGTGCACAATCCTCACTTCAGAATTACATTTTTTGGAGATCTTCCTTCATCCTGTTTTCTCATGTGGCTCCTACCATTCATTTGCTCATAAAAAGAGGATCAAACTAGAAGATGCAGCTGATGTGAGGTTACCAGTTTAAGTGCAGGAAGACAGGTGGATATTGCTGTTACATTTAAGACTCAAAAATACAACAGCAGTGGTTGTAACATGAAAGCTAAGAATTATGTTTTGTACAATTTGGAATAATCTGATTACAGATGTGGTTGAAATGTCAGTGAGATGGTGTTATGCTTGTGAGCCTTCTGGGTAATGCAGAAGAACCTAATCATTAAGGAGCTGGAATAAGAGGATGAATTACAGAAAGTTCAGGAAGTTTGAGTCTGTGCAGTGAGCATTAGGCATTTAATTGTTTTCTTCTTCTGTCATAGGCAGCCTGTACAGAAACCACAGCACAAGTTTCAGTCTATCCAACTTAGCCCTACCAACCAAAGTTGGGAGAGACAAGACTACTCCCTTTCCCAGCCTGAAAGGTAACCATTTTCCCCTTTGTCTTATACAGCCTTTACAGTTCTTGTGACTTGGCAGTCTGAGGTCTTACCCCTAACAGGAATCCTGGGGGAGACACATTTTGGTATTTTGGGTGGTACCTGTCTTAAGTATCAAGACAGTAAATTGTCTCCGTATTTCTCAGTCAGACTTCTTCCCGCCAACTGGGCTGTGTTGGGATGGGAGACTGGCTGGTCTAGCCTGTGTTAATGGATACACTGTGAATGTTGGTTTTGTTTTGTGTTTTGTTTTGTTTTGTTTTTAAGTACTTAGTGTAAAGAATGGGAACCAAGAGGTAGGTCCTACTTTTGTACTGCCATTATCTCATGATTAACCTTAGGTAACTTGTTAGAGCAATGATGCTGCATTTGTAAGTGGGGATAACGCCAAACTCCCATGGAGACTGCGGTTTACGTGGGTTTCAAAAGTGTTTATAGTCTTTTCTGTTCACTGAATAGAACATTTCTGATAAAAATCAAATTATAACCATACTTCAGCTCATTCAGAGTGAAGATTGATCCCTAACATGTGCACAATCTTTTCATTGGAACATCTCCTGTTTGTCTGCAGTATTATTAGATAACATGTGTGACTGAGCACTAGAGAAATGACCCCCTTACCGTGGGGTGTTGGACAGCCTGGTCATCCTTGTACCAGATGTAATAACAGAAGGGTGACTGAACACGTGCTGGTGTGTTAGTGTTGAGAGCTTTTCAGCTGCTAAACTGGGGAAAGGTTTTATTTTACCTTTTGAGTTATTCTATCTGATTAGAGCTTACTGCTTTTGTTTTAATATGTTGATTTTTTTCATTTATTTTTTCCTCCTCATCATTTTCATCGGTAAAGATTACTTTAATCTGGAAGTGGGAAGGGATGTGGATGAAGGTTGGTATGATGTTTTGCTGACCTTTGACCTTGTAGAAACAAAGGCCAAAAGCTGTTTTTCTGCTTTGGACTTTGTTTTTAGACAAGTAACCATTCCCTGTGTGTAAAACGAGGAGGAACAGGACTGGTAGGGTGAAAACACTAGCAGAGACTCTGCACAGCTGTTTTTGACAACCTTTTACCAGTTGGTTATGTTTTCATGTCCAATTGTACTGGATAAGAAACATGCTTCATGTCAGGGTTATTTCCATGGGTAAACTTAATGACTGATTCCATGCATTGGAAGAAAACAGTGATGGGGTTTGCCATTCCACGTTCATGCTTTGCGCCTCATCTTCTGCACTTTGGTGTTCTTTTCTTGACTATTTTAATCCTGTAGGGCCTTTAATGCTACTATGCAGATACGAGGATGGGATTTCCATGAAGTAGCTCAGTCTGTTTTATGCATGTGCAAGTGTGTGTGTGTGTGTGTGTTTGTGTTCATTTACATGTGCATGCTGGCTCACTGGGATTCCCACTGGGCACTTCACTGGTTTTTAAATGTTTTTGTCTCTGTTGTATAGGTATAAAATTGCTTCATTAACTTGCTCTTACCAAGTGTGTGTGGTACCTTGTGTTTCTAAATGTAATGGGAAATGATGCTGGGACTCCATCTCATTGCTGCTGTTTGACCACTTTCCATCTTCCTTTTTAATTTCTATTTCATGCACATCCATTGATATTTTTTCCTCAGTGATGCAGATGTTTTTGATAGTGCCCTTGAAATACAATATGTGCAGTAGTGTCCTTGAAGATGCAATACCTTGGTTCCACGATGCCAAATTTCAAGTCAAGCATTATCTCTGAGATTAATATGCTGGCCCTGTTGTCTTGGGCTTTCAAGCATCCTTCCTGCTCTAGCGTCATTTGGGTTTTGTTTTGAGGGAGGGCTGGGAAGAAGCTGGTAGTTGGATTCTTTTGATGCTGATGGTGGGGAGTGTAGATATTGTAGTACACTACTAATTGTGTATTTTGTGTCCCAGTATTTGGGTTAAATACTATAATGGAGATTATTACTGAAGCTGGCCCAGTAAGCAATGAAGGTGGGTTCCCTACAGCATGAGCTGTGCATGATATAACAATTTCCAGCATTCCCTATGCCTGACTTTGGGCTACCTTTCTCACTGGGTAACCAGTACCACATGATCTATACTAGTCACCCCCAATGCATTATGCTTTTACATATAGTGACTAATTTGAAGATGGTTCTTGTTGTGGAACTGCATGCAGAGCAGCCAAACTTTTCCTGCCTTTCACCTCCTGCTCCCATTACCATCTTCTCTTTTTCTCTCTGCATTACTCCCATTACTGTTTTCTGCCGATGTGTGATGCTAGAATATGATATATGCTGCTGCTTTTTTGGAGTTTCCATTTTGTTTGAAGTCTGTTACCTGTAATTCGAATAGGTGTGTTAGCCAACCTTAGCATTGCTTGTTACTGTCCTGGGATCAGGTTGTTTTCCTCCCAGCCCTTCCTCTCATTTTGTTTCCTCTCCTCTTTAGGAAACAGACGAGCCCTTGTGGATCAAAAGTCTTCAGTCATTAAGCACAGCCCAACAGTGAAGAGAGAATCCCCATCGCCTCAGGGACGAACTAGCAATTCCAGGTAATATTTTTCATTACGTTTTGAGTATAAAGTGTTGTTAGACTGGTCTTCCACTTGGCCAATGTTTCTTCAGAAGTCTAGCTGTTGAAAACTAAATAGTACATTTCTATGGCGTAAGCTTGCACTTATTGTCCGAGAAGATTCAGTATGGATGGTCTTACAGTTAATAGCGCACATACATATTTTTCTGTGCTCCGAAATGTATCCTCTTCCTGTCTGAGATCCAAAAAATTCAAGGTCTCTACTTCGACTCAGTATTTATTCTTTGTAATTGAGTCTGTTCTGAACAAGGTAGTCTAGCCTGCGAAATTTTAGCGCAGCATGCAGGGGATCAGCCAAGTCATATAAAGCAGTTTGATTCCATGAATTCATGTGAAATGCTTTTCTCAGCCTTGGGAAGGGACTCAGAATGGTGCAAGTAAACATTACGTGACCGGTGCCTGCGCTTTGTCCTCCCTTTCTTATGTAGCAGTCATGGGTAGAGTGACGTTTACTTTGCGCTGGGTGTGGGAGCAAAACAAGAACAGCAAGGGCTGCAGCTCAGACTGGGGAATGCAACAGGTTGCACAGGAGTTCCCTCCTCCTTACCATTCCTCCCCTGTGGCAAAACAAACTGAAGCAGTACCTGTGCCAAGGCTGGTGCAGTGGTGCTATTAGTAGTGCTGCTCTTCCCCGTTCAAGGAAAGCATACAGGTCAGACGAGGCAACGGTGAGAGAAGGTTGTGGCATAGAGGATTCCTATGGATTCTGAGGAGTGCTGTGAAGGTGAGGAGTGGGGTGGTAGCTAGAGGGACTAGAGGAAAATCTGATTATGGCTTATTATAGGAAATAGCAGACAAAATAAAATATTTGATACTACACCTACAGAACAGAGCTTGAGCTGTGTGCAGTTATGTTAGAAGCAGGCATAGCTAAATATGAATTTCTTTTCTTGTAAACTTAGCCTTGATAGGAAATGCATTTCTGTGTGTGTCCTGGCCCTATCTCGCTTCCCGTGCAACCCAGGTAAGCAGAGGGCTAACTTTGACCTGCTTCCTCTTAAATCCATCAGTGAGAACCAGCAGTTTCTGAAGGAGGTGGTACACAATGTTCTTGATGGGCAAGGTGTTGGCTGGCTGAACATGAAGAGAGTCCGACGTCTCCTGGAGAGTGAGCAGCTCCGTGTCTTTGTACTAAGCAAGCTGAATCGCACAATCCAGTCAGAGGAAGATGCTCGTCAGGATGTCATACAGGACGTGGTCAGTGCTGAACTCAGCAGGGTCCTCACGTCTAGTGTCTACTGAGGCTCAATTTGTAGAAAGTTTTTGATAAATTGTCTCCTAAAAGCTGATGTTAGAGCAGTGTTGGAATTGATGTTCTTGAATTACTTCCTCACCTCTGAAATAGCGACGCTAATGGGATTTTCATTGCAGGAGATCAGCCGCAAGGTTTATAAAGGCATGCTGGACTTGCTGAAGTGCACCGTGTTGAGCCTGGAGCAGTCATATGCAAACGCTGGCCTGGGAGGCATGGCCAGTGTTTTTGGCCTGCTGGAGATAGCACATACTCACTATTACAACAAAGGTAAGAAAAGTGTTTATGAGAATACAGTGTTTGTGAACCAAACAAGATCCTTATTGTGAAGGTAGCTGTCTTGTGGCTTCTGATATTTCAGGGGTTTTACTGCACTTTCAGAATAGGTGAGAAGTGTACTGTTGTTACTGAAACCTTATAAAGCTTGAAACCATTTTCTTGCACACATGTAACTGGGCCAAAGCAAAATAATGGCCATACTGATATGTGATTGAAAATGGAAACTATGCAGCAAGATACAAAACCTGGGACTTTACAGATGAAGTGGAAATTCTGAGAGTGGGGGCCTTCAGCTAACACTGTCCCAACCACAGTCTTGGAAAGTTATTGCAGACAACCTGAATAGGGAGTGAGATGTTTCTAATGTGGAACCATGAGACTTGTATCTCACCAACCACCTTGCATTACACAGATTCTTATATCACTAAATACTCTTGGAGAGGGAAGTCTGAAAATACCTCTTCATTTTTCAGCTTTTTCTTAAAATCTGATTCTTAATGCCAAATAAGAAAATACATGCATAAGGAAAAAGAGCAAAACATGACAAAAAGCTACCTCCCTGCTTAATATCTGACTCAGCTGTAATCTCAAATGATGAAAAGCTATTTATTTCATTGTAGCAGAGGAGTAACATCTACTAAACATGTTATAGTTGGTGTTCTGGGTGGCTTGCATCAGGGATTTAATGAGTTGTCTGAGATGCCCTGTGGGTTACAGGTGTTCATTTCCAGTTGTTTTTAGAATGCTGAGGGAGGTAAGGAACGTTGTGCTGGTGTCACAGTCCTGAATCTGGGGAATAGGATGGTCTTGCTAATTATAAGTGTTGTAGTCTGACACTGATCCTAAGCAAAATTATAGAGTGGCTACTGTAAAACTCAGTGGTTTTTAGAGTGAAGTCTTGCTAATGTAATGCTAGATACCATAATTTGATGGTAAACAGAGTTTACCTGGTAAATTAATTGTGGTCACAATAAACAAAATCTGATAAAAACTTTGAAAGCCTTGATATATCTTTGAAGGACTTCTCTCATTATTGCGTGACATTTTGATTTATAACCAAATTTTAGCCTTTTAATATGTTTTGCCTGTTTTCTATGAATTGACCTAGATATTTAAACTCTAGATATTCTAGAAACTAAAAGAGATTAGTGCTTATCTTATTTAACATACAGTAGTGATCTAGTAGTCCTAAAATTGTTCAGTTTGTGTATGATGCATACTGTTTGAACAGGACATGATACAGTTATAGATTATTTGTCTAGAGGAAGCTGAATCTTAATAAAGCATGGTTGTGATTAATTTATTTTAATACGGCCAAACTAGGGACTTGTGTTTAGGAACAAGAACAGCAGGATTGGGAACTAGTCCTAGAAAGCAGTGTCTCTGAAAATGGCAGCTATGTGTGAACTTCCCACTGTTCGCTGTGTCTGCAAAAACTGGAGAGGGGGGCACTATATAAACCTGGGAATATAGATTCGGGATGCAGCTATTGTGTTGTCTCTGGAAATGTCACTAACAAGACCCACATCAGAGCTACTGCTTCCAGTTCTGATCATCACATCTTGAAAAATTGAGGAGATTTCTACAAGGAATTGGGAAAACACTTTTGCTCTGAAAGATGGAGGTGTTCAGTCTGTTGAATGTTAGGTGTTGTTCGTTTTCAATTATTATTTAAATGGAAAGATGTTGCTGATAGCAGAACCTTTAATCTACTGGACAAAGGTATCGCAAGTTCTAGTGGTATGACAAATTTAAATATTAGGATATGAAATTTTGACTGTTAGCCTCATCAGCTATTGGAACAGTTTGTGCAGGATTGCAGGAGGCTCTTTATGGAAAACCTAATTCTGTTCTGAAAGTTTTACTTTAATTCAAACTGAAGTTTGATACAGAGAAATAATACAAACTGCTTGTGGGGACATATGATTATAGGAAGTCTTGGAGAATGATGGAAGAACTATAACTGATAGTTTTTTGGGTTTTTTTCCTAACTGAAGTTTCATTTGGTGTTACCCATCAAAGATGATTGTATTTGTCATCTTTTCACGCCAAGAGGAGTTTGCTTATATTCTAGAAGTGATATTCTTGGTAGTTCAGGCAGAGTTGTTTAATTTTACACACTCAGCAGAAGAGATATTACAGTTACTGTGTCAAAAAAGATTCCTAGGTTTCAATTATACAGGAAGGAGATAATCTGAGTATCCCCAAAACAGCACTCTGGCTTTCTCCTCTACCATTTCCACCAGTGTGTCAGACTATCTGCAAGCCATGGTGACCTGTGGGAACAAATGTGGGACTGAGCTGTTTTCAGTGCCAGGCTTAATGATTTAGGTGAGACCATCTGTCTCATCTTTCTTTTCCTGCTCTCATTTCCTTTTTCCTTATTTTTTTTCCAACACTTTGTTGTTTTTTTCTCTTTAAAGAACCAGAAAAGAGAAAACGAAGCCCAACGGATGGATCTGTCACTCCCGTTGGCAAGGATCCTGCATCATCCCCAAGAGTGGAGCCAAAACCTGCGATGCAGCTGCCGGTACCTCAGCTAATGCCAAAGGCACCAAGCCCTGCAGACAAAGGGCCAAGGGAGTTTGACACAAGGAGTCTAAAGGAAGAAAATTTTATTGCTTCCATTGGTGTGTATTGAGGGGCATGTGAGGTGCAGGAGGGACTTCTATTTTGGCATTAGGTTCTATCTGCATTCTCTCCATTTTAACACACTACATTGCTGCTGTAACATGCTTCATTTACACCTTGGATCACAAGGAACAATCATATGTGTTTTCACTCTATGCTTGGATAAACTATCCAGGGCAGTTTTCTCCCAGAAGCTTTCTAATCTTAATTGTTTCTGAATTTCATTACACTTTAGACAGCTTTATTTTTTGCTCTGTGATTGATGTTTTCAAGCCACAGGAAATGGCAAAAGGGAAACAGGGCCAGCAGGACTTTGGAAAGGGCCACTGTGGAAGGGACTACATGAAACAAGTTTTCTAGTCATTGCTGACTACCTGTGGATTATCTGGATTCCATCCTGATAGAAGTGGGACCCAGGATATTTTAATAATAAAAACTGCCAAAAAGGTTTTAGTTGTAGTGTTACAGTTTCAGTGAGCAGGACTGATGGATCTTCCTTCTATGCAATAGCAAATAGAATGCGTGTCCTTCTAAACAGCATCTGCTAGGCTGGTCACTGGAAATTTTCCCAGTCTAATTTCTTAGCTGGTATGGCTTTTCCCTATGTCTGGGAAAAACTTAGAGGTAGGCTTTAAACTGTTTTACCTAGAAATGACTTTACAGATTTTTTGGGAGGGGGGGGGGAAATATTTTGGTTGAATCCAACCTGCTGTGGATTGTAAACAAGAGAAAAGTACCATCAGCATATGAGAGAAATTCTTAGTCAATTCCAAAAATATGTCATGTTAAATTTTAGCAATTGCTTCTTATATCCTGTTTAAAATAACTTTTAAATGGAATCTCTGAATGAAAGATGAATCTGAAAGTAACGTGCTACTATGAGGTTGTACCTGCAGTATGTGGCATAAGACAAGGAAACGTGTATTGGGCACTTAGGTGTCAGGAGTGCAGACATTCATTCTTATACCCACATAATAGCTGCAGGCTGAGTGGTGTCGAGTCCTGAACTGATTCTGAACCCCTCTGACTTGATTTGCTTTCTTGTTTCAAGAGAGGTTGCTCAGAAACTAGTCTTCCACTCTATTTGAAAATCTATCAGGGAGCTAAAAGAGATTCAGATTTACAGCATTTCAGTTTAGTAGTTTGGTCTGCTCTGGGTATTTAATTTATTTTCTGTAGAAAAGAGAAAAAGGAAAGTATGCTTCTGACACAACTAAGAATAAAACAGACATTAGGCCAGCATTCTTTTAAAGAATGAAGAGAGATCTTTTGATTGGATTGCTGAGACTGCTCCTTTCCCACAGATGAAATTAAAGCCTCATAGAAATGGAAATCATAGAGATTAGACAGTCCATGTTTGTGAAGCATCATAAGAATTGCTTTTCAAAAGAAGTGCTGCTTAATATGTTAACTACTGTTGCCAGCGTATTAGCCTTAAACAATTCGCAGTCTTCAAAGACAGGCAACAGATAAATGCTTATTGGTGGTTCTGATGCTCTAATGATTTCCACTTGTCTTCTGTGGAAGTTACAAGTAGGATATGGTTTCACCAAAACTGATCAAAGTTCAAAAGACTTCAGTGTTTTTTCTGAAACCCTTTTTTTCCAACTGGTTTTGTCTGTCATGAAGAACCATGAACTAGTATGCAAGTCAGGCTTTAAGAAATTGCTGTAAAAACAATGTAGAGTCCATGTTCAGCTGACTCTTGAGATCTAGAAGTAAAGGGAATTTCTTTTGTGTTGCAGCAAGATAATTTAAAGCAGCTTGGCTGTTATACTTCCTTTATGTTCTTTTATGGAAGCTTCAGTCTAAGACAGTACTTTGGATATACAGGACCAGAGTTAGTCATGGCTAGGCTAAAATTCCTTTGGTAGTGGAATGCAGACTTTCTCATTAAAACTAACTTCTTTGGGGAAGAAACATTTGGTAAAGATTTACATGTTGCTGAAATAAAGTATTTGTAAGTAATTCCATTTAAACATGAGAAAAAATGTTTTTATGTGAAGATGATCCACACCAGAACAGGTTGCCTGGAAAGGTGGTGGATTCTCCATCTATGGAGGCAGTGGACACCTGGCTGGATGTGGTCCTGTGACAGCCTGCTTTAGTTGACCCGGCTTTGAGCAGGGAGGTTTGACTAGATGATCTCCAGAGGTCCCTTTGAACCTCAGCAGTTCCTTGATTCTGTGAAGTTTGGAAGGTGCTTACCGCCTCAGGTTGCAATATGGATGTAAAACTCACAGTGAATCTGTTGATATCGTATGGACAAAATACGAATTGGGCTGGTACCCTTTTGACATAGTTACAAGGGGTAATACTAGAATGAAAACTAAGTCATCAGCATGATGGAGTAAAATCACGTATGGTACTGTTTGCAATAGCTATACATAAAGTGTATGTTAGTGTGGCGATTAAACTGCATCTCTGAGATCTAGAGGTATGGTAGCTGAAGGTGTGCAGTTTTCTTGTACTGCAGGAACAATGGCTAGGAGGTTCACAGAGTTTTCCAAAGTTCAGGGTGGATGTGTTTTCTTGTTCACTTTTCAGAAACTTAATGGTTTCTTGTGTACCTCTGAAGTATGTAGCATGCTCCTTCTAACAGGGAAGTCTGTTGGTATTCAAAATTCTTATTTCTGAGTTGAAGCGTTGATCTTCACTGTGCTTTAATATCTAATTGCTTAGCTAGGAAATTAATTGTGAAGACGATGCTTCTGGTAATTGATGATCTCTTAAGAAACAAAGTATTTGCTTACTTCTGGGGTCTTCCAGGGTCCATGGTCATCACCTGTAGTGTTGGCCTTTTTGTTAGGACACTAGTGGCTTTAAAGTTGATAGTTAATTGTTTCCCCTTTTACATTAGTGGTTAGTTTGGTTTTATTGCATACTTGCAGTAACTGTTAATGAAAATGTCAATACTTACTGAAGTTTTCATTTGAAATAATTGTTTAATGTTGGCAGATCACTTTATTTTGATAGTTTTTTGAAACAGCAAAGATTGTGCTACCTACTTTGTCTGCACAGATACTTTCTGGACCTGCTGTTGTGTTTAGTTCAGGCTCATGTAACAGTCATAGGCATGGTATTTTATGCCCCTTGAGTTTATTTGAGGTTTTCCTTTTCTTCTTTGGCAGAGTCATTGAGAGTAAAATCTAGGCTGTTTTTAATGTGCTAGGATATACTCTATCCTGAATTAACAGGCAAGTCAGGTAAAAGTAATTTAATGGCAGGTATTGTAGCTTGTAGCCTGGTGGTTTTTAAAGTAAAGCCATATAGACTGAGCACTTAAGAGGCCAGATGTTTTCAAAGCCCTTTAATAAACAAATTATATTTTAGAGGTTGTTACCTGCGTTAGTGTGTGCTCAGCTAGATAAGCCTATGGGATGCTGTTTGGATCCATAAGCAATTTTATCCTATCCATCTGTGTACTCATGAAAGTTGAAGGAACATCCATCAATCATGAAGCAGATAAAGAAGTCAGTTGGTTAGCAGCTGTCTTTCTAGCTTTTTCTCCCTTGCTACATTTGCCTTGCTCCTGATACGTTTAATGATAATACTTTGGAGCCTTCCTCCACAATCATAACACTACAATTTTTAAATTTTTTTTTCAGTAGACATTTTGCTAAATAGAACTTTTTTAGAGCTTGTCTTGCCCTAATTGCTGCCATTTGCAGGGTGGGATGGGTTTCTGACACACTTCAAGTGACCTTTCAGTTGCTCAGTAAGTTTCCTCGAAGAGCAGTAGAAGAATATTGTACTTCTTTTTCCTTCCCTTTGCGCTTTTCTGTTCCTGTGTAGCATTCCCAGCTTTAATTGTGCTAGTGCTAGAGGATGGTGCCCAGCATTCAGAGTCAGTTCAACATGTCAGCTTGTAATGCTTCCTTTGGCCAACAGGCCAGCACCTGGAATGATCTGATGTTTCTGAGCAGAAAAGATGACCGCACTTCAGAGGGTTCAGGAATGCAAGTGATAGAAGAGTACAAGTGCCTCATCACTATTTCGTCTCAGGGCTATGCTTCAAATGAAACGAATGCATGCAGACTTCAGACTTTTCTCCTTTTCTCTGCATTGTATCCTCTTAGGAATTCCTTGACTTTGATTGGAGTGCTGTGACCTAATTTGAATTTTGGAAGTTGGCATTAAGCATGACTGATACCTTGCTCATTTTTCTTCTTCTTCCCTATTTTCCATTCTTTATACCCTGATAGAACAAATGGATGCAGAGAAGTTCAGCTTTTTGCATGTAGGACTGGTTGATAGGCAGAGCCAAGCATTTATTGAGAATGCTGTCAGGTCAAAAATAAATTGTGCTTGTAAACTTTGTGATAATTTTAAAGATATAATATTGGTTAAATACTGTGTTAACCTACAGTTTTAATTTTCTTGGAATTGCTGCTGCTGGTTTTGTGCCTTTTACTTTCAATGATATAAACTAGAGATGTTAAAATGTTTCTGTTAATTAGACCTTCTGTGATGACTACATTTTGGAGGAATATCTGACAGTCTTAAAGGCCTTTTTCAGGAAAGATGGTTAACTGTGTTATATGTGTTCATAATAGCTGTTTTTCCTTAGTTGGGTCACTGTATGAAGTCATCTCTAACATTTGAATTCTGTAAATGAGAGATGATGCAGTGCTCGATTCCTAACATGGATTTCTTGTAAAATGGTGTTAACCCTTCACTCAATAGTTGTCATAAATTTCCGCCTTTTTTTTTTTTTTTTTGAGATGAAGGGGGGGGTTTTTTGTTACAAAATTTTTCCCCATTTTCATCTGTCTGACCAGCCGCTGACTCTTTCTCTTTCTCTCCTGCTTTCAATGCATCTTGGGTAGAATTGTGGAACAAGCACCAGGAAGTGAAAAAGCAAAAATCTTTGGAAAAAACGAGTAAGGAAATTAAAAAACGTAGAAACTGACTCCTCCAGCCTCCCCATAACTGCCAACTCCCCAGGTGCAGGGTGAGCTTGCATCTATGGCACACAATTTTTTATACCCACGAGAACAAAGGTCTGTCAAGAAAGCCTACATTAGAGGAGACCAAACAGATCAGTTTGCCCTGGGGAAATTCTGTTCAAATGTCTCTTCTTTTTTTTTTTTCCTGTCTTTTTTTCCTCCACTGAATGTTGCCTTCTTCAAAGAAGGGGAAGCAGATATTCTGCATCCTCACTATATCAGATATATATGGAAGGATTTTAAGATACTCTGTCTCCTTTCTTAAAAGTTAAAGACCAGTTTTGCTTAACAAGTTTTTGACATGAATAGCTTGATTGGTTGATTGAATGTTACTGGAAAGAAGAATTCTCTGTTCTTTCAAGCCATGGGATGGCAAATTTTGTTACCTGGCATCAACCATGAACAGTTTATGACCACAGTCAGGCTGCAACAAGAAATACTTTTGAGGGGGAGAGAGAAGGTATATGTGAAGAATTGTATTTAGTGATGGCTGTTAGAGATTAGCCTCATAAGAAGGAATCAACCTAATTTTGTTTTTTATATCCCATGTTGAAGGAGGAGTGAAGTGGTCTGAGGCTGTTTGCAAAGTCTAAATAGTAGTCTAAATCTACACAAATCTTAACATCTATTGAAATACGATATTGAATAAAATATTGAATATGTATTGTCTGCAGGTATAGTACAAGGTTTTGCTCTTTTGATTATCACGTTTGTAAATAGGGTCATATGACATAAGGACAATAACTAGTTTGTAATAACCGTGATGTGGTAGGTGTTTCCTAACCATAAGTGTAGTTTCTACTTTGCAGAGCTGATGCCCCTTATACAGACTGAAAGTTGGGGAGGATTAATAGCAGAGATGAATGGGTGAAAATCCCTGACATTCTGACTAGGCCTGGATTTGCCACATTAATTTTAGGCTCTTGAGTTAAATACTTCAGTTAAGTACAAGTGAGCATCTGGAGTTAGTTCACAGAGAACGGGGCAAATGGGACACCTCTGCAGTACAGCTTCCTACATTTAAGATCTGAATTGCTTTCTGCTGAGGTAGGAGTGTCTGTGAGACAGACACATAGCACATGCACACACCTACTGTCCCAAACCAGGCCTTTCACGTAGGTGCCTGCATTGGGAGGGATAAATTGAGGTTTCTGTGGGTTTTGTGTATTAGACATACAACTCCATAAAGAAGGGAAAGGGAGGTTTGTAAGTGCCTGTAAATTGATACGGACAACAATGTGATTGTGGTTATTGTGCTCCTTGAACTGAGGTACCAGTATTGCCCACAGCTGTCAGATACTGAACTGCTTCAGTCAGTTTCACAAGTCAAATTGCCAGAAATGTATCTGAATTATGTGTTGGGACAGGGAACTCTTAAAATTGTTTAAAACAACACAGATGAAATTTAGCATTCTTGCTGTAACAATGAGATACAAAACTTTTTACTGCATTGTTATTCAGAACTAGAAACGGCGGCCATTTGAACGAGTGGAAATAGATCTCTAGAAGTGAGCAATGTGGAAAATAAGATTCCAAATTCTTAGGATATTCTTAGTTATTTTTCTTTTTTGTAAATTTTGTTTATGCTTTGTTAGAATCTTTGATGATTTGATTAACAATAACTAAGGCATATGGATTTAGAGGCAGAATACTATAACAAATGAAGAACACTTTCTGTAAAACACTTCACGTGGAGAATTGGTGGTTGAGTAGTGAGCTATGGTCTGCACAGCTTATGGCTTTGCTATTCATGAGTTTACATACCATCTCAAACTCACTCCCACAAATCTTTGTATATTATCCTTCTCTCTCTCTCTCTCTCCTCCCTTCCCTTTTTCTTTCCTTTTCACTGTCTTACCCTCTCTAATATTACATATAGTACAAACATGTTCATAATTCCCAGGTGGTTGTGATCAGCGGTTATAAGAGATAGTAGCATTGTTTGCTTAGAGATACTGGATATAGTCATGGGTATATAATACAAATATTCCAGCTGCTGATCATGTCTTCCTGTTACTGAATAGTTGGCAGATATGGATATGGCAGAAGTGTTGCACTCAGTCTCTTCCCCGTTCTGAGAGTAGTGACATTCTGTGTAGTCTATAACACATTCTTTTCTTGCCTCGTAATTTACCTCGTTCAGTGCTTATCCAAATTTCTTTTCAGGCTCTACCTTCCCATCATTCTCTTTTCCTTCTGCCATCCTGTCAGAGGATAATAGATGATATGATTCTAGAACTGCATGGGAAATTGAATATAAAGTTCTTTATCCTTTTTTTTTTTTCCCCTTTTTTGTTTTCGATTGGCAGATTAATGAATGCATGACTTAAAGCTTGCTGATTCCCCCCTCACTACTGACCTATGTGATTGCCAACTCTGGAGAGCCATTTGTTAATGTAATTGGGGAATGTTGTAAAGTACAGCATCATACAAGCTGCTTCCTTGAAATTCTTACTGGTGTAACGCCAATTGTTGCTGTTTATGTTCTTGTCATGTGTTGCCTGATTTTTGCCTAGATAGCTGCTGTGGGCAACCAAACAAACTCAGTTCAAGACTTTGAGCAAATTAGCTGTTAAAAAAGGATTCTGACTTTTAAGTAAATAGGTATCCTTTATTTTACCAGGAATAAATGAAGTGGCTTCCTAGAGTTGAATGGCAACTGCTCTGCATGTGTTATTGTAATTGGAAGCTACTTGATCTTTGTCTGTCCTCTTTTCTCTCTTGAATGGCTAACAAAGGTACTGTTTAGTGATAGTCACTCCTGGACTATGCCTTTGGAGTATTTGAATTTCAAACTAATGTTTGAAGAATGGCAGATGTGTCCTGCTGGCCTTGTTGTTTACAGTACCAAGGAATAAAAAACAATCAAAGGAATGAGAAAGCAAATTTGTTTTCTTGGTACTGTTCCTGCTTTCAGTCTGTCATCTGCTTTCTGCCATACTGTTTTTTCTTGGTACAGTAATGATTTACTTTTTCCTTTGTTCAGGGCCAGAAGGTGTGAAACACTTTGATTTGGGAGAAACAGATGAGAAAAAATCCCAAATCAGTGCAGACAGCGGCCTCAGTTTGGCCTCAGGTTCTCAGGTCAGTGGCTTCTATGCTTGCTTTATTTCTGTGGTAACAGAGAGGATTCTTCTATTCACTACTTAATTGTGGCAAGAATTCTGGGGTTTGAGCATTCTTGAAAGGCTCATTCAGTAAAATTTCTTCCCTCCTTCCTGCAGGAGGCTGATGTTTGCAAACTTCTCAATTGTATGACCCCATGATCTTTTTGACATGCAGGCAGCAGTTTCTGTTTGGCTGGCTAAATAAACCAGGGAAGTGTAAGGCATGTGATTCAAGACCCCAAAGGAATGGGAAGTGATGTTCTCTCCTTACAATAAAAACTGACCTTTCTTCTTGTCCTTTATATGTTTTGATTGCAGAAGAGTGATTTCGACTCTGTTCCCAGCGGAGGACCAGCAGTTATGGTCCGAAGTACAAGCCAGGATTCTGAAGTTAGCACAGTGGTAGGATATGCCCAGAGTGAGATCTTGATGTGATTCACTGCTTGTTAAAGTGGGGGAGGGCATTTCGTGCCTACATTTTGTGTGATATGGCTACATACTGTCACGCATGCATAATGTATGTCTGAGTTCTCTCTCCAGACCTCTGAGTGGGTGGCAAGCATGTGTGTGTGACAGAACATACATACATAGTGCTTTGTAGGCAGATTGCAGCCTTCATATATGGTACTCATTGCTGTTACGTATTCCTACATATTGGTGTGTTTATGGAACTGGTGAATTGCAGTAATTTTATAAATATGCCTTAGCTGTGTATAAACCATCTATAAAGAATAGAAGTTTAAAAATGTAACCTGAGAGCCAAAAAGGCAGATCATTTGATGCATTAAAAACAAAACCAAACTTTCTGATGTATTACCATAAAACACTTGAATCATATCAAAATATGTCTGCTTGCTTTCCGAGCAAATATAGGGCCTAGAGGGAAAAGGTAGCAGGAATGAATTCAGTAAAAAAATATTGAGCCTTTTCCCCAGCACATGTTATCTGATATGGTATATTCCAGGGATAAAACCCAAAGAACTTTCCTTTTTGTTGTTGTTGGTTTTTCTTCTCTCTAAACTGCTGCATACTTGTGAATATCTGGCTTTCCATGATTTTTACCCAGCCTGTAAGAAGAATAATATTCTGACTGTCTTTCGCTAATGGACCCAGAAATTGTATTCTGTGGGATACTGCCCCAGATAGAAGAGAGGGGTCTAGAGGAGCAGGTTGATATTCAAGTATGTCCTCCTCCAAGCTCAAGAGAGGTCTATCCTGACAAGTAGGAAACCAAGCAAAGGCAGCAGGAGGCCTGCACGGATGATCGAAGAGCTCCTAACTGAACTCCAGCATAAAAAGAAAGCATACAAGAGGTGGAAGCAGGAGCAGGTGACCTAGGAGGTCACATTTACTGTCTCATCTTGCAGGGATGGGATTAGGAAAGCCGATATATCTAGAGTTGAATCTGTCAAGGAATGTGAACGGAAACAGGAAAGGATTCTACAAGTACATAAGCAGCAAGAGAAAGGACTAGGGAAAACGTGGGCCTGCTGCTGAATGGGGCAGGGGAACTGGTGACAGATGGAAAAGGCTGAGGTACTTGGGGCATTCTTTGCCTCAGTCTTTACCAGTCAGACTGACCTTCAGGAATCCCAGACTCCTGAGACCAGAGGAAAAGTCTGGAATGAGAAAGACTTACTGTTGATGGAGGATGACCAGACTAGGGAGCACTTCAACAAACTGGATATATGTAAATCTATGGTTCCTGAGGGGTTGCAGCCACAAGTGCTGAGGGAGCTGACTGATGCCATTGTGAGGCTGCTCTCGATTGTCTCTGAACAGTCATGGTGATTAGGAGAGGTTCCTGAAGACTGGAAGGCAGCAAATACCACTTCTATTTTCAAGAACGGCAGCAAGAGAGATGTGGGGAGCTGCACGCTGGCCAGCCTCACCTCAGTCCTTGGGAAAGGTGATGGACAAAGTCTTCCTGGAAAACATTCCCAAACGCATGAAAGACAAGAAGGTGAATGGGACTCATCATCATGGATTTACAAAGGGGCAGGCCTGCTTAACCAACCTGATAGCCTTCTACAATGAGATGACTAGTTTGGTGGATGGGGAGAGAGCAGCAGATGTTTACCTCAACATCTGTGAAGCTTTTGACAG
This sequence comes from Strix uralensis, assembly GCF_047716275.1. Taxonomy (NCBI): domain Eukaryota; kingdom Metazoa; phylum Chordata; class Aves; order Strigiformes; family Strigidae; genus Strix; species Strix uralensis. The sequence continues at coordinate 89,259,919 of NC_133975.1, read as the reverse complement.
TCTCCTGCAACATAGACAGTCCTGTAACATAACAGACACACTGACAAAGTATGGGTTAGATAAGCGAACACTGAGGTGGACTGAAAATTGGCTGAATGGCTGGGCCTAGAGGGTTGTGATCAGTGGCACAAAGTCCAGCTGGAGACAAGTGGTGTACCCCCAGGGTCCGTACTGGGGCCAGTACTGTTGAACATCTTCACTGATAACCTGGGTGATGGTACAGAGCAAGTTTGCAGATGATACAAAACTGGGAGGAGTGGCCGACACACAAGATGGTTGTGCCACCATTCAGAGGGGCCTCAACAGGCTGGAGAACTGGGGAGAGAGGAATCTATGAAGTTCAACAAGGGGAAGATGCCAAGTCCTACATCTGGGGAGGAATAACCCCAGGCACCAGTACACACTGGGGGCTGACCGGATGGAAAGCAGCTTTGCTGAGAAGGACCTTGGAATCCTGGTGGACAACAAGCTGAACGTGAGCCAGCAATGCACCCTTGTGGCAGAAAAGGCCAACAGTATTCTGGGCTGTATTAGGAAGAGCATTGTCAGGATATCGAGGGAGGTGATCCCTCAGCTTTACTCAGCATTGGTGAGACTGCATCTGGAGCATTATGTCCAGTTCTAGGCTCCCCAGTACAAGAAGGATAAGGACTTACTGGAGTGAGTCCAGCTCAGGGCCACAAAGATGATTGAGGGACTGGAGCATCTTTCATGAGAGGAGAGGCTGAGAGAGCTGGGACTCTTCAGCCTGGAGAAGAGAAGGCTCAAGGGGGATCTTATCAATGGGTATAAATATCTGATGGAAGGGAATGAAGGCAAGGGAGCCAGACTCTTCTCAGTAGTGCCTGCTGGCAGGACGAGAGGCAGTCAACACAAAATTTAAAGCAAAGGAAATTCCATCTTAACGCAAGAAAACACTTTTCTGGTTTGAGGGCGGTCAAACACTGGAGTAGTTTGCCCAGAGAAGTTGTAGATTCCCCATTTGTGAAGATTATCAAAGCTTGACTGGACATGGTACTCAGCAATGTACTCTAGATGACGCTGCTTGATCAGGGGCGCTCATCTATAGACGATCTTAACAGATCCCTTCTAACCTAAACAGTTCTGTGATTTTTCTGAAGGGCTTTTTGAGTCTCTCTTCATCTTTTTCTGCAGAGTAGGATTGGAGGAAAAGACAATGTTACTGAAGGGGAAAAGGCAAATGTGGCCTTCAGTTGTACTGCTTTTTATTTTGTGCCTTAAGAAGAAACATTTTACAACTTTTCTCTCCACAGCGTCTTTGTCAATTGAATGTAACTGCTTTATTTGTCTCCACAGGTTAGTAACAGTTCCGGAGAGACATTAGGAGCAGACAGTGACTTGAGTAGCAATGCTGGTGATGGCCCGAGTGTGGAAAATGGTGGAAATTTGACAGGATCCAGAGGCACTGTCTCAGACAGTGAAATTGAGACAAACTCTGCTACTAGCTCTATCTTTGTAAGGGCATTGCAGACTTCCCTTTTTTCTTTTTTTTTTAATAATTAAATCTTGTACAGTAGCAGTTTCAGTGTGTGTGCATGTGTGGAAGAGGATCTCTGATTCTGTTCTAAGGGTTATTCAGCAATGATTTACAATATTAAAATATTAAAGATGTAGTTTTGTATAGATCCACGTACCTTCCTTCATTTCCTGTGCAATACCTGGTTCTTTGAGAATAGTAGATTCACATCTCATACCGTGTTACAGGCTCTAGCAGTATTTAATTCCCCCTCATTCAGTATTTCTCTCAACCAAATGGAAATTTCATTGCCCTTCAGAGGCAAAACAACTTGGCCATTGTTTGACCTAAGAGAAACAGATTCCCAGTTGGTTATGAGCAGCTGTTTGATGCAGGAGAAGGATGACCCATTGCAGGTTTAGCAGCCTTTCTGTTTCTTTAAAACATTACTTTAATCCTATCTGAAGTGTAATCGTAACTTTTAAATATATTTTCCTAGTTGGAAGATCTGTATGCAGTAAAATTCAGATTATCTGAGAGCACTTCTTGTTCATTTTGTTTTTTAAATTCCTTGATTATTGGGTATAACCTCTAACATACATCTGACCAAGAAAATAATGATATACTTGATTTGGCTAAGTCAAGCTGTCAGCCAAATATGAAAACAGCTTGCAATGCCTTAAGATTGGTCTCACTGTGTTCATTATTTTATAATCCTGATGAGATTGTAAAAGCCTTTACAGGGCTTCTAATTTTAATCAACAAACAAAATCATTGTTCTTCATTGCAGATTTCTTCTAAAAGCATGAAAATGATGTAACCATGTTGGCTTACTTAGCTGCAAGAGGGTGTCTTCTCAGTTACTAAAGAATTAAGACTTTTTTTGTAAACACTTTGTTTTCTGCATTTTTCTACTTGATTAATGAAACTAAGTGAATTTTAAGAACCTTTGCAACAGATTTAGAACAAAAATGATGGGTGTACATGATGTATGATGAATGTCAAATGTTGCATCATAGTTTACCTGGTTGTAGAGAAGTAGATGGGCCAGCTTTATTGTCACAGTTCCTGCTGGCTGATAGTCCCAGCACACAGTTTTTCAGACCAGATGATATGTAATCGTTTGCTTAATGTCACACCTTTATGAATGGTAAATGAAAGAAAAACCTGTAATGTCTGAATGTGAGAGAGCGCTCAGGTAATCTTATTCTGCTTGTGAATATTCATTTTCTATGTAGTCCTTAGAAGACTGGGTATTTCTTCTGTTTCTCACAGTCTGTACAATGAGAGTGATCTTTAGCTATTTCCTAAACACTGGGAAAGATTTACTATTAGAATTTGGGCAAACTTACTGCATAAGCATGAAATATGGGGGACTACAGAAGGGCTTTAACTTCCTTTAGTCTGGGATTTGCATTTTTTGTTTTGTCTCAGTTTTTCTTCAGGGAAGCATTTTGTTTCCTCTGTGTTTTGATTCCTCTGTCTCTTTGTTTTTCCTTTGCCTGACTCTGGACTTTCAGGTCTTTGAGCAGAGTAGTTTATTTGTTTTGGGATCATTTGTGGGAGAAGCATCTATAAAGTATAGCTTGCAAACTGCATCTGTTAAGCACAACAGTGTTCTGCAGGAAGCAGCCCTGCAGGGCACAGAGTTAAATTGTCTGACACCTCTTGTATTATTTTCAGGCGAAGTCTCATAACCTGAAGCAGAGTGTGAAGGACAGCAAAGGCAGCACTCCAGGGAGGGGTCCAGAGGATGGGAACCAACGTGTCTATCTCTATGAAGGACTTTTGGGTAATCTATTTTTTTTGTGGGGATGGGATTTTTCTGACTGAAGTTCAGGTGGGGCCATGTCTGGGCAGACTGGAATTTTTACATTGCCAGAGACTGTTTTTAAAGCCACTTACTGTTGTCCATACTGGTAGAATAGGACGGTGCATCAGGCCATTCGGAGTAAAGCCAAAGATTTGCCGGGGAGATTGAGTAAGAGGAGATGGGTGTGAGTGGTGTAGTTAGCATAAAATGTAGTTTGTCCAATTCTTTTGCCATTCTTGAATATGAATTCCTTAAACTGTTGACAAAAGGGGAGAAGGAACTTACTTAGCTATGCATGGAAGGCTAAAATACATCACTGATCTTGAAAAAAGATCCTTCAGCTTAAGTCATTGAACAGGGGGCTACTAAACTCAGAATACTAATGGCCTTCAAGTGTTTTCTTGAATTAGGAGTATGTTGGCTTTTTTGAAATGTATTTCACCTGGACTTGCTGTTAATCAAGAGCTCTCTCTTCCTGTGTTTTTCATCCTTTCCATTTATCGTTCCTACCTGCTTGGAATGGTGCAGGTAGGGATAAAGGATCTGTCTGGGACCAGTTAGAGGATGCTGCAATGGAAACCTTCTCTATGAGTAATAATCTTTTCTTTCCACTTTTCTCTGTGTTTGCCATGATCTGTGTTTGTGTGAGATCTTCCTGTCTCTTTCAGGCAGTGTTAACAGTATATGGAACAGTATATGCACTCATTAAAGAATAGAGATGAGAGGTACTTTTGTGTAAGGGTTTGAAAAGATTATGCCATGAATTAGAATGAGATATATATCTTGTCTTCTCTTTTACACTTTTCTTCAGTTGTGATATTGCTTGTGGTTTAAAAGTAACTTTTTTTTTTTTTTAAATATGGATTAATTGTGTGTTGGCTTATGGTATTTTCAAGGAGTGGGAAGGAACAGGAATTAAAGTATTTGGCTGGAGTAAACAGAATAGATGTACAATTTTTGTATACATTGCATAGGCAAAGAGCGTTCAACTTTGTGGGACCAGATGCAGTTCTGGGAAGATGCTTTTTTGGATGCTGTGATGTTAGAGAGAGAAGGAATGGGGATGGACCAGGGACCTCAGGAGATGATTGACAGGTAAAGTTCTTTCGTAGACATCTTTCCTCCTCATTGTTTCACCTGGGGCTGAAATAGTAAAGAAAAATTATTTTAATTCTGCTGAACATGCTGTTGTCACTTTGAAAATCTTGGTACTATACCTGACTGTTCCAAAATGAGCCTTTTGTCTCTGTGCTGGCCAGTATCTTCTGATACTGAAATACTCTCTGCAGTTGTGACATATATTGTTTTTAACTCTTGTGGAAAGGTGGTATTTCCAGAGAAATGGGTAATGGAAGCATAATCACAGTATGAATAGATGGAATAAACTAGATCAGTAGTAAAGCAAAAGATTTGTGTGGCAAGTTGACTATATTCATGAATAAAGGAAGATACCAGTGTATTGACATAAAAGAACTAAATGTCTTCAGAAACTGCATTTTGAGAAGGCTCAAAATGCAAAGTCACTTACAGGTGTTTTTACTTTAAAATTTGTAGTTAAAAGAAACAAACAAAAAAACCAGGAGGGAGCCACTTTCTAGAAATACCTGCCTGGCTGCTTGAAGCTAGACTACTTCTAAGATGTCAGACTTCACTACCTGCTCACTTTTTTTTTAACCGCTCAGCTCTGCTAATACCCAATTATTCTCTGCTCTACCACCTGCAGCTGTACCACCCACACCCACGCTATCATGTAATGTGGGATCTGGTAGCCAAAATAAGTAGTTTGTGGGGTGCTAGTTTGAAAACCGTTTCTTTTTCCACAAACTACCTACCTTGCTAGAAAAAGAGTGCCTGTGCGCTTCCTTCATCAGTTTACTTCTGCCTTGCAGCCACATTTAAGCTCTCAAGGCGAGTAGTTCTTGTACTGAGCTATGTGTTCCTCTTCTGGCAGTTGTCATTGTCATGGAGCTGTGACTGCAGAAAAGAAGAAATGGATGAGCCCAGCAGACCGCTGAGAACCTTCCCACTAAGCACATTATTTACTTCAACTAGTTACTAATGGAAATGTTTAATTAGTGATCACAGTGTTTTACTGGAAAATGCCTGTTTGGCTTAGTGTTTTCAGAGGTTTTATTTGCCACATACTTTACAAACAGTGCTCTGTTCTCTGCCAGTGCTTTGGTGTGTTGGATGAAGAATGCCTGTGAGTCTCTGCCTCAGATCTGGCTCTTCTTGCAGGTATCTTTCCCTGGGAGAACATGATCGAAAGCGTTTGGAGGATGATGAGGACCGCTTGTTGGCTACACTGCTGCATAATATGATTGCTTATATGCTTATGATAAAGGTGACTTCTTTTTCTTTTTAACAGATCACTGCTCAGATTTAAGCCATGTATTTTGTTGGTGTTGTCTTGAAACTATACATTTCTGTTCATAGATCCCAGAACAGTGAAGTATAAAAGAATGTTATAAAACATCTCCTGATCTTAATGAAAAAAATTACTTCAGTACCTTGGGATTCTTTGAGATATGTTGTCTGAGTTTATGCAGTTCTATGCCATGGGTATGCATATACACTGCCATTTGAAATAGAAATTTACTATTTCTACTAGTAACTTTAAAGGACATTAGTAGAGAGCATCTTCTAATCTGATTTCCTCACAGCTGCCGATTCCAAACATGGGCATATTGTGAATATGTGTATCAATAACTTTGCTGTTACTAGTAAGCAACCCTTTTTTCTCATTCACTGGGCTGTCTAAGTGCACCTTAATGCTGCAGGTAGCTACGAGCAATATCTTTTAGTCTGAATAATTTCTTAGGTAGTACAAATCCTCCGTCAAAGTCACTGGAAAAATTAATCTTTTAAAATTTTTTGTCATGTTTAGAACCAGCTTAGGTACATGGTTTTACCTGTAACAGATTTGATGCATTGTGCTGTCCAGTGCAACAGCTTGACAGTAAGAATAGCTGTACACAGGTGATAGTTTGATAATTTTTACTGTTTAAATGAGGAGGTGAGACTTCATTCCCTAGATAAAGAATATCTGATACCCAAACAGTGGAAGAAGTTATTGTATGTCATTTATTTTTTGGCGTGGGGTGTGGGGGGAGTGGGGAGAGAGAAAGAAGATACTGATTTTTCCTGACATAAATGGAATATGACAGTAAGTTTTAAGAGGGGATTTGAGTATAGTTGGAATGAGTTTATTTCAGCAGAAGACACTGGGATTTGGCTGTTAGGACTTGCATTGCTGCAATACTTATTGTAGAATTAATGATAACCAGTACAGCTACTTTCATCATCGGATGTAAAAGAGGAGAGTAAATAATATTGGTTTCAAAAGACTGTCTCATGAGAGATGTTGATAGAGTTAGTCTCAGAGGGGAAGAGTGTAAGGATAAAGAGACAAACAGGATATTAAGCCTTTGAAATTATATCACCCTGAGCCTATTGGTTATAGATGGAAAGGGAATACAGGGGATCTGAGAGTTGTGATAAAAACATTGTTTCTTTCAGTGCATCTTCAGAGATGCTCAAGAGTGTGGATGGGATGAAGAACTGGGCAAGAGAAGGGTTGGGGGGTGGTGGGGTTTTTTTAATTATTATTGTGGTGGTTACTTTTTCCCCCGCCTCAGTTATCAGTTTTGGGATAAAAGGTGGTGGATCTAGAATTTGGTATGTATTATTTGTACAGAGTGAAGGCTTTAAGAGGCTAAGGACGGCACCAAGGTATCTCATCTTAGGGCAGCTTCTAGTAGAAACTGTGAAGTTGGAAGGCCTTCTGTTACTAGAGAGGTGAATTATTCTGAGCTATCAAGGGAAGCATAAACCTCCAAACTCAACACCTTGATATTTTAATTTATTTTCTTGTTTTGGGATAGCAGAGCCCAGTAGTTCTTACCTTTAAAATTCTTGAAAAATACAGTTCGTTCTTTCAAGTGCAAAGAATTCTTGCCAAAGGAAGGAGGCGGGTTGAGTTTGTTTTGTATGCTCCATAGCATTAAGGTCATAATCACAATATGATTGAAAAGAAATTCCGATCTAGCTTGAAGTCAGCATTCAAGCATGAGTGTACCATCTTGAAGCCTTTAGTATCAATGCCTGGCATTCATAATAGCCTTTTGAAATGGCACCTGAGGCAGAAATGTTTTGCTTCTGAGCTTCCCTGCAGCTCATCTTCAGGAGGAACCTGCTGCTGTTTGAGGACTGTCTGGAAATGTTTGTTAGAGCCCTGGACTAGTGACCAGGAAACAGATCATGAAAGAGTGAGAATTCTGAGAGAGATCATGCCTTTGTGTTAATATTTCTTGTGTTGAGGGCTCCACAGTTGACAAAATCAACGCATTTCAGAGGAAGAGGTGGAGAAGCTAGCCTGGCAGATGAGACTCATCACCTAAGTGGCAACATGGAGAACTGAGGCTTTTGATGTCAGTAGTTGGAAGCAGATAGTAGTGGAATTGTTGCTCTTGCGCAAGAGCAGGCAGGAAATCTGTTGTGCACAGTATCCCTTGCCCAGTAGCTGGGAAAAGTGGTGTACATGCAACTTCTGCTTGTACTGCTGGGCTAAAGAGGCCCTAGCATGACTGAGCTGGAAATCAGTTGTTTTGCTGTCTTAGCAATGGAAACCAAGATACTTTGATTTTGGGAGACAGGAGTAGCCACCTGCAAATAGAGAAGAGTATGTAACTGTCTTTATATTGGCCTTCTAGGTGAACAAGAATGATATTAGGAAAAAGGTGCGTCGTCTGATGGGAAAATCACATATTGGATTGGTGCACAGCCAGCAAATAAATGATATTCTAGACAAACTTGCCAATCTGGTAAGTAAAACAGTGATGAGTGATGTATCTGTGGGAGCTACAGTGCAGGAAAAAAACTATCTAAAAATTCTTCTCTAAATGCTCTGCAACACTAATTTTAAAATATTAAAAATAATTGAATTTAATTATTAAATTCTGCCTTCACACGTATAAAATAAAGCTTGTGATTGTGTGACCTTGTTTATGATATTATAATGTGATGCATTTATCAGTTAGAACTGCAATACAAATATGTATAAATATAACACTTCAGTACCACAGTTCTATGCAACCCTAATGTTTTCTTAATATAGCTTTTGTGGGCAGGAACCTTTATTCTTACTATGACTGTAACAAGTGTTTAGTTTTCCATCAGTTTCCAGGTCATTATAAGCCTTGTAGCAATCAGTTTCTGTACAAAACTGTTTCCACTATCAGCTGCCATGCAGAATAAACCTTACATCCTGTAATGCTCATTAAGAATATAGGCTAACACCTACGTTACTAAAACTAGCTGACTTTTAACCCAGCCATCAGCAAGGTGGATGCAAGTTAGGCCCTTGGAAAGCTAATTTTTTGAAGCATTTTTACATTTGGAACTTGGTTTTATGCACAGAAAGGACACAAAATTATCTTACAGTTAACTGGGAAGAAGCAGACCAGTTTACTGCAATGTTACTGGAACCCAGAACACCTCACTATCTCATACTATGGTACCAGCGTGAATGTTGTTGTATGCTGTGATAACTCTCATAGTCACACTTGCTGAAACCGAACTTGTCACTCTAGTTGAAACTAAACTTACTAGAGTATCTTGCTTAAGGCTTTGACCAAAATTGTCTCTCATCAGCTGTGTTAAAAACTTCTTTTTTCTTTCATTTGTTGAAAATGCTTCTAGTGTCACCCAGTGGACTTTTTTTCAATAGATCGGGAGAAATTGGTTTCAAAGTTCATTAATGATTGCATTTTTTTTTGTTCTAGAATGGACGGGAACTGCCTGTGAGACCCAGTGGCAGCCGCCACATCAAGAAGCAGACCTTCGTAGTACATGCTGGGACAGACACAACAGGAGACATATTTTTCATGGAGGTAGGGACAAGAATAATATTAATGCAACTAGTAGCATTCCATAAATTATGTTAGAAATCTTATGTAATATTTTGTGCTCCCAGGTATGTGATGACTGCATTGTGCTGAGAAGCAACATTGGAACTGTGTATGAACGTTGGTGGTATGAGAAACTCATCAACATGACTTACTGTCCCAAAACAAAAGTGCTGTGCCTCTGGCGGAGGAATGGTCAGGAGACACAACTGAACAAGTTCTACACCAAGAAGGTACGCATCTTATTTAATACACAATACTGAGGGCAAACTGAATAGAACAAACAAATCCTTCCTGTGTCATGTTCCGTGTTTAATCAAAAAATAACATCCTCTCTCCAGCACTGGTCACTGAAACTGCAATAGCTGTTTAGCACCACTGACATCTGAAGCTGGCATTATGCCTAGTCATTTACCTGAAGACAGCAGTACAGCAGGATGCAATTTAAGAAATTACACGTGTAGCTTTTACCTTTTTTTTTTTGGTTAGAAGAAGGAAAGCATCAGTATTACTAAATATTGCATGAGCTTGCAGGCTTATAAAGGTAGTAAAAATACTGTGGTAGGTTTATGGGGAAAAAGCTAAATAAAACTATGTCTTAGTAATTGAGTTAATTGTGTCATTTTTAATGGCAAACCCAAACTGACAAAATAGGTAAAAATTTTTCTCCATGGGCCCGTGTTTGATTTTTATTTCACATATGCCTACATTCTCCACTAATGTGAAAGCCCTTTTCTTCTTATGGTTAATTGCAAATATAAAGAAATTGCATAAGCCTACCAGGAAGACTCCAGTAACTCCTGCACAATGACCAGCAAACAAAAGGTAAAGATTTGTAAATGCAAGTAGTAATATACTGAACGGTTATTATCTTTGAGCTATATAAAGGGATTAGATTTCTGCTTCAAAAACATTTATTTTACATAGATCAGGGCATCATAATGCAGGTGTGAATACAAAAGGAAGGAGGACAAAAGCAGTGTGCTACAGAAGTTACTTGGAAAATTAATTGCATGTATCTTGGACTTCAGATAGAAAATTTTCTTAAATTTTACTCTGAAATTATGGCTTAACCATTATTTGATACTAGAGAGGGGAGCTGGAGGAAGATGAATAGAAGAATATAGAATAAGGAAATAGATAAGAATAACAAAAAGACAGATCATACGATCCTGGCCAGGAACATTGATTGCTGGAAGCTGAAAGAAAGGGGGAGATTGTGATATTGCTTTGAGGCTTTTTCTACACTAGGAAACTGAGTAAACTTGGTTAGATTGGTCATGAGCATGCGTCAAGCTGTGAACTCTTCACTAGCTTGTGCTATGAAATGATATGAAACAGTTTTTCTGTCAGCTTGCAAAAGAAATATAAATACCATCTAGTAATTAGCTGTGGTTGAACTTCTGTAGGCTTTTTGTCATTATGTACCACATGGGGCTTTTGTAGAATCTTAGAATCTTGCTGTTCTTTTCCCTTAGTAATTTGGAAAAAATAACACTGTATTACTCTTTATTTTGTATGTTAGTGTCGGGAATTATACTACTGTGTAAAAGACAGTATGGAGCGAGCAGCAGCAAGACAGCAAAGCATTAAACCAGGTACAAATTTTGTTTGTTGGGAACATTTGTTGTTTAACCTGCAATCAACAAAATTTTTTTATTAATAACATCTTTGAACATAATCTCCTTTTACTTGGAAATCTTAGGGTAGCTTTGTACATCCGTGTGTACGTAGCAGACTTAGTGTTATCATTAGCTTGCACCCATATACCTCACTCTAATTACAAACAAACCCAAAGCACCCATATAAAGAAGTGTTACATGTAAGGAGGACTAGCTGCTAGTAAAATGATAAGTAGAAAAGACAATGAGACTTCAGCTTCACTTTCTCTTCATGATTGGCTAGCTACTCCTTATATTCCTGACTGAGTCACCGAACTCTGTTGTCCACTTTGTGTTGAGAATGGAGGTTAATAAATATGCTTGTTTGTGTTAGTGAATCTACAGTGATGAATCTGCAGCTTTCTGCAGACTTTCAGTGCACAAACCTTTTCTGTATTGCAAGGTCTTGTACTGGTGCAGTCCTCGTATCAGTATAACTTCTCCAGTGTAGACGTTCTTCTTAGTTTCACATCATCATCTGGGACAGGATAGTATAATTATACAGGTGAAATTTTTCTTGGCAAACACCCCTTTTCCTGTTGAGTCAAAAACTCTAGAAAGGTGGATTTGCAGTTTTGGGAGATTGAGATCTTGGAAGGCAATTTTCCATTTTGCTTAGTCTCCAGAGAGCAGCAGGTGCTGTGTGTACCTGGGTAACAAACATGAAGGTGGCTTATTTTATACCTTCATAAGGTGGTGGTTTCTCCCTTTCTGGAGTCTGTTTGCAGGTTCAGGGTAACATCACTGTGGTTTTATGTTTTCAAGTTTGATTTTTGTTGCAACTATTTTTTTTCAAGTGGATCCTAGGACTCTGGGAGCCATGCTTTGAGGCACGAGCCTATTTTAGGTGTGTCTCAATGCCATATCTAAGGGATCTACATTTTATACTCATAACTGGCATCAGCATGACTGAGAAAATGACTTGTGTTTAAATCTAGCATCCTTAAGTGTTCAACCCTCAGCTAGCTGTAGGATCTTGGAGCAGCCACCATTTTCTTCCTCCTACCATTAGTCCAGTTTAATCTGAGGAAGGGGAGGAAGGACTGGACTATCACTGAGGGTAGAGGAGACCAAAGTGTCTATGAAAGCTATTTTAAGAATTGGGCAATAATGAGGTATTAAAAATGTGTTTGAAAGCCATTCTCCAGAATTCAGTGGTTCTCTACAAATGATAATTTTTTAAAAATCACTATAAGAAAGCATTTTCTAGCTGAACTGAATGATGCAAAAGAAGCTAGATGAAAATGCCTGGATTGTCGTCTATTAATGTCGTCTATTAAATTTTCATTGTTATAACCATGTTGACTTTTTCATTTCTGAAAGCATAAAACAGTGCCATACAAAATCATCAAGCTCAAAATGCAAGCCTAGTTTGTGCTTGCTTATGTGTCTGTACTTAAGACTGTGCTGTCTGTGGTATTATGTGATTGCAGTGTCTTACCATGCAGAAATGAAACGTGGAATTAAAAAAAAATGAACAAAACCACAATATGAACTACAATAAATACAGACTGAGCTGACATCAATGTCCCTTCATGTAACCAGGATGAAATTTGTTACGATACTTAAAAGTCTGGTGGTTCCCAGAAGGCTGTCATTAGTGAGTGGACTCTACTGAAAGGCTCCCTACTATTCTTTTTAGTGTCCTCTTGCTATGCACATCAAACGGAGATTATGTTTTTATTGTTTTGTATTTCCCTTCCACATACTTGGCTGACTGCTCTCTGTTCTTTCTCTCACTCTCTCTGGATGTTTTTGTTTGGTTTTTTTTGATGTTTTCTTTTTTTAATTAACATATCACAGGTCCTGAGTTGGGTGGTGAATTCCCTGTGCAGGATATGAAAACCGGTGAAGGAGGTCTTCTTCAGGTCACACTGGAAGGAATTAACCTGAAATTTATGCACAGTCAGGTATGAGGGAAATCTGTGAGAAGACTGTGAGCATGAAGCTTTTTGCAGCACGCTTGTATATGTGTTTCCTCTTCCCGGAGTATTAACGAGGACAAAAAAAGCATATGTATATTTACACCACAGACAGACTCACTTATATAAATATATATATGTATGTAAAAATACACTGAAATTAAATATCCTCAGGAAAACTATAATCAACTGAAGAAAAATGTTGATATAGGTTTTCGCTTCTTGTTTCTGGTGTCTAAGCACAAAACAAATGGTAGCCAGTATATTAAGGGACAGAAAAAGTGATCAGTAGTAATCTAAACTGCCATAATGCATCACACTGAACATATCCTGACGGCATAAGCAGTCAAAACCTTATAGATATAGTGTTTGAATATTGCAGGTACAGAGGGCAACTTGCTGTGTCATATTTAATCTGTCTTGTTTTAAAATTTGAGAAATCATCTGGAGAATTTAGTATGAAAATAAAATGGGAAAGTGGCTCTTGCTGTAATTCAGAAAAATAAGAAAAAAATTACTAATTCTTTTTTTCCTTCCAAATAGCAGATCTTGTGGGCATAGAGGAAACACAACTAGAATTGCCTTTTCTTCCTTTCTCTGGATGTTGTTTCTGTTGCTTCCTTTGATCCTTGTTTTTTTATTTTGCTTTGTGTTTTTTTGTTTTGCATATGATATTAAATGCATGCTATGCTAGACAGTAGAATCAGTTTTTAGGGGAGAGTGTGTGTGTGTGTGTGCGTGAGAGAGAGAGAAAGAAAAGCTTCTGTCAGTCCTCTGTGGAGTGTTTTTTCCTTTCCTCCTGACTAGACTTTTTTCCCCACGCAAGCTTTGTTCTTCTTTGAGGATACATCAGTGTAGATCCCACTGGAAGTGCACGTGCATCTCAAACACACATGCTCAGAATCTTTAATACTTCTCCCAAGGTCACAGCAGCACCATGTGCCTCTGAGTTCGTATTTGCCAGTATAAAGAGTGGAGAGTTGTCAACCTCCTTCAGTTTTCTTCCTATCTGTTACCAGAGTAGAACCTGGGCTACAGCTGACCTGCTGTAGTATTTCAAACCTACTCTGTGATGGAACAGTCTATCTGACTTAGTTACAGATTATAACTTTTTATTGGATATGCTAGAATATGAACAGCCACAAGATGAACTCATCAGTAGTACAGAATGGATTTTCATAGTTACTGGAAATGGCAGGTCTAAAGTCTTTGAAAATTAAACCCTGGTCTGGAAGCAACAATTTGATGTCATTATAGTTGGATGTAATAGAAACTACTTTGTCCTAAGGTAAGGACGCACCATAGGGAATGTTCTGTTTGCTCCTCCTTTTTCTACTTTTGACAGAAGTCAAAAATGATGTTGGGTTCAAACTGCTCATCTCTTGAACAGTCTACGGAGATGACTGTTTCATTAATGAACAGCCAGCATATATGCCTTTGCAGTGAGAAAAGATGTATAAGAAGATAGCCACATCATCATCATCAAGATTTCTTAAGTGTAACAGGCATCTTCACAAGACAAAGACATTCAGTATTAAGCACATAGTGAACACACATACTGCTGTCCAAGAGAAAAACTCCAAATCCTAGAACTTACCCTTGTCCTTAAATTCAAAGCCTTTTATTTTTTTTTCCCCTGGAAGATTGGCATGACATTCTGAAAGGGGAATCAGTACTGATTGTTATTATACGACTGTCAGGACCATTACCAGTTGAATTTATCAGAAATGCTGAGTCCTCTGCTACACCAGCACTCCTAGAGTACTAGCTTTATCATATCCTTCCTTACAGAGAAGGGTGTTCTAATTTGCTGTCTGTGATGACAATTACATCTTTTCTGGAAGGCAATCTGTGCAGGTCAGACCCAGGAACCATGCCAGCTGTCTCCCCCTCTTCATCACGTTATTCCTCCTCTTCATCACCTTTCCAATGATACTGTAGTCAGATGAGTTTCCATTACTTGATGGATATTGAAACAAGTACAGTTCTGGAAAATACATTTAATTTATTCGATATGTTTAATTCTCGGTCTGTTATATTTATGTTGCCAGCTGGTAAGGGCATTCAGTACCATTTAGTGGACCTAAGACATGTACTTGTTTCCCTTCTCAAAACAAAGTGTCTAGACAGATATTGAAAGTCTGCCATTGGACGCTCTGTATGGAGTGGACGACTGTAGCAGTTATGTAAAGGACTCCTACTAGTTGCACCATACAAAAAAAATATCCCCTTGAATTTCATATTCTGTGGAGCTAAAGGATGTTTGCATTCTTATTCTAACATTCATCAACCAGTCTGCTTCCTTAATAAAAGGTCTGCTATTCTAGATGAATTGTCCTTTCCAATTTTCACATAAATTGTATGAATTGCTCCCTAAGGCAGTTGATTTCAGAATATGTATATGAGCATGCTTAAAACCAGGATCCTACAGCTGTTTCTCTGTGTTGAAAATGGCTTTGTCTGTTTCTGTTGAGATTGGATGGGGACACTGACCAACAAATGCCTACAGGACCTTATCGGGCACAGCTTTCTCTTCATCTTCGTCTCCTTACTCCACATACAGACCCTGTTCTTGGCCCTCTTTCCAAGTGCTCTTTTCAGCAATGCAGCTTACTAAAAGAAGGGATTTCTGTTGCTCAGCTTGGTTGGCTGTCATAGAAATAATTTATTTAGAACATAGGACAAGGTGTTTCTGCTTTAAAAAAATAAATAAATAAATGGAATCTATTCTGTCCTACCTGAAAAGACTGAATGTACTGCTTCAGTGTTAGAATGGTGCTTGCTTTCATGAAACTGTTTTTTAAGGCTCTTGATATGCAGCGTGTATACTTTCTTACCTCCTTGTGAATTCCTCAGGAAATGTCTTAGATGCATAGTGGGCCAGCCTGTTATTCACACGTGATAGTTGTCTTTAGTGTTCACAAATTGTCTCACCATGCCAACAGCACCCATAAGTTTAAGAAGAAAAAATGTTCAAGTTTATCTGTGCCTAGCAGGTCAGAGGAAGTCCTTTGGAATAGGGAGGAATCAAACATACCTGTGGCATTGGCAGATTATTCTGAGTTTACGTCTAAAAATTATGTTACAATATTGGGACTTGGTAACTCTGTCCCCATTATGAATTCATCTGTGTCAAACATAGATGGAAGTTTGATAAAATGCAGCAGGCACATGCCCATCTACAGTAGGATCCACACTGAATGCTCTGTCTTGAAGAACCACAGTTTCCATAGGGTAAGTAACTGTTATTTCCTTTACGCTTGTTTTCTGATTGAGTGAGAGGAGAGCATCTCTGTCCCTTAAACAATATAGCAAGAACTTGCCCATCAACTCACACGTCTTCTGAAAATGGATAACTTACTGTAATTGTGACAAACTCGATAAATTCTCATCTTGCTCATAACTCTTGTGGAAATGCTTCACTCCTTAACATTATACTCAGGTCATGAGCACCTGGGGCAGTCAAGTCTTCTAGGCAACTTTACTGTTACTGGATAAAGCAACAAATGTTTCACCTGAGCCTTTCTATTGAACTTCTGACTTGTATACTTTAGACTACTAGCAAAAACTTTTCACAGAAAATATTACAGAAAAAGGAAACTAAGTGCAATAAAGAAAGTGTTCTGTTACTGACTTGTTTACTCTGTAACTATTCCTCAAAAAAGAAAATGTTTTTGACCAACTAAACTGATGCAGAACATGGGTGAAACCAGGCAAACAAAAAAGATGGGATTAAGTCTCCTTTCGCTTGAGTGCTTGAATGTAAGCAGAAAGCAAGCTTCAGATTTTCTGATTAAGTAAGTGGAACTTTATTTTTTTTTCAATTGAGCAAAAAATATCCTGGGTCTGTTTTTTAGTTCTCTGCTAATAAAAATAATAATAAAACCCCTTTGACTTGAAAATCAACCAGCAGTGCATTTACTGATCTCTATTGATACAGAAAGCCTGTTTCTTAAAAAAACCCACAACACTTTCTGGTCTTGACTTCCTTTGCCTTTCTTGGGTAGCATATCCTCTATGATTATATGAGTGTTGCTAATACTGGATTCAAGAGGGGTTGCAGAGTTTTCCTTTCCCTTCTTTCCAAGGCAATGAAGTTTCTCTAGTAACATTTTTTAAAAGAGGTCCTGAAATCATGGTGTCAGAAGTGTTATAGGCACTGAAAGTATCAATCCAGACTATTGTAATATGGTCTTGCAGAGGTCTCGCTAAGGTACTGGACATAGATTTACTCTGAATGTTAGGGCAACGTTGCTCTTAGTGTTTCTCTTGCCTTGAAAAAGCAAGTACATTAGAAACTGGAATATGGAACTGATTCCTTACAGCATTTTCTGCAGCTTCTTATGTCTGTGTATGGACTCTGACCCTTTTGGAGATGTGCATGTAAGAAGGGACTGTTTTGTATCTTGAAATAGATTGGATGTTGAACAAACTCATTATGCTCAGAGAACTTGTTTATTCCTGCAGTCTTGGCATCTAGGTTCTGGACTGAAAAACCTAGTCATGTAGTTCAACTGTTTTGTCTTTTGGGGTTCACGTATGTAAAACGTAAGTTTAAAGCAGGTTTGTTTTCTAAGTGACTGTTCAGCTGGCAGCAGCCATATGTGAAGTGAGCAAACAATAGAGAAGGGTCCAAACTCTCCCATCCTGCTTAAAGCAGAAAACTGGTACTGACTGTTACAGGAGACAGTTCCAAGAGTAAGTATGCAGATTATATGTCATAAACTGTAGTAAAATCTTAAACAGCAAGGCTGCCAGGGAGAAGGAAGATTAGTGGTTCCTCATTAGATTAAATTCGACTGCTGGATAGGGTAGGAGGATCAGTGTCAGGGTGGGAAGTATAGTGCCCCTTACCTGCCCTCTGTGCTGGAGGAGGATGCATGGAGGGGCAGAAACTAACTGGGATGGATCAGAGGCTACAAATCGTGCTAAATTTGGGAGCCAGCTTTTTTCTCGTCCCCCTCTTCTGTTGTATTTCAGGTGTGTTGGTATTCTTTTTG
Source organism: Strix uralensis (assembly GCF_047716275.1). Taxonomy (NCBI): domain Eukaryota; kingdom Metazoa; phylum Chordata; class Aves; order Strigiformes; family Strigidae; genus Strix; species Strix uralensis. The sequence continues at coordinate 89,242,140 of NC_133975.1, read as the reverse complement.
CAATAACTCATTTGAGTGCCTGAAGGGGTAGCAATGTTGGATATGTCAGAGTTACTAACTCCTTCGTTTCTCTTCCATGCTTTCTCCTCCTGCAAGGAGCGGAAGGTACTTCATCTTCTGCTGTCTTCGCTTCTTAGCTCTTTTAAGTTATTTGTTGATTTCTAGCATTGTGGCAAGTTTGTCTTTTGAATATTTATTTCACCCTTTGTTTATATATTAAACTGTAAATGAACTGGTAGCGTATGCTATAACACTTCAGGTTGTATCTGCTGTGATGATGTTTTTGTTTAATTTTGGCTTTTTAGTTTAAAAAAACCAAACCTGACTAATTTTATGTTACTTTTCCTCCTGTTTTTATAGGTTTTCATAGAGCTGAATCACATTAAAAAGTGCAATACTGTGCGAGGAGTCTTTGTCCTGGAGGAATTTGGTAATTACATTATTTTGATATTAGGTCCGTACTCACATGGCAGTAACTCAAATTTCCAGTCTTCAGATTCAGAGTTGCACTGCAGTTTCAAAGATGGGAGAGGGTAGATTACACGTGAGAAGTCACCCAAGCTGAGTGACTTAACGTAAAAATTTAAACATTAATTTTCATCATATTAAGTTTTGTGTCCTAGGTGCTTTTTATTAATAGACAGAGAAGATGTTCTGAGTCTTCTGAAGCAAACAAAACAACACTTAAACTTGGATGTGTGTAGGAATTTTCTTTGGTATGTTCCTTTTTCATCTGAGAAACCATATTTTTAAGCAGGACTTAGAGTTGATCTTTCTCAACACACTATGCTTTCATTACAAAGAATTGCTGTTAATTGCAAAGTTTCCTCTTTGCTCTATGCAGAATTTCATTTTTGTTGTATGGAGCAGAAGATGTTTTGTCAGGTTGCACTTTATTTATTCTATGGTTTTTGTTTCAGAGCATGACTGGTAAAGAGTGGAAAAGTAAAGGTTAAGGAGAATAGAGAATTTGTGCTACTTTGGTCAGTTATTGCTATGACATATAATCTGCCTACAGTCTACTTTGGGAAAAAATCTGGGTTACTATTCAGTGTTAGTGTCAGTCATGCTATACTTAACTAGTGTCTGAAAAAATGAGTGACTTCAGATGCAGGTCTCCAGAAGAGTGAATCACATACTTCTCTTGAAATAGTCCCCAAACTCATATTGGTTTATTCTTCCACCCATCTGTGAGACATTTGTCTAGGGCTTAGGTGCATGTATGAACCATTTAAAAAGAAGATAAAATTTATAACATTCCTTCTGTAGTAGATCAGCATCCATACTTTGGTCATTAATCAAAATCTAAATCAGCAGCCCCCTTTACCAAGACTGTCATTGTTCTTTGGTACTGTGAATAGAATGTTCTGGCTGAGGGATTCTCTTTCAGAATATAAAAAACAGTTAATATGATATTTCTGAAATTAATGTGTGTCCATAATAATGTGTTGTCTCCTTTTGGTGATAAAAAGTTATAAGGTATTCAGATGATAAAGCCTTTCTGACTGTTGCAGTTTGCCATAAATTAATCTCCCAGAAGTTTGGGATTTGAATTTGTGAACAATTTTTTCCCATTTTCTGAAATATTTTTCATGGTTCAAATGGTTGGATCACTGTATTTAAACCCTGAAAAATTTCTAATAGTTTAGATGTTCAGAAGTTGTCTGCACTTTATGGTTGCATATTCCTTTCATACCATGTTTTCACCCTGACAGGCATAATTCATTTTACTACTCACAGAAATTGCTTAAGGCTGTAAAAGATTATTGATGTGTTTCACAAAGATGAGAGTTCAGAAGCCATAGAATTAGCTTAAAGAATGGCTTCAGCTTCTGAAATCCTTAACTTAAATTACTTGGATCAGACATGAATTTTGGATCATTTTTTGAGAGGTTTTAACTCAAAGTATTTCTTTTAATAGTTTGTTTATATTGCACAAGAAGAAAGACAGTGTTTGACTTAGCATTTCCAGTCAACTTCTATTGATGACCCTCTAATACTGCGTTTAGGCCCTGATGACTGAAATAACTGTAAGAAAAAGAACTTCTTTTTTTACAGACAATTTTGTAATCAAGGGCCTATTGCAAATATAGAATTGTGATATGGAATTTATGAAAGGGTAATTTTAAGAAGTAATTAAAAATAAACTGGGAGTTGGACACTACAAGCAAAAACTGAGAAATTAAACCAATTAAATTAAAAATACCCTCTTCCCAAAATAGAGGTCACAGATAAGAACCAGTTTGAATGTACCAAATGAGATTTATAATTTGCCCATCCAGCTACTAAAGAGAAAGAAGAAAGGAAGAAGGATGTTGCAGGGGAGCTAACCTTTCTTCTTGTGCAGAGATGAGAGACTACCTCAGAGTTGCTTTTTTCTTATAAAGATGAGAAGATGTGCCAATCTGTCCTGTTCAAGAGAAATTAACATATTAATAGTAAACTAAAGGCATTCAGCAAGCACTTGTGTGGACTTAAGAATGAAGTTATTTAGCTGTGTTAAACATCATGAACCTTGCAGTCAGATTCATTATAGTAGGAGTGTACTGAAGTACTATCTCCTCTTAGAAAAGTAGAGTGGTAAGCGTGCATACTCCAGTCTGATGGGAAGTACTTCAGTGCAAGATGTGTTTGTCTGATTTTGCCAAGCATGAGTGCTCTGAGTTTAGTGGTACTGCGTCAGGAAATTAAAGGTCTGTTTGTGTTAATGCTGGCTTTAGATGGCAGCATGAAAGTTGGAATTGTGATTTCAGAGCAGGATGCAAGCAGAAGTTCAGGAATTGTTGCCCACAAATGGAAGTGGAGATTTAAGTAAGTGAGGAAATGTAAGGCTCTTCCCTCTGGAATTTGAGTTACTGCTGCGTACTTGTGCTTTACTTTCTTGTGGCCCCTTCACCGCCGCTGCTATGAAAACCTTCATTCTCCAGCAGGTAAAGTGATGTCCCCTAAACTCATGCTATGCTAGCGCCATATTTTCATTCACAGGACCAAAGGCTGCAGGATGGTGCTTAATAATTTACTCCCTTCAACCACTTAGTTCAACAGCATCAGGAATAATTTCTAATGTTAAAAGAAGAGTGCTTCTGCTAATCTCTTAATTTGAGGCTTGGGTCTTTTTTATTTTATTTTTTTCTTTTTTCTTTGTATTCTGCAGCGGTAGTACTTTGACTTCTCTGAGTGTAAATCCAAACCCACTCTTTTTACTCTCCCTAACTCAGTCCTCTCAGGAGAATTTTCCCTATTGGAAGGACTGTGAAGGAATACTTAAAGACAAGGCAACTTACTGACTGTGAAGTGCGGAGACAGTACCTTGCCTAGGTGGTCTCCTGTTCCTTCTCTTCCTAATCTCAATTATGATACAGGATTTACAGCTTCCCTCCTCTCCTTCCCTCGTGGCACAAGGTCCTTACAGCTTTCCCTTCCTGCTTTTTGAAGAGTATATGAACAGTTGTATGTTATCCAGTGGGCAGTGAGGCTTACACAGCTGTAAAAGTCCTATCCTATTTGGCTGTGCACCAGCCTCACTCCCACCTTTATCCCCTGGTGACATGGAGTTAATTTGGAACATCTGGTGCCAACGGGTAAGGTAGCTTGGATGTGCACCTCCTTATCTCCCCAGTTCTACTTGCTGGTATCACTGGGGCAGTGCAGCCTGGGTGTGCACTTGCCCTGTTTCTCAGTCCTTAATGTAACTGCCAACTCCAAGAAAAGAGAGAATTGAAAAATTAAACAAAAATATTACATTACTTTTTACAATCATACTCTGTACTTTTCACTAGATTTTCTTCAAGAATGACAATACCATGACATATGAGAATTAGGAGGCACTGGTTTATATTTAGGGTAATCTCTCAGACCCAGTCTGCACTGCCTACTTTTGGCCCCTTAGAGTGTGCTCCGTCTCCCTCTCCAGCATTTAGCCATGTCACATCATAGTTGAAAAGATGACATCTGCATGGATAGGTTTTGTTGTGGACTTTTCCTAGTTACTCATACTGAACTCATCTGCCTCTGTTTCTTTTCTTGTCACTAGTACTATGTGTAATAAAACATTTACCCTTCCTCTATGAACCTGGTATGATTTGGTTTCGCATAATTTCTGTATTGCTTCTTCTAAATCTTTTTGTTGTGACACAGAAATTCCATGGCAAATTTCAGTTATTCCAGAAAGGGAAGTATTCAAAGTTGGTCTTGGTATTTCACTGATCTTAACATTTTAAATTTGCCATTTGTATGTTCTTAGTGTGGTCTTTGTTCTCTGCTGGTGATTTCCCATGGTATCTGTTCACAACAATATTTGTAGACCAAGTGTGGGTCAAAGGCACAGTTCAGATGCAATGCACGCTAATGGGATGGTTACAGCTTGCTTTTTTATGCATTCCGCAATGAGAACAAAAGGCAAATTTTCTTTAGCTATATTATGCCTGTTTCCTTTCTGTTACTTTGAGGCAGTGCAAGGGAGCAAGATAAAATTTTCTGGATAATACATTTTTTTTCATCAGTGTCCTAATCCTTTTATATATAAAGTCTTCTAGAAATCAACAACCCAGGTATTTTAAGAATATGTGTAACTGAAATCACTATTTTATTTTAAGGCAACTTGTTCAAAAGCAATGACTCTTTTCAGTGAGTACGTCAAGTAAATACCCTCACACATATCCTAGTCAGGAGAAAGAATGTCTTGAGAAACTTTAAACAGAGCTGGGAAACAGTCTTCTAGTTTAGAAAATTTTCTCCCTTGGCTCCTTTTTTTTTTTTCTTCTTTTCTGGATTTCAGTAACTACTACAGAGTGTCCAACAGTTCTTTTGAGATCTGTTACTCAGCAGAGAAGGATTCAAACATCTAAAGGATAAAATATTTGGGAATTGTATACTGACAAATTCCTATGGAATTGTTGGTTTATGTTTTATTGTAGTATTAGGCATATTTTGTCATTAAGTGTATTTTGTCATTAATTTTGCTGTCTAGCAGGAATAAGTAGTACAAGAAAAGCCAGAGTGTAAGAACCATCAAATATCTACTGTGGTTTTCCAAACAGAGGCAGTGAAATATTTTTGCCAACCTGAGTAATTTATTATGACCTTAGCAGTATCTTCAAGGACATATGTAATGTAAATGAAGAGAAGGAAGTGTATCTAGAAGTGAGGGATAGTGAGGTGCCTTGTACCTGCACCTGCTGTCTGTGTGCATCCTTCCTTTTCCTATGGGAACATTGTGCTATTTCCTTCCCCTTTTCCTCTCGTTTTTTGAACTTTTTGTTTTGTCTCTTGCCCGTCCGGTTTTAGTTCCTGAAACTAAAGAAGTGGTGAGCCACAAGTACAAGACGCCAATGGTGAGTCAACTGTGATGCTTTCTGGTAGTTCTTTAGAGGATATATCTTTACATTTTCATGTGGCGAAAAGAATTACATTGAGATTGCAGGATTTGCAATGCTAATACTGCAGTGAAGCACCAGTTGCTCTTTTATGGTAGTTTTCCTTAGGGGAAGACTCAAAACTTGGTGAATGGTATTTCTGTGAAACTAGAAGAACTCACAGGTAGTGCAGAAAATGCAGTCTCTTTTGTTAAGAAAGATAAAGGTGCAAGGTGCAAGGTTGGCATGAATTTTAGCCCAATAAGAGCTACTGAAACTGTTAAATTTAAGATTGTGCAGAACACAGTCCTTAATCCACAGAACAGATGGAAAGGGAGACTAGTTCCTGGGCATAAAATGATTGCTAACTGAATTTATGAAAAGCTCCCATTTCCTCATGAAAGTGAGCAGTGAGATCCAAGAGAACAGTAGAAGTATTGATTCCTGCCATATAGGTGCGTTATTGCTGTGGTTTAGTGTTCAGTTTTTATAACATTTTTTGAGCATCAGTAGTTGATAATGATACTTGGCACTTCTACACATAATAGTTCAATCAGGCTTATATGCACTTTTGAGGAAGGAATAGAAGCCAATGATTATGCTCAGAACTGAAATTTCTTCAGTTATTTTGTCTGAAATGCAGTGTGTACATTTGGTGAATGCATGGAAACTCACAGTCCTTCAAGAGGAGACAGAGAAAAATCACCTGAAGAAGCTAGAAATGTTTTAGAAACAAAATGCTTAGAACATACGTAATTCAAGAAGCAGACAGCTGTATCTTTTAACAAGAAAAGCCAGTTTAATGAAAATTCATTATATTTTACACAAGTGTTTTAGCTTGTGCTATAATACAACAAAACACGTTGTTATGCTTATTACCTTCACAAAGATTATAAATGTCAATTTACAGGTCAAGAAATTTTAAGATCACCAGAATAGCCAGTATTAGAACTAAGATATAAACTAAGTCTTACCTTCACTGCATTGTGCTGCCATCTGCATGCTAAAACAGTATTTTCTGTTAAATAATAGCACACTTAATTGGTTAAAAGCAATAATTGTAAATCTTGCTAATGCTATGTGAAACCCTCTGCTTTAATGTAGTGACAAAATTGCTTGGTATTCTTCATATGAAACATGCAATGAAGGGTTGTGGGGTTTTTTAATTTTTTTTTAAAAAAAGTAAAAATAAAGCTTGTATTATCCATGGGTTCACTAGCATTGGTTAAAAATTGCAAGGATTATCAGTCCTTGTACTTTTGAGCATAAAAAAATAGTTGTGAATGAGGAAGAATCCCACCATCTCATGAGTCAGGGTACAGTATTGGATGTTTAGTTTTAGTCGTTCGGTTTAGCTCTTTCAGCCCCTCCCAGAAAATTTCTTGAAACTTCATACAACAGAGCAAAACTAAATATGTAGGATGTTTTTTCTAAAGCCAGCTGACCAACATTCTAGCTTAGCATACTGTTCTTAAAAATGATTAGAATCATACTGTCAAGCAACACATGTTTTTATCCCAAAAGAGGTTTGTAAATTTGTTACAAGGCTTTTCTTCGCTATCCATCTCAGGTAGAAGGTAGTATGGGACACTTTTTTCTGATTTTGTCTGTAGCCAGAGTAGTTGTCCCATGAAGGAGGACATGCAGCAAAATACAAAATGTGAAGTGGATTTTGTAAAACACTAAATCATCTGAATTTCCTTATCTCCTTTTCAAAATTCTTGCAGGCTCATGAGATCTGCTACTCCGTGCTGTGTCTCTTCTCTTATGTGGCTGCCATTCGTGGAAAAGAGGCAGAAAACAAAAGCAAACCACCTCGACCGGTTTCCAGTTGATCACGATATTGGGAAGTACCTACCCTTTGGCACGTTGACATGCAGTACTCCTATTTTTACTGCAGTTACTGGAGCTCACTTTATTGTCTTTTATGAGAACTTGATTATTTATGTATGACCCTGCAAGTCTTTCCCCCTAGAAAAACCTAAGACTTCACTGCTCAGTCTCCTTCTGAATTCATCCTTAATGGAGTTTTTATATGAGCTGTTAAGCAGACAGTTTTGAGCATCAGCATCCAGCTGTGAGTGACCTACTCTGGCCATTCCTTTGGAATTCCTTTCCTCTTAAGATGACTAACAGCTTCAGTTCGGTGGTTTTTTTGTTTCTAGTGGTACTTGTTACAGATTAATCACTTTACAACTGCAGGCTTCTGTTTTCAGATTCTCTGGTATGTGCACAGTGGAAGCAGTCTGGTCCTGCATATTGTTTAAATGTAGTGTTTTTATTGTTTTCCTTCTGTGTTGATAATTTTTACCCACCAACATGGAGTTCTTGGCACATGGTTCTTCAGACCCTTTTGGTAGAGGTGAACAATTTAGCTACCGTAGTCTTAAAATGTGACAATTGAAGTTTGGCTATTAAATTGGTCCATCTGTGGAGATGACTGCTTCTCAAGGGGGAAAAGAAGTGGAGAGAGAAACTTTGAAGGCAGTATATTGTGAAAAACCCTGACTCCTCATGGATTGTGTGGATTTTCAAATGGGAGTTTAGGTAACGTTTGTAAATATCCCAACAGTGAAGTTAACAGATGCATATAAGCACTACCTAAAGCAGTTGATCACAGGGATTAGAAAATGAATAAGGAAATGTAAAACTTGGAAACATTATTGGCAGAAGCACATGGCAGACCCATGTCTTTTTGGGTTTGTAACTGTACTCTGTTACACAAGACATTTCTGTAGCAATCTCCAGAACATGTTCAGAAGCCCAAAGGATTATGCTGTCTCCAAATTTTTTTAAGCTGTTGCTTTTTTTTCAATCTTACCTGTATATCAAGGAATCTTGCAAACACTGTGTTTTACTGTATAATGAAACTCCCAGAGTTAAAACTATCCATCACATTCCTTATTTTAAGTAGACAGAATATGAACGTTTTTTGCATCCTGTTTTTGTTCTTGAACTGTACTGCACTTGTCTGGAAAGCTCTTAGGATGCTGGAAGGAGAGACTGTCTAGAGAAAATAATGTTACATGTAAAATACCTGAAAAAAATGCTCTGATGCAAACTGATGTATTGTATGTTTTGACATAGAATTCTGAGTAAATGCACCCAGAAATAACCCTGTTTTGGCTTGGTCAGAGTATCTACTGTTTTGAATGGAATACACTAGTAACAGGTGAGGAGATGATGTAAATAATATAGTACCACATCTATTTATAGAAACTGTACAGCTGTCTGAATGTGAAAATAAAATGTCATTCAACCAGCAACTGGTTTTCATCCTCCTGTGCTTTTCTATTGATGCAAGTTATTCTGAAATTAATGTAATTATGTACCATATACATCGTATACGTATTTGAAATAGAGAAGACTATAAATGGAAGATCTAAATTTCTTTCCACATAAGCTGTTGAAAGTATTTTTTTTTCTTCTATCATAACATCCATGAAATTTGTCTTTAAAAAAGTCTAAAAAACATGAATAGGGAAAATAGACACATCTGAAATACTTTTTTTTTTGCACACATGCAAACGGAAGCAACATGTAAAGCGTTCATCCGTTTCTAGTATAAAGGCAAAACTGAAATTGGCAAACCCTGAAATTAGCCTGTTTTGCATTTAATTTATTTTCTTTGTCTTATGAGACTGTAAATTTTCTTATAGCAATATCTGAATTTTTAGCAATTGTAGCATTCTTGACACTACTATATTACAAGTACAGTTAAGACTGAAATCACTTTGGTCTACAATATTTCATACAAAATTCCATTTACTGCAATACTGAGTCCCACTTAGACAATTTTAATTTAAAAATTGTAATTACGTTAGCAAGCCTATTAACATATTCAAACCATTAACTTATAAGGGGAAGATTAGAGTTTAAAATAATTAAATGCACAGCATCACTTACTATATACAGCTCCTTTTTTTTTTTTCCCATAGAAGTTGTATTTTTGCAAGTGTTATTTTTCTGTGACTTAAAGTCATAAATTACATAAACTGCTGTACGCTCTATACTGCTGAGACACTTCAGTCCAGAATAAGACTTAAAGGGCCTGATAATAAAAATGGCCCTCTGTCCCTTTTGACAGAATATTTTTAAAGAACAGGTGTGGCTAAGTAGTTACAGCTCTTGCTGTTCGGTGGCAAGGAAGAATAACAACCTCAGCAAGTGGACTGACATTGGGCTTCTGCTCTTCAGGTGAAAGCAACTGCCTTGGCTTCAAAATTGAAGAAATTTTTGAAATGTACAAAATCTTTCTTGTACTTGATGATGGTGACTTTGGCGGGTGTTCTGCTACCTGTGGGAATGGAGCGTATTCATCAGAGACAAAGGCAGGCCGTGCAGTGTTTCCACTATGAAATATACAGTGCTGTTTTCTGGACACAAATTCATGTTGGATTTAAAATTGGGTATAAAAGCTTCGGTCTTTTGGAATGCAGTCTTTCCTCCTTTCCATCTTCATCACTCTTAAGCATTGAGAGGTACATAAACTTTACTTTGGGGGAGAAAAATAATTAAAGCGATTTGCATGTGTTTTGTCATGTCCCACTTATTTTGGTCTTTAGGTAAGAATTCCTTAGCAGCAGTAAGAATTTAGAGGCTTCTAAACCTTCCAGAACCAGATGAAAGACTGGGAATAATTGGTAATAATAAATAGTGCTAGAAGCTTCTTGGAACAAAATGACTAATCCTTCCGTTTTTACCACTAGGAGGAGCCTGTGTCTTAGTTTTGAAGTATTCCAAGATGACCTTTTAACACTTGTGATACTTCCAAGGCACTTACACAAACGTGACAGATTTCATGAACTTGCCTTAAAACTTAAGGTATTTGCTTATTCTGAACAAGCTTCTTTTTCTGTTACAATTCCTTTTTTTGTAGAAGTTGGTTTTTAAAATGACTGTTAAGCATTCTCTGCAAGCACTGGGGTTTGCGAGTAGTCTTCCTGGCAGTTTTCAAAGTGGAACCAAGGTTACTAATTTATCTGCCTTCTGGATTGCAGATCTTCATTGTGACGTTTCAAAAACGTTGTTTTGTTTGTGAGTGCAGTGTCAATTTTCTAATATGGGTGGGTCCACATTTTAAAGGTTGAAGATTTTAACATCAGTGAGTGTCACAACAAAGGTACTTTCTGGGAAAAAACTTCGAATATGTCTGTTGAAGGAACAATTCAAAGCTCATTACTTTAAGAAAACCATTGTAAAAGTTTCCTACACCCTGATTCCTAGCTTCAGATAATCCCTACCCTCCTACTTTGATGCTTTCAGGATAGAGTTTGTAAGATAAATGTTCATCCAGGTATTCAAAAATCTAAATTGCTAGTAAATGTAAATCATGAAGCATTTTGATTCCAACTAAAGTTCTATCTTAGTGATCAAAGTGGATGGAAAAATGTGGCTATGATTCTAAGCCTTATTAGAAACTTTTATGTTGCAAAGGTATTGAAGATATTTGTAGAATCATGGTGCCTGTGCCAGAGGAGGGCTTCTGGCTCCCACTGAGTGTATTTTTAATAAGGAAGCAGTTGCCTAGAATGGGAACAGACCGGTTGCTTGCCCCTGTGTCAGGCACAGGCTCCTGTTACCACTGAATTCAGAACTAGACAGAACATAGAAGCTAAGCTTCTCACAAAGAGCAGTATTTACATCCCAGTTCCCCTGGATTGTCAAATGGGTGAAAGTCAGAAAATGTTGCCTCTGAGGTGAGATCTTCCTTCTGTGAGAAAAAAGTCTTCTGCTCAACTCTGAGTACAGTGGAATATAGTAACTCCAAGTCACTGCTCTTAGACAAGCCAGGTTTTGGTGAAAGACAACATCTAGCTCCTAAAGAAGTGAGAATTAGACCAAGAAGCAGGAGCTTTGTGCAAAGGACCTTGTGACACAAAAGGCAATGCCAAAGAGCCTCTTCTTCTTCCAGAAGTCACAATTCAGCCAGAGGCGTCTGCTTCTCACAAGGGCAAGACATTTCCAAACAGCTGAGTGCTATTACTTTGCTTCTGCTAGCAGCAATGGCTTCACGTACAGCCCTACCCTGTAACACTCTTGGAAGAGGTTCAGTGCGAGCAAAAGCTTTGAGTTCCTACAGCCGTGCCCAGTGTGGCTATTTCACTAAAATAGTAGAAATGTGATGATGCTTTAATAATAGTGGGTATGTGACCCCTCTTTCCAGCATGGTATCTGAAGATTTAAAAGCTTTATGTTGGTGACAAATGAGGTTTGAGTGCAGTTGAGTACAAACCAGATTTAGGACCTCTTTCAGGCAGATTCTGTGATCAGATATGATAAAAATCAGCTCAACATTTATACCAATGTTAGTAAAATCCTAAGTTAATTTTCAGTAAGTTATAAGTTAATTTTCTGTTTACAGGCATACAATGTTTTGAAACTTCTGCAGCATAGTAATTCTAGCATTGACTAATTTTGGTTTAGAGCATCAGTCCAACAAAGAATCATACATACAACAGCCAAGGGCAAACAGTCCTGCTTCTATTTGCAACAGTTACTATAGTGATAAACGTGGTTTAGGAACCTACATAGAAATAGAAATCCCCTTCTCCCAAAATAGCTATACATAAAAAGGAACAAACAGGGGCAGGAAAAACTCCAGTAAAACTCTAAACAGTTGCTTCCTTCAAGTATATGAAAACTCTTAGTTTTGTATTTCCATTCCTTCCACTCTTTTCTGCCTTTTCAGTTTCTCTTATTAACTCTGGTGAGTGTCAGTCTAGCCACAGCTCCGGGTATCAAAGTGTTCTCTTCCCTTTTTACCTGTCTCCCTGCTTGGATTCCTCACCATTTCCTCACAGTTTCTTGGCCTACACTCTCTTCAGTCAGTCAGGCTCAGATGCGCACTTCAATTTCCCATCAGGTATCTCCATCTGTTTCTCTTAGTGTTTTTTCATACATTCTTGCCTCTCCAACCATCACCATCTTCCAGCCTCTTTGCCCAAACAGTTCAGACCTATGCTTTTCCCTGGTCTCCTGCTCAACCAGTCTCTGTCCCTTTCCAGCTTCCAGTCATAGTCATCTTCCTCTCTTCTGTTCTTACCAAGCAATCTGTCGTCATCTTTCATCCCTCAGCCTCATTCCACTCTTACTCCCTTTGAGTTTCAATAAAACTTTTTTGTGGAGTGCTGAAGAGTGCTACAGAGGGAACAGAGAAGATTTCCACCCTTAGTTCTGCTGTTCTGTGATAGCTCCCAGCAGCAGCTCTTCCCTACACTCCTTGTTAGAAATGGCTTAACCATTTAATCTGATATTAAAAATAAATAGATTAGTCTAAAACAGACTTATAACCTAACAAATTGTCTAAATTGTTCAAGTTTTTCAGTGCTATAGGAAACAGAAAAGCTAAGAGGAAATATTATGCTTTGTAAATATGTAGTACTGTTGCCCCCCCCCTTATTACCAGTGAGGAAGAACAAGTCCTGCTGCTAGGTAGAAATTTTTGAGGACTTTCCTATGATCAAAATCTCCTATACTTGGGTTTTTCTAAGGCAACATATACATGAACTGACCTACAAAGCAGAAGAAAAGCTTGGATTTTTTGGCCATTTTTTTCTGGGTTTGGTATAAGTAAACAACAAAACTGCATTTGAGTTATATTATTAATTAGTCTTTTTGTGATCATACTTTTCCTGGAACAGATCTGGATTACTGGGGCAATTATTAGCATTATGACAGATACCAAGAAAATGCAACCTTGATGAAGGTTAAATTACATTCATTCACAATCTGAGTTCATATATTTGAGTCCCACAATTTATACTTTCAAGCAAAACAATGAAAACTAAGTATGATATTCTTTATGGTTGTTAAAACCATAATGAATATAAAATCAAGTTCAGATGATTATCTATGGTGAAGAAGAAAAAGGGGGCACATTTGCCACTTAATTTTAACACCTTACATCAATTTTCATACATTTTCATATCCACTGATATTTTATACATTTTTACATTATACATTTTTGGATTATTTGTCCTCTGCAAAGCTATCCTAGTACAGAATTATGACTGAAGTGTGTTCATAGCTGTGACAGTTATCTGTGGTTTTAGGGCTGCTTATTGTCAACATTTCTGTCTGGCACAGAAAGCAGATGCTAGACTATTTTTTCCATATCAGGACGTAATAAATGAAGCTGTTTTTATCTGTTTCTTTTAAACTTTCATCAGTTCAACCTGTTTTAAGATGTGTTGTTTATGCAGACTGATGTGGGGACCCTGCCCAAAGACAAGTAAAGGATATCTCCTGACAGCTTTTGTTTCCCTAAAATAGAGTTCTGCGGTTGGGAAGCACTTGAAAGGTATCAGTGGGGCTATTTTTAATCTCAGCAGACTGTTCTTACAGAATTCATTTGTAAGCAGACAAGAATGGCTTGTAGTTCTAAACCTGCTCCAAGATGATATGTTAGTGACAAACATCTCTCCTAAACACATCTAAGGATTTTAGTTCAAAGAAATTCTGTGATAAAAGCAACATAAATGACTTCTGACTTCCAGAAATGTCTTTTCTCTTGCTGCTATCATTTGAATGGCCACTGTATGATTAAATTAAGGAAAAAATACTATCAACCAGTATTTTCTTGTGGTTTTATTCATCCTACTCAATTGTAGATCTCCCTTGGAATAGCTAGCACAATAATCCTTTCGTAGAAGGAATGAAACCCACAGGTGAGGTATGCTGAAGCAATCTTAAATATCTATCTTGCCCTGCTTTGAAAAGCTTTGTTACAATAATATATGGGAACTTCTTGACGTCTCACTGTAATTTTCAACAAGTAGAATTTAATTTTTATATATAATTTTATATAATAAGCTTAGACAAATCTGAAAAAGTCAATAAAGATAGCCATTCAACAGGAAGATAAACTCATGACAGGTAAGGCACTTTATACTGTTTTAAACGTTCTTTTGGGACAATTTGAGCTTAATCTGTTTAACTTGCACTTCACCCCACTGTATCACTTAAGTATTGTAATTTAAGCAGCAAAGCAGGGGCACAGACAGTTTGTGCTAAAATCAGGTCATGCACTGACTGAAGCAATCATCTGAACAGAAACAATCCCTCAAGGACAACATTTAGAATTTACAAGCTACTAAGAAAAGCGAGATTTTTCTAAACATGTTACTGAATGCAAGTAGTTTTCTTTGTGTTACTTTGATTTCTGGCCCACATCAGAATTATCTTCCAAGCAATGATTTATTAGCACACATGTGAATGTGTGAAAATTTAGGACTTTTTCATTTTACAATATTTGTATCAGCATAATTATGCTAGTGCACCTTAAATTACAGCAATGATCATTGATTGGTGTAGTTAATCCTAACTGGAATATCTAAAAATGCATCATACCTAATCTGCAACAACATACTCACATTGATGAAACATAGTTTATTACACAAGGTTACCTTTCCTCGGTCACACAAGGATCCATCTGCATTGAGGATACTATGAAAATATATTTAGTAGTTGGCACCCTTTCTACAAGAATTGCTCTAGTACTAGAGGATGTACCTGGATTTACAGTGGATAAACCTGGATTACAGTGGATTGGGGATGAAATACTACATGCATTTTTATTAACCAATCACAAATCTAATGCTCAGGAAAGAAACCATGAGCACATTGATCCTGCAGCCGTTACCATGGATATGCCTGCTAGTTTTAAACTAATAGTCATGTATTTATGATAGCAGAATACAAAATAGGCTGCAACCTGAGAAGCTCCACCAAACGCAGACGCTGTCGTGACTTCAGTGTGGACA
This sequence comes from Strix uralensis, assembly GCF_047716275.1. Classification (NCBI taxonomy): domain Eukaryota; kingdom Metazoa; phylum Chordata; class Aves; order Strigiformes; family Strigidae; genus Strix; species Strix uralensis. Next base: position 89,227,022 of record NC_133975.1, on the reverse strand, counting down.
TCGGTGTTATTCCCTTCTTCAGCTCCAACTGATGCACTTCTCATTTGAAGAGTTAATTATCTCTGTGGGGGACCATCAGTTAATTCACATACAGCCTTTGACAGCTTCTGTTTAAACTTGCTGAGTTAGAACTAGAAAAGGAACGGGATGAAACCCAGCATGCTTTACCTTAATCCTCTACACTCACACCATCATCTGAGGTGATTTTCTTCAGGCTTTACAGACCTGGGCAATAATGTCTCGGCCCAAGCGGGGACGAGCGGGAGAAGTAGCAGCTCCGGGCGCTGAGGGGCGGGGGCGCGAGCCTTCCTCGGGCGGGAAAGGCCCGGCGCGCACCGCCGGCTGCCCCCTCGCCTCAGGGACAGGGCCCAGCCCCGGCGGGCTGCAGGGGCCCCCCTGTTACACCTCCACCCCCTGAGGGGGGCAAACCCAGGGAACCCCAGGAAGCTGCCACACGGTGTGGAGATGCTAGACCAGGTGACTACTGGTGCTAAAACATCCTAGACTACTCCCACCTGTGGGCCCGGAGGGGGTGGATTTTAAATCCTCTTCAAATCCTGCTACAGCCACTACCCAAAATTCAGGTGTGGCATTTAAGGCAAAAAACCTCCATTGCTGTTTTTAAGTTCAGTCTGTGAGCATGCTGTGCTTTTTAAGTAAGGTTTGAGGGGTGCTTTAAAATCAGATTAGTAAGGGAATAGTTGATACAGCCTTGAAGGAGCTAATCTTTCATCTTTGAGAAGTTTACTCAATTTCAGAATTATACCTGAAGAAAAAGATAGGTTTTAAAATTTGTGATATGCTTTGGTTTTTGAGTTTTTTTTCTTTCTGGGTTTCATATGCTGTTTTTTAATTTTACTGTTACTTTATGAGGTATTGATCAACCACTAACTTGTTTTATTATTATTTTTTGCCCATAGAATAATAGTCAGGAGTTGAGCACTAAGGCAAACTCAAGTAACTAAAGGAAGTGTTCTTGTAAGGTTTCCTTGCATTTGGTAGTTTAATTCTATCTTGTGGCTTTTATAAAGAGTATTAAGTGAAGCTTTCTGTTGCTAGGAGCAAGTAAGCATTGTTTACTTACAATATTTGACCAACATTGTTGAAATACAGGATGAAACACAAAAGAACGGCTGCTGTTTTGTGAAGTATGTGTTACCCTGGGCTAAAGTGTCAGCTGAAGGTTTATTTGGCTAGCAGGCAATGCTGCACTGAGAGAACTGGGCTAGCAGGGGTACCGGCAGTGCTATTTGCTGTGCTCGTGGTTTTGGGTTAGTTGATGTTTCTTCTAAGTGGTATCCTAGCTCAAGTGAAGCACTGGGCTAGCTTGCATGATACTGTGTCTTAGTAATGCTCTGCAATGCCCCTGCACTTCAGCTAAGTCTGTTCACTTATGTTAATTTAAAGCATTTAAGTATCTCCATTCCTGGTATATAGTTAATAATAATTCCTTTGAAGGAAAGGCATGTACATTGAACTGGCAGCAAGCAGGCTGAATTGATAGGTTTTAAATTAAAATTGTGGTAGCATCAAAAGTTAATTTCACATCCAACTGCATAGAAATAATACGCCTGAAGAGGCATGTGTGTCTGTTACATATACTTTTCATATGGAAGGATCTTTTACTTGAGCAATAACAGTTGTCTCCGGAAAACTACTGAAAGGTCCTCAATAGGACTGTTGTCTTTGATAGTTGCTGTCAGCTGTGAAAGGCACTTTATATGCCAAAAGAGAATGCTAGTTGGTAAGAATTTTTTAACTTTATGGCTTGTGTTAATAATTTTTTTACTATTGATCTTACTGTGCACATTTCTTTCTAACAGTACTCAACAACTACAAGGTAAGAACATTTACCATGATATCTGGGGATAAATCCGTGTGATTTTTTTTCATCAGAGGAGATCCCCCACAGGAAGAGATAGTCAAAAGCATCTTTTGTCAAGTAGTCTTTTAGGTGTGGTGGGGAAAAATTGGGAGATACTTTGTTGTTCTTAGCCAGCTAGGTTTGGGAGAAACTACTCAATTTATGTCATTTTAATCAGATTGGGATGAAAGTAATTTATTTATTTATTAACAACACATAATTAATGGGCAACTAGTGAACTAACATTCAGGATCAGTATCAGTCATGGAACAGATAAATGACAATACTATATGCTTGCAAATATCAATAAACACCTACAGTTTTCTAGAGACCTTTCTAAAACTAATCACAGAAATTTCAGATCTTGCAGGTGCACCTTCCCCCTTTTCCTCTTTTCAGTTTATGAGGAGCAGTTAGCATTTTGAATTTTCAGAATTTGCTTTTTTAGGAATGATTTTTAGAAACCTAACTAGTGTGTGCTGCTTTTTTGTAACTATTCAGGTTTGGATTTGGTTCGCTCCTTGTCATTGAAGGTTTTAGAAGTTAAAACTAATTTGTATTTTTCATGTAGAAGCACAGCATTATCTTAGAAGGCCCTATAGAATTAGATTCTAACTATTTGGCACTACCCTGCATGAAATACTTCCAGAAGTAGCATCTTGACCAGTTTTTTTTGAAGAGGCATTCTATGATTGTCTTTAGTTTGAGGACTTCAAAACAGCAAATTTGTGAGCACTGGAAACTTATTGGTTTTATATTTATATATATATATGGTAGAATTTAATACTTGAAGAGCATTTGAACAGTGACATTTCATGAAAAAATGATTGACTAACATCTAGTGAAGGCATCAGTTTGCAGTATACTGCTTTTCACAGCTGGGAGGTGAAATAAATGTTCACTTCAGAAAAACATTGTACTCGTGTTCAATAGCTAAGAATTGAGCAAAAAATGCTATTTGCTTAGTGATTCTTGACTTAATTTTGTACTCTTCCAGTATCGTACCCTATTACAGCATGAAAGTCTGCTCTCTTTCTGAAACACCTTTCTGATAATAGACTGTATTTGATAGAGCACCTAACGTTCCTTAGGGTAAACTGTCCTTTGTTAATCTAAGCACTTGCAATTCAGTCTCTGCTTTTCAATAGATGTTGTCCCACAGATGCTGGGGATCCTTTGAGTCCACTGCGTTCTGGTCATAGGTTCTTTATAATATAGAAAATCTCCAACTTTTATCTGTAGTATTTTTTTAAATAATAGTGTTAGTCAGGAAACAAAAGTTCAAAACAATGTAAACTTGCTCTTCCATAATTTTTCATTTATTTGTTGAATAATAACAACTTGCAACAAATGTTAACCTTGGATAAACTGACTTTGGTTTTAGAGGAATACCCTTCTTTGATCTGATACCATAATAAAACAATCAAAATAAACATCTCATCATCAGTGTTTTTATTATGAAGATGTATTTGCTTGTTTAGTACAACTAACACGCTGTGTCAGACATGCTTTCCCATCTCAACTGGCATGTTGGAGGCAGGGGAGTAGTATTACTTCAGTTCCTTTGTGTTGCTTCTTCCAAAGGGCAATGCTTCCTGGATTAATTTCATCTTCCCACCTTCTCTTGTACTGTGATCATTAAAAAGTACTTTCCAGTGAGAAACTACTAACAACTACTGTAGGTCCAAAAAAAACCTCACCCCAAATACTATTCCAACTAGTAGGTGAGAAGTCAGAAATGCTATAGTGTCATTCAATTAGACAAAATTATCTGCAAAAATACATACCATTCATATTTTCAAAAGCCTCCCATAATATTTGATGGCAGTGAGTTTACTGCATTCATCACAAGCTTTTTGTTTAGAAATTTCTTATTTACATGCAAATAGTCTGCCTTGCTACATCTTTAGCTGTTTCATCTGATGTACAGAATTATCTCTGTAGATTAGTATAATCTCTATGATTGGTTGCAGAAACATCTAATAACTGGAATTCTATGCTGGTGTCTTTCTAAAAAGCTAGAAAACCAGTACTGAGTAATTAGCAAATAAACTATTATCTATATAAAGCAGAACAGCAGCTTTAGCCAGAGATTCCCAAATGGAGTATTTTGGATGTGGTTCTGCAAAGATCTGCTAAAGAGCACAGAAGTGGCAATTTCAAGCCCTGACAGGAAAAGCAGTAGAAATGAAGGTTACTTTCTATTGTGCAGAGATCAGTATAATGAAAGGTGGTTAAATATTGCAAATAATTTGTTATTTGTTTCATTATTCTGAGCTACTTGTTTCTTATGAAGAATGTCAGAATTCTGAGGAGAAAAAATGGAGACAACTGTAGAAGTAGAAAATTTTATGTTTCAGACATTAGGAATAGTCTGGGTTTGCATGTAACTGGAATATTTGGGGTTTTTCAGACGTATCTTATGTATGTAATGGGGGGAAAGGTTTATCTTGATTTCCCTGAATTTCTTCACATGGAGATGGGGGCAATGTCACTAAAACAGATGTATGAAAAGAGGAAATATTGTCTGAAAATATGTTGAGTAAGCAGGACACTACAATACACTGCCACCTCCCAATACACATATATTAAATGGCTTTTAAGATGAGCAGGACTCCTAAATGTAACTGAACTTATCCTTCATTAACTTCTTCAGTTTTCTTCTTTTCAAGTTCCATTCCAATGCTGAGACAGAGAATGGGAAGAAGGATTTATTGTCAAATTACATTACCTGATAGTTTATTATAGCTATCTCATTTTTTTAAAAGTCTAAAATGTACTTCTAGATGCATTGTAATTTTAACTCTGCTTGCTTGGTTAAAGTAATCCACACAGATTATTGATACTAGTTAGCTCTATAATAATAGTATCCTAGAGGGAGGGCTTGCAAAATTAAGGAAAATAGTTAACAAAGTGTTCTGTTATTCTTACAGATTTTTACACTAGCACAGCATATTAAAGGTTGAGACCCATGAAACCCCAACTCTAAAATAAACCAAATAAATTACCTTGTGGGAATGCGATCTTAGTATGATTAGTTAAAAAACAAACAGAAGTCAAAACAAGCACACATATCCCCCGCCAACATAAAAATTTCCTAAAATCTCTAACATGAATATCTAACAACTGTTTAATCTTGTCTCTAACCAAACAACCATTGTGCCTTTATCCAGCTGAGTTCCTTTGATTCATACCTTGACTTGCAGAGGAGTTGAGATTCAGAGTTTTACTGAGGTGCTGGAGAATTAAAAAAAGAAAAAAAAAAAAAAAAATTGAAGATATCATCTGATATTAAAGGATGTTAATTTTAAATTGAGACTTGGTGCAGAAGGTGAAATATAGAAGCTTTATAGTAGTTGCCTTTATTTGATGATTCCAAAGAGATTTAATGTTCCTAAAGCAAGTGTCAGAAGATGATAATATTAAGCTTTGAGCCATGTCTGTGCTGTACAGTATAGCATGAACAGACACACTTGAGTTAGCCATTCAGCTGCAACTAGCGTTGTCTTAATAAGCTGCTGCCTAGATTAGCCAGACATTTCAGAGTTCTTAGTCTGAGTTCATCACCATACTAATGCAGCTAAATCGCTCGCTGCCAAGACCCTGATGAGGTTGTTGATGCTCAGCACTGCAAGGTGCACTGTGCACACGTTCCTGATTTAGCACTGAGTAAAATATTGAACTCTGGGCTGTGTAGAAACACCTTCAGGCTTGTTGTACTGAAGATGGATCTCCATCAATGGCTGTTATGCAGGTTACTTTCCCAGCTTTTTCTGGGTTTGATGTGCATTTAAAGTGGTGCTACATAGGTTCATATTGACAAATAGATACATGATTAGCAGCTTTACCAAAAATATTTAGTCAGTATTTCTTACTGTGTTATAAGCATGTGACTTTTTTTTTCCTGGCCCTTTTTACAAGAAAAATTATCAATGTTTGAAAAATGTTTGTGATGTTGCATGCATCATCTTTTACATATGTCTAATGGCCAGTGACTTAATTTCAAACTTTCAATTGCAGAGTATGGCACAAAGGATAATAAAATTATCCACAATGCAGTGTCTATAGATAGACATCCATTCCAACCAGTATCTTCTCTAGAACTAAGTTAGAAGTGTAATGATTGTCTGCCTTTAGACCAGTATCACCTGGCAAGTAACCTAATTCTATCATAACAGTTTAGAATGAAGAACACAATCTTGCTGGTGTGTGTAATTAGCAGACACTTTTATATAGCACCAAAGAAGTCAGGGTTAGATAAAAGAGAACTATGATTTATTTTTTCTTTTTAGCTGTTACTTTCTTCATTGCAGTATTAGTGTTATCCATAAAATTAATCTGATTACCTCTGACATCCAGTCTGCACTCTATTTCAGCTTCACCACACTCATTAACAGCTTTACAGGTGTAACAGCCCCCATCGAATGGAGTGGGTTTCCGGATCTCCAGGGTCAACACACCCTGTTTACTGAACATGCGGTATTTGGCATCCCCAGAGAGATCCATTTTGTTTTTGTACCAGAATATCTTTGGCTGAAGAACACAAAAGAAGAATTTTAAAATAAAAGATAGAAAATGGAAGACTTATGGCTGATCTTACAGCTTTAATTTAGCCATCACAGGTTTATGAATTATGAAGGCTATATATTACACAGCTGTGTTAATAATTTTTCAAGGAACCTCTCCTCATTCAGTACAAACTCATGAAACTGATAACTCAAAGATTCAGTATTTTCTTTAATTCTCCAATAGCACGTAAAGAATAGGTCTGTAACCTATTTTATCACAATTTTTTAAAAAACCCTACGAACTGGCTACAAATTCATTCCTTCAGGAGTTATTTAATTGTGCTTATTAAAATATTTTTGAATGCTTAAAGTATCTCACAGAAGAGGAATTAAACTGCACAGATGATTAGAGCAGAAGTGTCATAAAGGTCTGCGGATGTTGAGTGGGCAACTTGGGATGCCAAGGTTTAGGCTGGGAAATGATTTTCCAAACCATTTAGCATATCTTTAGCAACTTCAGCAATTTCAAAACAAAGTTCTTGTTGGCTTCAGCTGAGCGATAAAGTGGTTGGCTCTGTACCAATTCAAGCCATTGTGTTTTGTTTCTGGTACCTGAAAATGTGCCTTTAATTTTTATAAATGAAATTTTGAAAATGAAAAATCTAATATAAAGCAAACAGCTTTTGTTTATTTCAAGCTTGTTAGTACATATAGTGAAGAAATAGGTTGTAAAGAGTAGAAGAACAAGCTCTGCTTTCATCTGTTTTTCTTTCAGAATTGACGTCTTCTGTTTCTTCACCCATAAAAAGATAAGACTGTTGCATTGAAATCTACTGAATCAGTTGTCTTTGATCTGTGATACACAATTCAGTGCATCCCAGTTGCCATGCTTAATTTCCTTTAAAGATATCAATTGGATTTTTTTCTGCCTCAAAATATTTAGCTTCTTTTCTATAGCCTCTTCATCTTTCTTGGTAGAAAGTGATTTTATTTCATCACTGCTACCAGGTCAGGAATATTGGCTCTGCTTGAAGTGGTAACTTTTTCATGTCATATATGATCATATCTGAGGTATGCTTGATAATCTGTAGTTATTCAGAACTGGAAAGCTCTATCAACATAAGCTACTCTCAGTGAAAAAGACCTGTTGCAGAGTTCTGCAGTAGGTACAGAAACTTTTTGTTAAGGTTAATTTGGGCAATGCAAGTACAGAAAAGTATCTGGAAAAGCTGCTTTAAGAGTATGAGGTGTACTGAAGGATGAGGACTATTTGTATCCTTCAGGCTAATGTGGAAGCTAGCATGCTCACATTCAAAAACCTGTGACTACTATATGTAACAGCTGTAAAATACAAAGATTTTCTTAGAATCATCTTAAAACCATGGAAGCTGAATTAAGTGGATACAGATGCACAGAAAGGTCAGTTAACCAAGAGGGAATATCATTACTAGCACTGTCATTTCATAATGAATCTAAGCTGAGGCAGCTACTGGAAGACGTATTTTGCCAACAGTTGCTGGAATTTCTTCTATAATGTTCTTTTGCAGCTATTTGCGTGGGTATGCTTCCTTTCTGTATTTGAATTTTGTCTGGAGCTCCTTCTTCATCCAGTAAACTGCAACAAAGTATTGCATTAAGACGATTTTTTAAAATTAATTTGAGCAATTATCTTACATGTTTTGCTGTGTAGCTATTAGATCCTTGTGTAGGCATGAGGAAGGGAGAGGAACTGGAAATAAGCAGGCAGAAGAGGAAGGGAAAAGGGTACTGCATTTTTTGTGATTGTACTAATTTAAATTTATGACAAGATTATGTCATAATATGGTAAATTCCTTCACTGCAGAGAAAAACCTATTTCCCTTTTTTGAGAAATCTAAATTTAGCTCTTAGCTGATACAGTTTTTACTGCTTGTTCCTGACTAACAATAAAGTACATCTTTTTGTACTTTTTGAAGAGACTTCAACAAATATATTTAGACTGAGAAAATATTCCTGTGAAATTAAAAAAAACAACCCCAAAACATCACACACAACAGCAGGTCTTATTCTTGTTAATTTTGCAAAATAACTCAGACTCTCAAGAAATTATGTGGATGTATCGACTTAACAGAACAATTTGTGTTCCTATGTATCATCTAGATTAATGGAACAGTATATTACATTAGCTGCTGTTTTCTTGAAAGACTGAAGGGAACAAAATATACATTGTGAGAAGATGCTTGTTGTTGTTGTTGTTTACCTTCGTCAGTGAGTAGATTTTATGTACACATGGTACATTTTCAATGGCATGGTGTTACCATAAGCAATGACTGTCCTTTCCTCTGTCTCCTTTACTGTATTGCCCCACTGGTTCTGTGCACAACCAGATAAAAGCTTGTACCATGCATTCTAGTTAAGCATCAATTAGCAGTGAGGTGGGAGATAATTGGGTGACCTTTACTTTTTCTTAATATATGTTATGCTCCAGCCACACTGAAATGGCATGAATTCTAAGGCAGCATCTTGGCTTGTTGAGACATTATCAATGACAGTTGATGTAACCTGTACCTTGGGGATTCCTCTTACAGCACAGCTGAGTGTGGTGTTGTATCCTCCAATCACAGAACGGTTTACTAAAGGGTGAGTGAATTTAGGAGGTTCGGAGAAGTCATGTTCTTTATAACTAGGTGGCTTATAAGTGGTGCCTGCAATTCAAAGAAACAAAATAGTAAGGACTGTGTTTTCAATTCTGTTGACTTGTGTACAGTCTAGTTGTCACTTAATTTGCCTGTCTGATTTAGAGAAACTTCAAAGCTATGGCATTTACAATAAATCTTTAAATTCACTTCACTCTAAAACACATCTCATGTTTCATGCTTTAGTTGAAGTAAAAGGTCCTGGCAATCATGGCCTTTCAGCTTCTGTTAAAAATACGAAAGCCATTTGTCTGCAGGGAAAGTCTTCACCACAGACATTTAAACTTTTAATCCCAGAATGTAAATATAACCCCCAAGTTGTATTATTTTCTTAAAATAATATAGTTTAGAAAGACTGTGTGATTAAATATTTTTTAACAGATGTTCATGTTAGTACAGGAGATCTACTTAGATAAGGGCTGTTGATGCTAAAACAGTTTATAAGTGCTAGTTACTAAGTAATTAAAATATCTCTAGTGCGCATCTAGTAATATTGCATTTTCTATTTGCCAATGTATTACTTCTGGTACTTAGTGGCTTTTGTGATCTTTGTTTTGAAGAATGTTACCTGTTTTTTGGATATAGGCAGGTTTTTTGGTGGTTGCAGCAGTTTCACTCAATCCACACAAATTTTCACTGAAGATTCGAAAAAAATACTCATTTCCCATAATCAGGTCTGACACTACACAGTTTGTGCGACGATAGTGATCAAAAACAGTATACCATTCCTGTAACAAGACTATACTGTTTAGAAAGATGCTATGAGAGGTCACACATGGTGCTAGTTTTGGTATGGAGAGATCCTTCTTGCTACAAGGAAAAGACAGGTAGACAGGTATTTAAAACTAGCCTGAGAAATGAATATTATGTTGCTTCCCGTAAAGATCAGCTGATCTATTTTCTTATTTTATGGCTGATGTGATAGATGTATGAATACTTGCATTTTGAGAAAAAGAAACTCTTTACATTTTACCCTTACTCATACTTGGGGAACCTGATACAGGATATGTCCCCAGGACTTGACTACTTGATGGGGACTTCCATGAGAAAGACGTATTCCAGTTTGACTGGCCTACATACTTCTCCCTAGTATTCCCAGCATCTGAGTTAAAGTCTAACTCTTCCTCCCTCCCCTTCAATTTTCCCCTGCATTTATGAAAAATGTAATTCCAAATAAAAATATAATTCTACTTTGAGTCACCACTAAAGATGGGACAGGCTTGGTCTTTCTCTTTACATTGTCTACCAGGCATTTTCTACAGTTCTATACTTTTGGTTCTTTTTAGATTCTGTTCTTCAATGTTTAACTGCCTCTGATATGCCATAGGACAACTTGGACGCACAACTGAGAGTCATGAATGCAGCTGTTTAGCTCAAGTCTCTGTGTTCCTGAAGCAGGTAGTAGTTTAAACACCATACAAAGTCACTGATTCAGTGCAATTTCTTACCATTGTCTTTTTGTCTGCTTTCTGGACTGTGTAGCCCACGATCTGTGCATTGCCATCATCCTGTGGAGGTGCCCACTCCAGGGCTGCATTAAATCCCCAAACGTCTACAAGCTTTATATTCTGAGGAGGACCAGGCTTGTCTGCAGAGGAGACATGAAGAAAAACCCTTAGCTTTTAGTTCAAGATCTGAGAGCTTTGTAATTTCCTCCCATGCAGGGAAAAAAATAGAACTTCATAGCAATCTATAACTGTTCCATAGCAATACACTTCATGTATGTGAAGTTGAAACTGTAAACAGGAAAGTTGGGAAACTTTCAGATACCCTCTTAATACTCTGAGAGGCCTGAAACCTACTGAGAAATAGACAACATAGCAAAATTAGTAACACAGGAACCAGACAAACTCTTCCTAAGAAGTGTGTGTTGTTTGGATGGGTGGGTGTGATGAACTCTCTTATTACATTTATTACTTGCTTGGTAGCCTTGGTGCAATTTCTCAGACATTTAGGTACACTGAGAGTAATATAAACAACAAAGGCAACTGGGTATATATTCCTCTCAGCTAAGGAAGGCCTACCACTTGGTAATATACCTGACTCTTTTTCCTGTTGTCTCAGTGCCTGTTGGCTTGCCCACTAGTGACATTTCTCTGTAATAACTAGAAAAAGAACAAACTTGCAAAGAGGTACAGAAGTCTATGTCCTTTTTAAGATACCTGGAAATATAGAGAAGAATATATATTATAAAATTATATTAACTTTCATTTTTCCTTCTTTTAAGGATCATTAGTATTTATCAATGTTGTTTAGTCAAGTGCTGTAACATTTAAATTTGATTTATTAAGTAATATTCCCGTCTGTTTTAACTTGAATATGCTAGTTCCCCTTTTTGATATGTTAGATTGTTGCTCACAGTTACAGGGCCTGTTGGGGAGATGATCATTAGGCCTGGGTAGATGGTCTTGTGACTAAGTGAAGGATGGTTCAGGATCATTCCAGACAGCCAAATGGGAATGGTCTCCCCTTTTTGTAGCTAAGCTGGAAAAATGAAGAAAATATTATCTGATGGATGTAGGTTTGAGATGAGCAAAGCACAAAGGAATGTAATTTATAGATTGCTTATCAATGAATTCCTTAAAGAAGGATATGCAAAGCAGTAATAAACCAGCCTTGACTGTTATTGGGGGAACTGTGACTTCCTATGTCAAAGCATAACGTGCTAATTCTCTTTTCATGGGCATACTTTGGAATCAAAGACTCCTTTATAATTAACTTTTAATCCTTTTTGTCCTCCTTCAAATTGCTAAACACTGGAGACAACTAGAACCCTGTATGAAGTTTGATAAGGAATATGGAATGCATTGCTCTCATTCCATTTATCGTCCTCTTCCTTCCTCTCTTACACTAACATTTCAGAGAAAAAGCTGCCATCTTCTGTGTTTCTCAACAGCTACCAACTTCAAGTAAAGCCTTATTTCTTTTTCTTCCCTGTTTCTGAAGTAGGGAATGGTAATGCATCGTCAGATGAACAACATTGCTTATGAAGATGTGGAAATGTATTTGTTGTTTTTTTGAATCACAACTTAAAAGAAAAAATCTATATATATTTCTAGATGCATATCTTCATTATACAGAAATCAATTAATCTCTCCTGAGTTAAGGAGAAGAATTTTGGTTACCACATATGAATACCTGTGTGGGTATAGAAGCTGCAATAGTGTCAGTAGGCAAAGCTCTACAATCCCTGAATAAATGTATTATAATCTAGTGGTAGACAGATGTTGTGATCTTTAGCAATTTGTTAATTATTTTCAGTTCTACCTACTGTTATTACCCTCCACAGTATCTGTCTAGTTTTACAAGTATTTTTCCTGTGTGCTTACCTACAGGTACATCTACGCAAGAGTTGTTTTTTGTTTTAAAGGGATACTTAGACAATACTTTGTCAAAAACTGGGGAGATCTTGGTGATGGTGGTTGGTTTAAATACTATAGGAAGAGATTGATAAATGGAAGAAAAATACAGTCAGGTGCAAGAAAAGAAAAAAACCCCACTTTTAGTGAAGGCCTTACTGGACAGACAGATTTTGAACCCGGTGCCTTATTGCTCCTAGTTACCTAAAAGCAATCATCTGGGAAGCCCCCTTCAAAACTCAAAGCAATGGGATGGCAGGTCATTCATTAATTCAGTAATAGAATTGGAATAGATTAGACTTCAGGAATGTGTGTGTATATATATTTAAGACATTCTTATGGATCTGTTTATGTACATAGATATAGATATGATTTTGGTGGGGAACAATTTCAGAGTATGACTTCATTAACAGAAGAACACTTTAAGCCTTAACCTGCTATTAGATTAATGTGATAACTCAATGATGTATTAAATAATTCCTTTTCAATTTTTAATAAATTATTACATCTACCCATGGTGGTTTAGATGGAATGAAGAAAAAGAGTGTACCGAAAGCCTCCATACTTGTAAGGCTTTCTAAAGGAAAATCTTACAAAAAGTAGAGATGGATAAATTTGATAAATGGATTTTTATATTCTCGATCTTTGTGGTTTGATGGGATAATGCAACCTGCAAGAATATATGTTCAATATTCCTTCGTAGAATTGTAGAACATTCCTTTCTCGGTACTAACCAGTACATCTCTAGCTGGTGAACAGAGGATGGTAAAAGTTAATCCTAGTGATGCATCTGTAGCAAATTATTTTCCTCTGTGGGACACTGTGTTAGAGTGGGAGTTTATATTCTGGGGAAATATTCTGTTACCCTCAGCACAAGCACATCTGAAGATTTTTGCATATTACTGAATTTTATAGAATGGAAGAAGAGATAAAGTGTGAATTATCTTTCAAAAAGCAATGATAATTTACATTTTCAAACAATAAATAATGAGAACAATAAATAAATTCAGTTTAAAAAAATTAAAAATATGGAACTGAGGTTTGATTTGATGAATAGAAGGCATAATGGAAGGCACCAATTATTGATTCATTGGGGGGGGGAAGTTGAAGGAACCATATTTTTCAGAGGTTGGGGATATTTTCATTATCTAAGACCTTTCTTTAAGTATTTGAATCCATATTTTGTAGGTCTCGAGTAAACTGCAGCAATTGTTTTGGCAATAAGGGCAGGTGATGGCAGTAATAGAAGTGTTTCCTCCTGTTTGGAACTGACAGGTGATTCATCATAGAGGCAGAGCGTTTGGTTACTTACATTCTTGCCTTACTCCAAAAAAAGATGAGGGCTGAAGCTACAAGCATTACTCTATCAAGTAGATGTTTGCCAGGGGAAGCTAACTGATGAACAGACACCTCAAAAGATCACTGGTTGATTTATTATATCTCTGAAAGCTGGCTTGGCTTTTCAACATGATGTTCTACAGAACCCAAAGCATTACTAGTAGTATAGAAAGAGTCCCTGAATCACCCATAATTTCTTTCCTGGCAAGAGAATATAAAATCTGGAGACCAAAAAGTGCTGTTGACAGAATTGAAAAGAAGTAGTTCTGATGAAAAAGTGACAGAATCAAGAATCAAAGTAGACACCTTGGTTGCCAAAGTATTTGTGTATGTTACAAGCCTTTTCTCTTCTTGGCCAGGAATTAAATGAAATTTGTTTATTCCTTTTCATTTGAGCAAGGTGCCCAAGAAGTAGAAGGTTTAATGCCGGTCCTCCAATTCTGACATGTATTAATCTGTGTGATAAGAGTAGTTGCTCTTTTCAACCATTCATTTTCTATATGAAATAACTCTTTGACAGTGGTACATGTATGTGTTTTTATGCCTTTCTACACTAGCAAACAATGGGTGGAAGCTGTAAGAGCAATGTGCTAGAATCTAGAGTCACTAACCGGTTTCAGAAAGGTATTTTGGTGTGTAGGCTGAACCACTCCCCTTTACCCTTGGGATTACTTTATTTTAGCTGCCATTTACTTATTTTGCTGTTGCAGAACTGCAGCCATCCTCTTGAGGCGAAGCAGCTGATGGTATTAAGACATTTGCTCCAATTTGTTACACCTTTCTTGTTTGCAGTTGCACCACTGCATACCCATTCTTCCAACATTATTTTATAAAACTTCAAGCAGAATACAGTCAGCATTATATCTTTAATTCCAAAGTATTAGGAGTTATGTTTAAATACTCTTTTTGTGCCAAGATACATATTCTAAAAGTATCTTGATACACTGGAGGAAATTTGGGATGGCAGTGTGAAAGTGTGAGGAACGAGAAATAAAAACAATTATCAAGAATGTTACGTAGAGCTGGAATGAGGAGAAGTAGAAGATCTCTGGCTGAACATTAATAAAATCTGACTAGGCAAGATCCCAGAACATATCTCACAGAATCCCAAGGGAAGTTACTGAAACTTTGGCAATGCATTCCTTTAAAATGACACTAGAAAAGAGACTAGAAATTGTGTAATAGAGAATAAGCCTCTACTAAGCCTCAGGCTAACTAGACACTCTCAACACTGAATAAGGCATTAAATGTGAATTTTCCAAATTCACAGGACTCTATCTTGTCATTTCTAATTCTCAGAACAGTAGAGGTATATTAGCGCGAAGATTTTATCTTCACTGTCCTTATCTGCCGAAGAAACCAAATAAGAGTATATCCATTCCAGGATTCATATTTCCTTCCTTGAGAACAATATGGCTATTCCCAAGAACACCAGAACTCTCAAATTCTTTCTACCACTCTGAGAGTGGTAGAAAGAACGGTGATAAAGATGATCAAAAATATCGAATGACATCTTTTTGAAAAGAAAGAGTCTAAAACTTGAGCAAGTTTAACTGAGGAGAGTATGACTGAAGGCTATAAAATCATGAGTAGCATGGAAAAGGTGAATAAATGATTATTCATGTTTTTTCTGATACAAAACTGTATGGGCATCAAATGAGATTATCAGGAGAGAGACTCAAAACAAAGCAAATAAGTAGTTGTGCATGCACTTAAACTGAAATTCCTTACAAAAGTATATTTGCATTCCGAAACTAGACCTGGATTAAAAAACTGGTTAAAATCATGCAATAAAAAAATCCCTCAAGAGCTATGGGACACACAGATAATCCCTCTCCCTCTGAAAGTCTCTAGTGCACAGATCATTTCAAATTGGGAAAATATACTAGGGAAATAAAGTGACGTGCTAGCCCTGCTCTGAACTTTGTCCTAGTTATCTGCCATCAACCATTGTCAGAGAAGGGATTCTGAGGTAGTTGGATCTTTGGATTGCCTCAGCATGGCCACTATGTTGTTTGGTATGATATGCTTAAAATTTTGATGTTGTCAGGTTCTTACCTATGATTTGTATTTTTATTGTGACTTTATCAGTCATGTTTTCTATCTGAAGAGTGACTTCATATGCTCCTGAGTGATGAAGCTCTGCCTTTCTGATGAAAAGGATTGTGTCTGCGTTGCTGTTCCGAATTCCCACATCTTTGGAGTCTAGAGTTTGACCATCTTTCATCCAAATGATTTTGGGTCTTGGTTTACCCTGAAGAGAAAAAAATGGATTTATTTTTTTTTTTAGGCTCTAATAGATTTCCATTCTTCTGTTTTTTAGTCTAGAAACCCTAATTTAATGCGCAGAGTTGAGATGATAAACTGTCTAAATACTTTACAATTTCTGTTTTCTTGCGGTCAAGTATTTGCTCACATCTGTGTGGTTTAGTGGCACCATGCCCTGTGAGGATACCATTTAATTATATTTAGAGAAGAGACTGAAATTGTATTGAGAACAAATCCAGAAAAAATATGCCTGTGCTGGTCTGGTACTTTTTCCCAGGCATCTGCAAAGCCTACAGTTGATCTGGCTTGAGCTGATCATTAAGTAACAGAAGTCTTTAATATCTGAGGAGTTTATTAACTTTTTCTACCCTTCTCCTCCCTTTCTTAAAACATTTGATTCCTGATCCCCAGGCATTTTTAAGATCTTTTGAAAAATTGTGATAGTCTTGAAGTTTTGGGATGTGAAACTCGCTGTATAATTCTTTCTGCATTGCAAAAATTGTTTTGGTGACTGTCAACCTAAGCAGTCAGTGTTGCTACACCCATGGAAGATGACATTGTGGAATCAGTAAGATATCTGTGGCTTACATCACTGTCACTCAGCTATTTCCAGGAAAATTGGTAGATAATATTTAGTTCTTCAAAAGTTGCTTGACTGCTACTTCCACAGTACAGCTCCAAACCAAGAAAACAGAAAAGGGCCATATCATATTTAATAGTTGTTTTTATAGTCAGTCTAGAAGAAAATAACTCAGTGGGGTTTTTTAAGTTTCTGCCAGATTAGCATGGTGAAACAACGCAGCGCAGGGCTAGACGAGTGCCAGGAGTAGCTCAAATGAGTGGGGAGGGAAAGTGGGACGGTCCAAGCCAGCAGTCAGGTCTGCTTAGGCTGCCCTGGAACTGAAGTCTAAGGCACTAAAATTGGGACACATACTGCCCTCCGCCTCTAGTAAACAGCAGAGAAAGCACCTATAGAAGGCTCCTCAATTCGTGGGGTATCTGGAACATACTCTGTAAGACTGTATCTTTTTCCTTAGGCTACAAAGGGAGATTAGGATACTCAGACTCTTGGTTTAGGTGCCTAAATGTGGGCAGAATGAAAATAAATCCGTGCTTTGCTACACCTTTGTTTCAGGTTTGTCTGGTATTTGCTCAGAAAGTCTGTGCAGTGTCATTTTATTTTTCTGTGGTATTAGAAAAAGACTTTTTTTTATAAGAGTCAGGTCAAGGTCTGTCCAAAATTATACTTAAAGGACTTCTAAAACACCTAGAAATTGCTGTTCTTTAATATATGCTCATTTCTCTGGCATTTAAGTCATCAGATGTAATTGAATTTACATCAGAGCTGATAATAACCCTTGAATGAGCAATGTTTTTGGATCTTCCATTTTCCTCATCTGGTAACTGATTTTCTTATTGCTTTCTGCCAAGGAGTATAGTCACCTCAAGCCTGTAGCTCTGAAATATTAGATACAAGATGATTTTGTCCAGTTCTAGTGTACCTTTACCCTGGTCTCATTTCATAGAACCCTTACAAAAATCTATTAGAGGCTTCCCTTCTTTATCTGGAAGGTATAGTAGAAATTCTTGAACAAGTAAAAGAATGTGGTTTGGGTGTTTGTTCCCCCCCCCCCCGTCTGATAATTGGTGAACTTGACAAGAATTGACTGTATTTTACTTTGCACATATGTGTATATTTCAAAATATGAGAATTCTGCTTGAAAATTTTGGCTAGGGGAATTCTTTCAAAATAAAACCAATCTACTTAAAATGGTATAATTATACGGAAATTTTATTTAAATTTCTAATTTGTCAAGACAAATACTTTGGCTAGGTTTTCAGACTGATTACAAGTTTTAATAGTTTTTCATGGATTGAGTAATGAGGTGAATCAAGGATCTGGCCCCAGATATGGGCCATGCAAAAATGGGCATGAGAAACCATAGCATTATCTTTATCATAGGAAATACCTTGACTATAAATCAAGCTTTGCTGTTGCTGGTGTTCTGCTGTGGTTGATCAGATATGTTCACTCACAGCACCTCTTCTCTTGAGGTGTCATGAATGCCAGTGAAAGATTGCAAGTGATCAAAGTGTTGGTTTTCATATACTCTTATATTTATAGACTGTGAAGATTGAAGATCATTAACAGATAGAAAGCATGTTCCTAATGCGTATCCCAGAGGATTGGATTGCTGCAGTGTGTAATAGGTAATCCAAGAGAGAACAGTGAGTGACAGAGTGGGTAAACAGCGCACCAGAGAAACTTCAGGGACTTTACTGCCAGGGAAGAACAAATTTAAATGCTTTTAGATGTTTATATTCACACATATATGATGGGCAAGAAGACTGCTCAGTAATACTGTGAATTTTATGAATAATATCTCTTCAATCATGTGTCAATGTAGTTAATTGTGAAACAAGAATGTGTTGATTCCCTTCCTTTCAGCAGAATGTCCCACCTGCTTAATGCACTCAACAGAAAAAGGGTTAGTAATAGTCTTGTACTTGTTCTTTTCTGTACATTTTAATCTAAAGATTTGAATAGATTTGCAAATAGTATTTAGCCCAGGATACCTTGACAAGGTATTTAATAGAATTTCAGTGTTAAATGACACAGTAGTGACCACAGACATCACTGGCAGGGTTGCACAGAAACTGTAAATAGTAGAAGACACCGTCTTACACTTCAGTTAGATAATATTCTGCCTGCTTGTGTTCCGTAGCTCGGTGTTCACAGTAATTCCAGTATCTATGTATTTTTCTCCTATATACTTTTTGTAATTTGAATATTGCAGTCATGTCTACTTAAAGTCTTTTTCCTCAGTAGAAATGATCAGTATTTTAAACTTCTTCAAAGTGTAAAGTGAAATGTTCTTTATGCTTTGCTTTTTTTTTTCCTAAAGATTCTCAGTTTTGCATATTCTAAACAGCTTTTGCAGTATTAAGAATTGTAGCTGTAGCTGCAATTCAACACTATTACAAATTGAATTCACTCAAAAAATACCTCTTGAATTAAAATACTCTGGTTTTGTTCTCAGGCTAAAACTTGGTTTTGTGAAAACTGATGAAAGGGTGAAATACCAAAACTTCAGTTAGAGTCCCTACTGAGAAAAAGTCAGGGAAGACTTGGTCTTTATCTGTTTTCTTTGGCAAGAGCTGAATGATCTGCCAGGATAAGTGAAGCTCTGGATTACCTGCTACGTGTGCTTTCTCTGGCCTGGGGAACTGAGGACATGTCACCTAGGGGAGTAGGACAAGGAACTGGCAAATCTCTGGGGATACTGCAATGAGGCTGCTCTGAGCAAAAGAGGTGGGTTGTGCTACGAAAATGGTGATGTAGGGGACATAAGACACAAATCTAGAAAATGTTGAACTTTATCAGTTCCTCTGCTTGTGGGATAGCTTGTCAAGTTTGTGCAAATTTTCTTCAACTCAGGCATCAAAGCAGCAAAAATATCTCTTAAATTTTTTTTTTAAAGACTTACATAACTCAGAAATATCAGATGTAAAATCTTGAATTTTGCATGTGTCTAGACCTCAGTGAAGGGTCCATTTTAGCAATTTTGGAGATAAGAAACATGGAAAAAAAAAAAGCATGTGATTATGTCAAGAGTAGTGCAAGCATGCAATTCAAGGCAGTTACTCCATGTATTGGTTTGCAACTGTTTACTGATTAGATACATCTTTCTGAAAAAGCAACTTTTCATGTAACCCAGTAACCATAGGGCAAAAGACACATATATTTTATTTTACACAGATTTTTGCTCTTATATAGATTTTTTTTTTTTCCTTATTGGTACTCCCCAAACAAAACAATATAGGTAATGTGTGCATATGTGTCATATATGTCTCCCTTGCTGGAAAAATGTTTTGAATATCTCCAGCATCTTTTATATGAGAATTTCAAAACTCTTCACAAATAACAGTGATTACATTTTCATAACTGTCAACGCTGGACAGCAGAGAAATTTTAGTTTCCTCAAATTATAAATTGGGACTAGATTAAATGATATATCTATTATTACTGAGACTATCTCTGTTAGAGCCAGATTCTGCAATTTACAATTTCTTTTATGTCTCGCTCAGAAAACTTTTTCCTTTCACACACTGGTTCTTGCACTGTATTGATATTATAGCCTTGTGTCTGAAAAAATGCCTGTGGTGTGTTACAAATAATCATTACAGTTGCTCATACAGCTGTAGAAAATGCAAAGACAGGCTAACTGGTTAGTCAGTTTGTGTGTATATTCTAGAAACTTTGTGCATGCATAGCATCATGTGCAGTTAAATGCACGCACTCTTGATAATCCTTGGCATGCTCTGTTTTTTACACCTTAAGCTCATGTACAGTAATATGCAAGCTATTCTTTGTATACACACAGTTTCTATATAGCTCCAACTGTGATATTCTGCTTATGTACCAACTCTAATTTTTGTGGTCAGCCTTTCAGAAATGAACATACACACTTTTGGCAAAGAAGTTGCCCAGTAACATCATGTACCTTGGCTCCAGAAGAGCAGTTAGTTGAATTCTTATGCTTTTGTGTACTTCTCTCTTTAAGATGCATCCTATGGTCAGTAAGCAAGAACAGGCTTGCAGTTACTTACAGCACTTACTTTTTCTTCTTCCCCAAAAGGAGGGAAGAAACTCTTACTGTAAATAAATTGTGACTGAAAGAAGAGTGATTTTTTTTTTTTTTCCCCCTTTCTTTAATGTTTGAGAGGGTTTTTTGAATCATCAGCCATACTTTATGTAATACTGCTTAAGCAGTGAAGCAATGGGAACTTGCATAAGGGAAACTACTTGTGGTAAGTAATGATAAATAACTATGACAAAACAGAAACTGATACATACCTGAAAAGGGATCACAATATTGATTGTCTCACCCACTTTCTTCACCAGAGTCTGTCTGAGATGGCGTGGCAACCAGATTTTGGGACGCTCTGTAGTTAAGCATTAGTACATTAAATACAAAGCTTTTGATAATTTGAAATATTACTTATAGCAGAAATAAGACAAAACACCAAAGAGGAGAGGCTTGGATACTTGTAAGCATAAGAAAATTGCGCAAACACTGTTTATACAGTTATGGAGTAGTTAATTCTCTATGTACTTTCAAATGTATTTGACTACTAGATACAAATTTAGTAGCAGATCTCAGTTATATATTTACAGCTGAGCAGGTTTCAATGACAGCAGAATTTGTGAAACTGTCACATCTGATATGTCAGATTTGGGTGACTTCTGCTGAGTAGGAGTCTTCTATGAGGACTTTGTTTCTTTGGAGACCTTTATCAGTTCAGTAGAAGGGATGGGACAAAGGGTGTACTAGAGTAAAAGAGGGATTATAGACTATGTTTAATTTATTGCTATATCGATATTGCAGCTCCTTGTAGATTGCCATTTGGAGATATTTATGGACTTACTCAGAAAGTAGAGCAATCAATGGATTTCCTTTATGTTTTCACAATCATTCAGTTATAGCTTTTTCTTTGAAGTGGAAGGAGTGGAGTCTCATTGTAGCTCAGTTCTCACTAACAAAAAGAGGAGCTTAGTGCATGTTTTTTCATCTAGTCCCTGCTTTCCTCTACCTCACTGGAAAGCTGTGTTCTCCGTGTGCTCCTTATTCTTTGCCAAGTCATTTACAGAAAGAATTTCTTAGTGTACAGTTGGAGTATCTGTCTTCATGTCCATTTGGTTTTGAGATGCATTACAACTTCGTTTCATTTACACTGAGTCATTCTACTGTCAGTGAGACTCTGGCAGACTCTTCGTGTGAGTCAAGGCTGAGGAATCCACAATTAGCAACTCTTAGTATCTTTTGGACTCCAGTCAAATGAATTATAATCTACTGCTGTTGGGTGATACACAGGGTGTTAATTAATAACCTAGGACAATCAAGTACAGATAACTGCTTTTATTTAAAGAGATCTCTTGCTGTAGCCAATGCGGTCATTTGCAGTAATATAACAGCTTTTCTAGCGGAGAGCTAAATATTTAAAAATGTCTTGTAAATGCTGACAGTGCCCTTACAAGAGGTGAAATATCCATATTTTGAAACTAAAAAGTAGGATTTTGTCTTAAGAGTTGTGCTTTAGAAATATAAGACCTGGACAGTATAGTAATGTTCTCACAATTAGAAGATATTGGGCACCTCATTAAAGTGAAAGAGCTGTTTGGGTGTTACTGTCAGAAGGTGGCACAGGCTTGTCAGTCCCAGTGTTTTCCTGCATGTGCACATTATTAGAGTTTTGACCAGAGGAAAGAGATGAATAAGATTTATTTAGTATAAATACTCACGCAGGATCTCTTGAACAGTAATGGGCTCTTTGATTATTGCAGCTCCACTCTCACCAGCCAAGTTTATAGCCTTTATACGGAAATGAAGTTTGTCCCCTGTGACCAGGTCTTTAATCAGCACAGATGTACGCTCCGTCAGGCCAGGAAGAGCTGGAATCCATTCTGTAGCTGCAAGTACAGGATTTGCATATTGTAATCATATATTATTTTCCAAACTGATGCCTTGTCTACAATTGAAAGTAAATTTGTGTTAGAGTAAAATGAACTTAATGGGCAATACCACACTTAAAAGGGAATAAACTAATCTGGAAAAAGAACTCTGGATCTAGAAGTTGTTATTTATACATGGAGTTGTGGAATGTATATACTTTGTTTATAGCTAAGGGTAAGGGAATTATCTTTGGGTAGTTCCCTTGGAATTCTGTTTCATAGAGCTTAGAGCTTACATTTATTTTCATTAGCAATAGGCAAGGGGGAGAGAATTTTGGAAGAATTTTTAGCAAGAAAATGAAGCCTTAATTGAATTTTTTCCTAGAATATCTCCTGTGGGTGTCCAAATAGATTGGTGAAAGCCACATGTGCTGAAAACAATATTAGAGCACGTAACTGTTGGAATTTATTTTTAACTTCTCAACTGACACTGTAGAGCAGAATTCTTAGGTCTTCCTTAGTTATTCTAATGACACAGAAGTACGACTGACAATCATTCTTCTATGATGATAACATAGGGATTCTGGTAATTCCGAGATGATATCTCATTAAAGACTATAAATTATTTCTGGATAAATGATACCCTGCAAAAACTCTAGTTTAGGTTATATGGCAATTGAGGCTAGTGTCAGAGAAAATGTCATGATTGAAGTGATTATAAATTTGTTATTTGATTTGTATGACATAGCATTTATGTTGTAGCATCACAGTAAATTGTGTGTTGTAGATATGGTGCCGTTATACTCTTTATTATCAGATCACAAGTATTAGATGAGATAAGGTAACAGTTACTTGAAAGTTTGACTGATGTTGTTACCGTCACGTTGTTATATTGGTTTTAAGGAATGCACAATTTGTGAATGCTATGAAAGTATAGTAGTGACTATAGAACAGCACTGGTATTTTTGTAGTACTTCTCTGTATTAACATCATCTTCACAATCACCATAAACTTTATGGTTGATGTGACTTTCATGGTTTTACAGTCATGTTGTGGTAAGTCTGGGTGATGGTTGACAAGGATGTTAGTCATAGATTAGAGTTCAAATTTAATGATACTGGATATGATTAATTTATTGGGATATTGCAGTGAAGCTCTTGCAATCATAGTATTTTAATAATGTTCAGTTGCCGCTGCCTAGTACTTGGGTTTACTTACATCCATCTTTGCAGTATTCTACAATATAACCATCTAATCCCCCGGCTCCAATCCGCTCAGGGGGTCTCCACTTCAAGGCAACAGTGCTGTCAGAAACATCTTCCACTGTAAAGTGGGTTGGTTCACTTGGAGGAGCTGTAAGGAAATACGTACAAGTAAATTCTGGGAAACAGCAATATAACTGTGAGAATTCAAAGGCTATAGAAGGAGTGATTAGTGTCTGAATTATATACCACTGTCTGGTTTAATAAAATAAATTTAGCTGAAGCACAGTTGTAAAATGTAACACCGAATACTTCAGTAGAAGTGCAGCATAAGATTCCTATAATAGGGAGGGGAACAAGAGGTTAAGATAGTAGTTCATATTCACATATGCTCCCTTATGAGTAAAAGCCAATGAAAAAAACAGAGCTTTAGAGGGGCGTCAAATTGTCAGCAGAAGTCTGCAGAAAAGTTTAGAAATAAAAATACATACAATTTGTATGCTGTACTTACACCCTGACTGTAATTAGACAAAATTCACATAGACAGAGGACCAAATTCATCAGTGGCTAATTTTGACTTCACTCATTTTCCTCTAACAGTGGAGAAAGTGACCAAAAGTTACAACTCTGTATTTACAGAAACACTAGTTCTGCTTTGCACATTTATAATACAGACATGCCTGAGAAAAATATTTTGGGGCTGAAAAATATTAACTTCATTTAGATATAATTATATCTTTTCAGAACATGAGTGTCATGGCTATTTTTAAATCCATAGTTCAGAAAGACCACTAGCTAAATTCAGTCTTAAGCATGGCTGTTGTCTATTAATTAATAAACAATCAAGAAAAGCCCTTACTGGAGAATCCAAATACACACAAATGCTACAGTGAAGTCATTGATTACAAAAAGCAAACAGAAGGATAACTTTTTCAAAATAACATTTAGAGTGCTGGACATAAAATTTAGTATACATGACATAAAAGCAATCATGTTAAAGAAATGTATGTTTGGCATACTCTGTGTATATGTATTAAATGGAACATCTTTTGAATATACATAACAGATTTTACATATTAGAAATATTTTATATATAAAGTAAGTTAAATACAGGTTTATAAATTGTGCAACTGACTGAAACTTATTGTGGTTCCCAAAGTTATTGTAAAAAAAGAAAAAAAAAAATTAAAAAATATCACCCAGTTTCCTTTCTGTAGCTGTGACAAAATTTTTCATATTTAAATGGCAAAAAGGACTGTGAACAGCACACAGGAGGCAAAGGCAGTTGGTAGCATACACAACCACACAATACACGATCAAGACCCCAAACCTCTTCTCTGAAGAAGTAAGTGTGAACTTTATCCTTAATCAAGTAAAACTCTGCCTATCCCATGAAAACTTTGGACCTTTTTTCTCAGTAGCTCCACTTGATGGTTTTCGTTTGCTCTTTGTTGTTGTAGACCAGCTGTTGTGTGTTTGAAATCCAGAATTAAGAGACCCTTCTTGCAGTTCATCCTTTCCTTCTGACCCCTTCACTGCATCATCTGTTTTTACATTATCTCCTCCAGCAGGCTGTCCGCCTTCGCTGATATTTGCAGATTTAGCAACTCTGGTCATTTTAATCTCCAGCTACTTGTATTTTTGTGTGTCTTCTTTTTAAAGCTCTTAGCAGGCAGGCTGAGGACTCCTTTGGTCTGCTCCTTCCTCAGGGACTGCAGGAGACACTGCACTGCTGTGTTGGGAAGGATTATTTATAGGAAATCATTCCTCAAATATTTTCTTAATCAGCTATCCTTTTAGCTGTGCAGAGGGTCAGGATTAAGGGAGTACTGGTTGGGATACTGTGATATTTGCACCCATAAGGGAATGGTGGAAGCTGAGAGGGACAGGGAAATTTCTGTCAATTAGTTCTCATTTCCAGATCCAGCTTGACACTCACACTTCTAATTATAACAACTAAAAATTCATCAGCAATTTCATGAAACTGGAACCTCTGCGCTTCACAGGAAGGGGAATGAGAGAGAAGAGGAAGATTACAAAGGAAAAAGTTGATTAAACATAGGATATAGAGATAGTTGATAGCTTCTTTTCTAACACATTCTTTGTAGCTATAAGGGCAGTTGAAGAGGTGAAAATTGTCCTGCCTTGGTTTTTGTCCTGGAAATAATGTAGAGTGTGCTAAAACTCACCAATTGGCATGAAGGGTTGTGAGGCAGGGCTTGGCCGGGACATGCCAATAGAATTCACAGCATAGATCCTCATCTCATAAACCACTCCTTCAATCATTCGCTTGGCTTCATAGGTTAAGTCTTTTAAAAGGTCAAAGTTCAGTCTCATCCATCGAAAGCTCTTCTTCTTCTTTCTCTCTAAAATATAGCCTGGAAAGGATAGCTCTTATGATGTGAAAGAACTGCAAATTATCATCTCACATATAAGAAAAAAGAAAATAACTGTTTTTTTTTTCTCCAATGGCATGAAAGAGGCAAATGTGATTTAGAATTATTACATATAGCTGAATTGTGTGAAGCTTTGGTATTTTCCTGCAGTTTCCTTTTGTATTACTTTCCTTCTATCTGACTTTCTTACCTGAACAATGATACTTTTTGAGAGTAGAAGTTATTTAGACTTGTCTATGTCTGGTATTAGGCTTTAAGCACATTTTGCATGCTATAAGCTACTATTAAGGTATTTAGATGTATGCAAAATAGAGATACTAACAGAGCTGGCTTAAATGGCAAATCCTTTCTGGTGACAATGCAGTCACGCACTCCTAAATGGCAGAGAAACAGCATTTCAATAAAAAGCCATTTCAGTGAAGGAGAAATTGCCTTGAAATGTGTAAGAAGAAACATAGAATTAAAAAATTAATTTGTCTCCTATATTCTGCTGCAATTCACTAATCTTGACTAACAGCATAAATCCCAAAGCAAAATCAGTTGGAACAACAGTTTGACACTTCCCTTTGTTTTTTTTGTGTTTTGTTTTGTTGATTTTTTTTTTAATATGATTTGTCAGCGAACTGATGTTAGATCTCTGTGTCTGTTGCTAAGTGGTGGAATTGTGCAGTGCTTCCCAGGCAGTGCAGATCCCAGCTCTGCTTCAGCCCTATAGTTGAGTGAGTCCCAGCCACGCACCAATTTTCTTGCTCTGATTCCCTTTATTAAGGAAAGTGAACCTGTATGGATACAGAGAACCAAGAGAGCTGGATTCACTGCAGAACAAATCTGTAGTATAGCTTAGATGTAGTCTGTATGCCCAGAATGCAGGTCTTCAGTACATCTCCCTCGTCCCCTCAACATTCCCAGTCTTTCTCACACTGGTTTTCTCTGCTGGTTTTCCAAATGACTAAATCAGGCTGGGTTATCAGATTAAAAGATAAACTTCCAATTTCCCAAAACTGGGAATGGAATCTGTGATTCTTGATCCTTAACATGGAGGATGCTACTTCTCTGTGTTGCAGATGGTATGCCTGGATGTGATGCATGTAGACTTCTTTTAAACAGACTTTGTTTTGAAAGCTGTTCATCTTTTAAGTATGGAGTGAATAATCAGAAATTACACTGAATGGTGATTTACACATCCTGTGTATTTGTATGTATTGTATGTCTGTTTCTACCCACAATCTACAGAGGATATGTCTGTAACAGTGGTCAGCTACAACAGTATATGTCTATAGCAAGCACACTGTAATTATGAATTGAGCTGTGTAGGTCCCTGCCACTCACAAGGATTGTGGCTATCAAACATGCAGATGTCCCTTTCGTATACCTGGGAAGTATGAGTCACACTTACAACGTCTAAAGGGAGATGGAGAACAACAGGCATGTTTGATGTTTTATAGGCCCAGACATCCTGCATCAGGAGCCTTTCCTGTCTACACGGAATAGCAAGAGCAGCATGGGAGTCTACAGAATGTTTTGGGAAATAAGTGCTGGAAGTACCTTTTTGCTGATGAGTTGTATCATCACTTCTAATGTATAAAGTTACTCCTGGCATACTTCAGTAGCTTTTAAACAGGGTTAAATGCTGTAAGCAAAGAACCTATGGTTCCTTTGACATATTCCTGCTTTTTTTTTCTCTTTACCAGGGTCTATGAAACTGAGAGAAGCTTCAGCAACTCAGCTTCTATTTTTCTGCCATTCTAGATATGCGTAGTTTCCTGTCGGAACTGAGACACTTCACTGTGGCATACCAAATTGCAACTTAAAAAAAAAAAGAGGTAAAAAGACAATACTGGTACTGTTGGTGACATTTCATAAAGCAGTTTATTTCTCCAAATGCACAGAATGTACGATAGATAAAGATAATGCTTTCGTAATATAAAAAGTACATGAGACCCTATGAAATGTTTGTGTAACAGTAAAGATGAGGTGTGAATTTATTTGCTATATCTGTTGGATGTAGCTAATAAAGACTGTAGTAGACTGCCTACAATACCATCTGTAACAATATGGAGACAGATAAGAACACATATGTCTTTTTTCCCTGCCTTTTTAAATTGCTTTTAAAGCTTTGTTTGAATGGATAGTGCTGGACCTTACCTTTTTTTTCCCTCCAGTTGTTCTATTCTAGCTCTATTAGTACTACAGTCCAGTGCTAGCTGAAGAAACCTCCTCATGTAGTGCAAAGGGTTGTTAGTGGCACATTAACAAAATGTTTCCTTTGACAGTGAAAACAAAACAAAAAACTTTCCAAAATATGTACCCTGAAAACTACAAAACCAAATCATGGGCTTTGCATAGTTGCGGGTGGAAGGGGCATTGGTTGCAGTAATGGGACAGCTATTGGTATATATCTTTGCACATAATAGTTTAAATTGTTAACTTCTTGCTTGCTTCCTGGCAGAAAAGATGAAGCCACAAAGGACTTGCCCAGTAGTGTCTTGTTTATTCCAGCAGAGATAAATTCTGTTGAATTAAATGAGGTTATTCTTGAGGAAGTGAATGAAGTCCAAATATCCAAAAGCAAATACAAACTTCTCACTTCCGGATGCAGGGGGTTAAAAGAATTTTAGAATGTTTCTAGCCCTGGAATTCCCATGGGAGTCCGTGTAGTTTTAGGTGTATCTTTTTTTAAAAGAAACTCAAACTGCAGTGATCTTTATTAAACAATTTGCTAGATTTGGAGTCCAGAGGAACTTTTCCCTAAAATTGGCCAAGACCATGGATTACTTTCTTTTCCTTCTGAGGATCACAGGCAGTTTCATCTAAAAACAACCATGCTCTGCAGAGAACTTAAAATGGTATTGGTTATATTCTTGATTGCTTCTGCTCGTTTCCTGTATCGCATGATAACTCTAGTTTTTAGTACAGTTTTTAAGGTTATTAAAGTGATTGAAAAGTGTGTGACCCGTGGTGTGTGGTTCTATATGAAGTAGAATTATGAAGTAGTTTTCTAAAAGAAACATGTATTGCATGAGTGCTTGAGGTTGCAGATGACTGGAGTTGATAACTGAAGTGGCCACAGATCTGTTTCGGTATTCCTATGTAAATCCAAAGGTCTGTGTACTGACCTAAAATTTCAGTCTTGAATGACAATGTTTAGCTTTAACTATTTTTGGTATCGTGTTCTTGTGCTTTGGTAACTTATTTGCTGAAATATTTCTCTGATGCAAATAGCACGGGTAGAGGGCACTCTCTCCCTAAAATTGAAGGGCCAGAATCTAGACCAGTTTGAAGGTTTAATATATTAATTAGTTTCTGAGGGTCAGTCTTCCTATAGCAAATAAACATAGAGAATCCTTCTGTGCCATTTTAAAGGAGCAGCAAAAAAGATAGGCAAGGCAGCTGGAGCCTATATTTTAGCACTTCTTACCAAGCACTTGTTGCCCACCATCATATTTAGGGGGTTGCCACTGCACAGTACAACAATCTTCTCCAATGTTGCTGATCTTGGGAGCTTCTGGAGGGTCAGGAACATCTGAAGAAAGTGTGAGAATGAATGAGAGCTGTCACTGTTTGAACTTCTGTATACAAGTCAATGAAATATTTTTCTGTAACTTTTTTTCTGTATCGTATTGATACAGCTTTGCCAGATAGCAACAGTAGGTACAATTGAGAATGCTTCATCTTAGTCTAATGTGAATCCTGCTCTTTGATGCTTCTGTGTTAGGTTGGTTTTCCTTTAAATACCATTGATTATTCAGCTCCCTTGTTCTTTCCAGACATAATCAACTTTTTTGCAAAAACAAGGTAAATCTGTTCTGTAAGAACAGGCTTGCTCCAGGGTTTCCTATTTTCTCTAGAATAAACTATATAGAATACAATGGCTGCATATCTCACATTTTATTATTTTGGAGATAGTAGTAGTAAATATCCTAATTTAGGATTTATAAAAGATTAAAAGAGACTTAGTATTCACCTAAGCAGTAAATTCTAAACTTTGATACTGTAGGTGAAAGTAATTTTATTTAATCGTTTCTAAGTTTGCTTATAACTTGGCCTTTTGTCATATGTGTGGCAGGGTATAAACAAGTTAAATATCATGAAAAATTTTATAAAAATTGCTGACTCAAAATCATATTCCCCTGAGCTCTTCTGTGACTCATAGTGACAACCTGTTTATCTTATGTCAGATACATTATGTCTCTTTATTCCATTAACCATTTACTGCTTGTAGGATGAAGTAATCTTTGCTTAAAAATATAAATCACAACAAAATGACAAGAAGTTTTTCTTATCTCAGACAAGCATGAAGCATATACTTCAGAATGGAATGTCATCTATAAAATGATAGGATCACCTGAAACTGGAAATATATAAAAAGGAAATACATGGATTTCTACTGGGAGTTCTTCTCTTATCTTTTTCACACAGAAGGCAACTACCTCTGGAGGATCCTTCTGCCAAGTTTTGTGATTGATAGTATTCCTGCCTTTATGATCCTCTTCTGTTTTTGTAAACATAAAGTCAGAACTTGCCTCAGTTTTAGAGAAGGGTGAGTTTCAGTGAACTCAAGATGCTTGGATGCTCTGGTTGTTTCCTTCCTTCACTTACCAATAACTTTGACTGTGATATCAGCCTTATCTTCTCCCACTGGATTCTTAACTATAACTCTGTATACTCCCTCGTCCTCCTTTTCTGCTCCTTCAATGATGAAGACACAGTGGTCTTCATGCATCTCCACACGAACTCTGCCTTCAGATTCAAACAGAAGCTGTGGGCAATGAAAGTAACAGATAAATCATTGTAAGTTGTGCCAGGGACAGCCTGATAAGCCTGTATGTAAGCTGGTGAAAATCTTCAGATCACTGAATATTATAAAAATTACTGAAAAGCTATAAAGTTTTTCCAGTTCTATTTGTATGTAGAAGAGAGAGAATATAGACCAAGTGGCTCACATAAATAACATTTGGTTCTGAAAGTCTGCAGGTTGTTGAGATTCATTGCTAGTTAACATACCCAGTGATGTTTCAAAGAAGTTAAGTACCTCCAGAAATTACTACTTGGGATAGCTGCTGGTATCCATGTAAAGAGTTTCATGGATAACTGTTGGGTACTGTGTAAATTCAAGAAGGTCTGCAAATTCAAACTCAGATGGTTGAGCAAACATTCCTGATCAACAGTATCTACATTTGGCATCAGATAATATGAATGTGAACAATTTCCCTCTAAAAAATTTACCATGTTTCTTGTAACTGTTCATGGCATCAGTGTGATTTCTGTCACTCAAGAATGTCATATGGGGTAACTCGCTACTCTTCTCTGAGCTGAGGTCTAAACATAATGACAACAACTTTGCTGTACATTTATAACTCCTTTTTTCTTCATGTGCCTGCATATCTTTAGACTTAGAACAGGAAGAAAGCATATGTGCCTGAATAATGACTAGTACAGCAGAATCTTAACCCTGAGAAAGGTTTATTGTTGCATAATAAATGTAAAATATTTTTGGATCTATCATAAATAAGTTCATTTTGACAAAAAGGAAACTTGTTGGAAAACAAATCCTCTTTCACTGTTTTGTACCTATATAGTCCACTCTCTTGACCCGTTGTCATCTTTCCCTGTGTCCTGTAAGATTTTGTCCTATTTTTTTTCCTCTAGTTGTTATTGAAACTTACAGGTTAGTGGGGGGAAAAGGGGGATAAACATTCACAAATATATTAAAAAGAGTTTTCAAACAACTGCTTTGATTCCTTGCAATCCAGCCACCATGTGATGGTGATTAGAGATTTCCTCAGTCAGCATCTTACTCTAAAATTACTCACCAGATCTCTTGTGCCCATTCAAAGTGTTTTGTAATTACCGTTGTGAGGCAGGATGTTGGGCCTGATGTGCTCTTTGCTTCACCAGTTTTAATATCTACTGACTTTAATTTTATTTCCTTCTGAATATGACCTTTTATCTGGAAAACACTAAGCATATTTGTGTGTCTGCATAAATAGGGACTTACCTTACTCTCAGTATTTAAATCACTGCTGTTTTCTGAGGGAGTCATGGAATCATCATTGCTGCGAACAAGGTCACTTTTCTAGATAAGCAAAGAAACCATAGAAAGTCAGCTAAGTCTTTCTGAGCAGAGCAGTAAAGCTGTTTCTGCAGGACAGAGAAGAGTCCATAAGTTTGTTAGGGGGGTTGAATAGGGAGGTTTGAGAAAAGTGAAGAGCAAAGTAAGGCGGCAAGCAGACCTGGGAAGGAAATCAACTAATACATCTATTTCCATTTCTGCTTTTTACTTTTGTATCAGACTGCAGTGAATTAAGGGAAGGATAAATCAGCAAAACTGAATTTACAGCTTAACAAACAGAGGCATGAAATGCATGCAGTAGAATTGTAACTGGTTGTGAATCTCTGTCCTGTGGTACTAGTTACTCATCTTGTGTAGCTACAAAAATTAGGATTACTTCTTCCTGTAACAATGAGATAGTAAGTCGATGTAAATGTTTTAACACTCATAAATAGAGTCAGGTCTGTAACACACATCAAACAATGTATTCTGAAGCTGTGCTGCTGTTTGTTTAGGATTTCATTAGTAAGTATATGTTATACATCCTTCAAATCAAGACTGTCTTCTTATATGCTGAGAGCTCGCACCTTAGAATTAACAGTGTATAGGGGTTTTCTGATACCCCGTCATCATTTATCAGAGAAACTTTTGTATGAGAGAGTTAATTTCTCTTGGTTCCCAAAAGAGACAAATGGCTCTTTTGTTTGTTTCCATACTAATTCTGCATTGCAGAAAAGAGTCCTCAGTGTTATTAAATATGCTAACCTGAACAAAGAATGCGGCCGAATCATGAAGAAATGAGATTGAGGAAATTAGTATAATTGGCAATATTATTTTGCCTGTATCTGTGCCTGTGGGAAGTGTAATAATGCTGTAGAATATTATGCAAAGTATTTCTGTGTTTTGTGCTAGTTATAGCTCAAGAGCCCACAGATGGTGAGGGGTGGGGATGTTCTGAGATAGCCAGAAAGGAAGCTGACTTAACATTTTGTGTCTAGCTTCTAAATTCTTTCTTTGATGTTTTGGAACTGCTTTGATAAGGCAAATAGCAAGCGTCCTCTATTTTCGTTATACCAAATACAGTTTTACCCCAGTGGTCTGCTAAGAAGACATTTTCTTAACAGACTGTAGAATTCTTGAGAAAGACTAAAAAAGAAGCTGCCATCCTACCATCCTATGACATGTCCATCCTATCAGGTGGAGGTGATGGAGATGACTCATCATATATTTCTTTTTCTCTGAGGTAGGAAGAGAATAAATGTGTATGGTATCCTACTGTCTACATGTACATATGTCTACTCACATATACTCAGCCCCTTCTTTTGGAATAGAAAAACAACCAACAATTCAGAAAAATAACAATTCAGGATGACTCTTACAAAACCAACTAAATCCCAAACAGCTCTACTGCAGGTATTTCCTCTATTTTTTTTTTTTCTTGACGTTTAAAAAAAATGAAAGGAAAATGAAAATACTTGTAGCTAAGAATTGTAAATCAAAGTAAGATTTGAGAAAGAAAATAAAATTCCTGTTGTGACTTTATGGCCTTGGACATTGTGGCAGGTTACACATTACCTTGTTTACTTTCTGCCAGATCACAGTGGGTGTTGGATCTCCTGATATGGGAACATCCAATCTCAGTTTGTTCCCAGCCACCACGACAATAGTGTCAGGGGATTGGCCCAGACAGTCAAGGTGGATTTTGGGAGGTTCTATAGCAAAGGCAGAGAAAATAAGTTTTAAATATAGTGTGAGACTTCTGTATTGGAAAAAAAAAAAGTGAATATTCATACATTAAATTAAAAATGAAAACACTGCTTCCTTTGCTATTGAAAACATGTTTACTTGTATATAAATAATGACTGCTGTTCTTACCTTCTCTTGGTACAAAATCAATCTTGACCTCTGGGAGAAAAAAAAGCAGGGAGAGGGAGTAGGAGAAATAGATCAGAAAACAGAATTTACATAACATCTATATTGACAAAGTAATTTTAAAACTATTCATCATTAAAATCTCATAAGTCATACACTTATGAGATACAGACTAATGCAATAAACTGGGAAATGAGTTCTGTAAAACAATGTGATAATGCACAATAACAGGCAAAAGCAACGTGCTTATATTGAGGTATGAGGAATGAGATTTTGCATACCCTTTCCTGGTATAACCATGATTAATGCCATCACTTTATCCCTCTGGAATGCCCATTGCATATTCTAAGACAACTTACCCAAAAACTGAAGCTTGGCAGAAAGATTGTAAGCAAATCCCTGAGGGATGAAGGAATAATCAGCCTCATCACCTGGTGTTACATCCTCGATAGTTAGCTTATGGATTCTGGAAACATGAACAGATATATTCCACTCCCTTACCTTACCTCTCCAGGAGAAACAGGGCTGTCTCAAGAGACAAGGTACAGGCTATTAACAGACGTTACTATTTCTTCTCCCCTTGCCCTACCACCAGGGCTGTAGACTGCTCTAATTTTGGTATTCAAGCAAATCCATGTCAGCATGCTGTCTATGAATGGATTTTTCTTGTCAAGGTAGATGCATAGTCTAGTCTGAATAGAGGAAGCAGTTTCTCTGCTTTAGTCTAGTCTTTTACCATTACAAAGGCAGTTGTAACACTGCTGACTGGTTTAATTTGATCAGACTGTGACTGCAATAAATTTTGGAGAAACAAACTAAAAACTGATGCTCCACATCTGTATTATTGTAAATTCAAAACAGAATACAGAAAGGGAGTACTAAGGAAATCTTTACTTGGGTATCTTCTGAAGCTTCTTGGTCTCCAGTTCCAGTAGTAGTTAGACTGCTAAGTAACTTGAGCACAGAACTGCACAACTGTATGTGTTTATATTAACACTAGTTTTTCTGAAGTGGTTTCTATGTAAGTGCTATCTTAATCTGTCTAAATATTACTGCTATTTTTAAAGTTAACAACAATATGTTTTCTAGATTGTTTGAATACCAAGAAACATGAAATCCTAATGGAAATAGGGAATGAATTCTGCTGTTATACCACTGATGTCAGACACTCAAAACGTACCGACACAGAAAGACTGCACATGTACCAAGCAAGTCTGTGACTAATGTTGATTGCATATGAGGAGGTTTTAAACTTTTTTCTTTTTAGCTGGACCCAGGACAAAGTCTTGGTTTTTATTCCTATCCCCTGAGATAATAGTTCCTGTGGATTGTAACTCAATACCGAAGCCTGTACCTATTTTCTGAAGCAAGACTAACCTGCCAATATGGGAGATCTTTATCCTTTCATCTGGGACCACCTCCTTTCCATTTTTTAACCAGATTCCTTTCACATTTTCATCAGAAACTTCACACTTGAAGACTGCCTGGTCACGTGCCTTCACTGTCAGGTCTGCAATGCTCTGATAAACTTCCAGCTTTTTCTCTGATATTGTGAGAATAATCGATATCAACAAATCAGAATAGCTCTGTAAGTAAACAGTTGGTGTGGATTTACCGAGTAGAAAAGGGTAGGGCTGAGCAAGCTGTTTGTGGAAGGGTGAAATACGAAGGGAAATCCACAGCATGCAGGGCTTTAACAGGACTGATAGCGAAGCACCTGTTATCATCAGGGTATTTGTTACATCCAGCACACAGGCTGGAGTTTTCACTGAGGTCTTTATTATCAAACCTTGTGCCCCTTATTAAGTTTTACTTTTCCCTGGCATGAGGATTGTGCTACCCCTGTGCACTGTCCTGGAGAAGGTTACCTTCAGCCTGTTTTCATTTTTCAGCTTCTCTGGTTCTGTAAGATTACTTGTGCCTACCTTGTACAATTAGTTCAGCAACTGATACCCCACCATTGGTCTTCACAGTGTAGTGTCCACTATCCTCCTTGGTTGACTCATTAATAATTAGATACTGCTTTTTTCCATCTTTCTTGAATCGGTATTTGAACGTTTCTTCCCGTGTCAGTTCAATTCCGTCCTTCTCCCTGCAATGCCAAATAGTGTTGAGTCATTTTTCTATGACTGGAAGAGGAAAGTAAGAGTCAGCTCAATGTTACTAGAGACTGGAAGACACAAGATAAATCCAATCCTTGTAGCATTTCAAGTTAGCAAAAAAGAAACCATTGCACAAATGTTAGTGGAATCAGGACTAGAATGCTTCTAGCTTGACCATTAATTTTCACTAGGTATTTGACTTCTGGTTCAAGAGAGTTCACTCACAAGGAATTACTTGATTGTTACTGTTTATATGATATAGATAAACATGAAAGTATGTTAAATGCCACAGAAGATACAGGGATAAAGACATGCTTCACCAGGAGGGAATTTACTGTCTTAAAAGCTGCCATAAAGTAAACAGGACTTGTTGGGAAAGGACTTGAAAGCCTTAAATTTCCAGATATGAATTATAATTGTTATAAATTCATGGTTTGTGGGCATCAGTAAAAGAAGAAAATTTAAGGATGAAGATGTGTTTTGGAGTTTGTGGCGCTTTCCATTCAAGTATATGCTTAAGTGTATTTAAGACATTACTAAATTAAGCTTCACTCTCCGGCCTGAGAGGAAATTTAATTATTGTAATTTCCAGTCGTCATGAAGGGAAATCAGCAGAGAGGATTCATGCTGTTCCGTCAAGGTCACAAAAATACATAAGACGTTTTAAAGATTTCCTGTTCCTAATCCTAAATAATGTAAACAGACTGCAAGAAAATAATGTAGTTTCTTCAACTTACTCATTTTGTAGCATTTTGTATTTTTGATTATTATTTTAATATATTTATATTATGTTACTTGAATACTGCATCAGTTTGTAAATGAAAATGTTTTTGATACTTACTCATGTGAAGAAAGAAATAGAAAAGATATGCTTTTAATAGAGTAAGAATTTTCTTTCTATCTCGTGTTATTTCCCCCATTTGTTACCAGTGACTGTTCATCTTAACAAATGAGCTTACAGGATAGCAAATTGAAATGCTATTTAGGGACTCATTAAAATAATATACTTCCAAGTTTTGGGTAGATGTATGCAAGAAAACCTTTTGCCTCTAGAGTTTGAGGAAGTAAATCACAAAATCAAAACTTTATGCAGAGACAAGAATCCTACAACTTGTGACTTAGATGTATCTGCTGCAACTGCATTTCAGAATACCTATAGGTTACTCCCTCCTAACTGTTCTTTACAGCACAGCTTATTGGAATTTATAGTTGGTTTAGAAAAACACTGCCCCCCCTCTTCCAGATCACAGCACTAAGAAGGGAGGAAACAGAGGACGCCTGTAACAACCACATGAAACACAGCGCTTAGTGTTATGTCAGGGTAATGCTTCCTCTGCTTGCTGAGTGGCAAGAGTCCGAGGCCACGTGCAAAATGCTCTCCTAAACCTGATATTCTCATTCATGCAGATTAGTTCTGGAACAAGGATTACAGTGCAATGTGTAAACCTTTGCTGAACTGCAGAGAATGGGCTGTAATCCAGAAGTTCAATGTCCTGCTGTGGCAAAACCAGGCACGTGCACTGTGGCTAGTGTTCCAAAGCTGAATTTTTAAATTTATTTTTCAGTGATGTATTTTGACACATGGCTCATCAAAGATATCTGAATGTTCTATTCAGCTGTTGGTAAGAAAGAGATCTCTTGAAATCTTGTCTAAATAATGAAAATGGATTATTTGCAATGACTAGTGTCTTAAATCCCTGGGAAGGGAATAGTATATTTAACATGTGTTTGCCTTAGTCACTAGCACGTTGCTGATGCTGTGTACAAGTAGAGTGTTTGCAGAGGGATGTACTCACAAATAGTGGAGCGATAAAACTGTAAACCTCAAAAAAGAACTCCCAGATATAATTTGGCTTAAAATAATACACTGTTACAGTGAAAAACCTAATATAAGGTAATATTACAGGCCTTCCTTCGGTAACTAGAGCAATGAAGTAGAAGAATCAGTTGATATTAAAGTGTAAGTGGAGGATTTTATAGAACCGTTAAAAGTGTTGGTTTAAAGAGCACTGTAGGTCATCTGGTCCAGCCTCACACTTGAAGCAGAACTAGTGCAATAATAGGTAGGACAGCTGTGGTTTAGTCTATCTGAGTCCTGAACATCTGCAAGATCAAATATCTGTTCTCAACTTTGCCCCTCAATGCCTCTTTTCTCTGTCTGGAAATGACTTGCCTATTTTCTGTTTAGATTCTAAGGATAAATTGGTTAATGTCTGCTGAGATATCACTGATGTAGGTACTATGTGATAATGGGGACACACAGATTTATTATTATTATTACATTACTATAGTTTGTTTTCATTTGGAGCTGATAAGATGATACAGCCAGCATTCAGAGATGGAAAAATCAGGTCAAAACTATGTATTTTATTACATCTTTTTCTTCAAGACTTATATTATTTCCAAGACCATCTGAAGTTTAGAAATAACTGTTTCATAGTACTACATAATAATAATGTGAGATCTTTCCAGGTGATCAAGAGAACATTCTTTCCCGATTACTGTGAAGAGACCCACATAATGAATTCTCCAAGCCCTAATCTGATGGCCATGCCTAAGAGGCTGTAAGCCTTATTTCTGTCTTGTGCAAGTCACATAATTGCTTTTGTTCATGTGCTTGTGATTTCATATCCTAGGTTTAAAGGGTGCAAGAGCTATAACAGGTGCCCTGAGTTAGTGCCTGTTACTTGGCTTAAACTGTTGAGCATTTCCCTAATGAGCCATAAACCTGAAACTCTCTCCATATTGTCTTTCAAGTTTTCCCTGGACACTTCTCTCCATTGTCCAAAATGGTCCCTTCGTTGTCAGAGAGCACTGACTGACTCCCACAGAATAAAACCAGTAAAATACAGTGTAAATGTCTAAGTGCTCAGTTTTCTGTTGCTATGATTTGAAGAGTTTCTCTGACCACTTGCTCCATTTCAGGCTGAGACAGCTGCTGACTTGCCCTTGTCACAACAAATGCCCATCCCACAGATACCAGCTCTGCAAGATGTATGGGAGTTGTTCAAAGGCGTAGGATCAAAGTGTGGCAGCTGCACTGTGCTCTGAGAGGGACAGATTTGGTTGTCCCCATCTCTTGTGACAGGCATCTGTAAGCAGTTCCTGAACAATAGCATGTGTGTGCCTGTGCATGTGGCTTTAATAGTGTAATGCATATGCATAATTTCTCAGTTCCTTCCTTTGCAAGAGCAGATGAGTGGTTGGCACTTTCCAGGAATGTAATGGGCATTGTGGGAACAGTTGATAACCATGGGCCTAAAGCTGTTAACAAGCACAGGAGAATTTTGTCTGGTAGAGAAATGAAGTGTGTGTAAGACCTGGTATGTGAGCACTGCCTGCTGTGCCTGCCCAAGCAGCGTGAACCTTCCAGCTTCCGCTCAGCTGGAATGCCCAACAAAATGGATTCTATGGTCTGAATGTTTGTCATCTTAATCCTGCCCGCTGCATACGCATAATGACCAGCTTCGCAGGATTACCACAACAGATACGTTAAAAGAAGTCAATGACTTTCCCTCTCTGTCTTAAGACACTAACTTTTTATGTGAGAAAAAATACTTTTAAAAAAACTCAACCTCACTGCAGTTGAGAAGACCTGAAGATTCTATTAAGTATAGCAAACTAGTCACAATACAGATCTGATTAGTGTGGACAATAGTTAGACATTACTTGTCAAGTGTTTAGAAAACTTGAAAGCTAACAGCTTGGTACAGTCAGTAGCATCCTATAAACACTGAACAAGAAATTCTAGACGCACAAAATATCTATACTTAATTTGTTTTCTGCCATGTTCTGGCCTCTCAGTTCTTCCTTAATGTTTGACATATAGGAGGAGGATCAATCTTTTCCTGAAAACAATTATATAAGATGCCTTCTTCCTTTTTATTCCACAATTCTTGTCCACAAACACTGGTCCTAGAATGCCCCATAGAAGGATATGGTTTGATGTTGTTTGGGCTTCTTTTCCCTTTTCTCTTCCCTTACCATTTCACAGTAGCTCCTTCCTCAGACACTTCACACTCAAACTCCACTCTCTCTCCAACCATCACCATCTGGTCTTCCAGTGGGCGAGTGATCAGGATTGGAGGTTCTGGAAACGAAGAGACTTTTATTAAAACAGTATCCTGAAAGACTGAAGACCAGAGGTAGATTTCATCACTGTGCACTCCACAGGAAGAACCCCATGCCAAATACATGGCGATGCTCTCTGTGTTGGAACTTAAAATTTACTATGACAGATCACGTTATCAATGTTATCAAATGACCTTTTGGTTTTTGCTTCATGAGGCAGAAGGCAAACACAAAATCAGTTTTCATATATATATATATATTCTGAAATTCTAAACTGGAGGCATTAGTTTTCTATACTACTTGATCTGCTTGTAGAGCTTGAGGCACATGTTTATCCTGAGCACAATCAAATTTTTAAAGTAAGTTTATAGCCCGGTTGTTGGGAAGACACAAATCACTTTCCAAATGAGAATTAATGGTAATTATTACTGTGCTGTTTTCCTGTGCTTTCTTAGTTGCAGCTATATGGAAAATTTTCCTTCATTTAACTATAAGAAAAATATCTACTTCAATAGATGTCAGAATTTGTTCATATGTTTGAGAATTTCCTTTCCTACAAGATTAACTAATCTGAGAGTAGAGAAGGTGATAGTAATACAATGCTGAATGTTAGGGGAGATGTCTTTCCTTTTGCTACCATTGCTCACCTTTTACAAATAATTCTGTGAAGCTCTTCTCCTCCCCTACCACACATTCATATGCTGCATCGTCGGCCAGAGAGCAGTGGTTTATGGTCAGTATTCTCTTATTTCCAACAGCCTCAAAAATATATCTGAAAGGAGAAACTAAATGTAATTATCAGAGAGTAACTCTTTCAGACTCAGTCACTCTTTCCCCCTGCCTAGCAGAGAAAAAGGTTCCTACTTTTTTCTGGCATCAGTGGCAAGGTTTGTTAAGACTCAAGCCCTATATCCCTGTCTCAGTGTTGGAAGTAGCGTTTGAAAAACTAGCATAGGAAATTGTGGAGAACTCTTCATACAAGTGTGAGACACAAAAACTCCTGTGAATGGTGTTGGATGCTTTTCTAACATCTAGCTGTACAACAAACCTGACTCTTAAAAATGCCTTGTCATGGCTTCAGCACAAAATCACTGGAAATTGCTCTTACAAACAAGCTACACTGAAGTATATCCCATATCATGAGAAAGTAATTTTGAACACTGGATATACACATAAAGATCAGAATATAATGTGAGGACTTACTTGCTAAGTAGGCAGATGTAAGCATCCAGTTCCACATGTAGATAGATAGAGCAGAGGGAAGAAAAAGAAACAGTCATGAGAACAGCAAACTGATCCTGAGCCAAAGCACTGTGTAGATTCTTTCTCAGCTCCTATTCCTCCCTATTTTGTTGCTTTCTTTCTAAGAAAAGCTAGTTCTTCCACTTTGTCCAATTCTTTTATGGATTTCCCATATTTCTAGTTTACCTGCCGCTCACTTGGATCTCCTGTCCATTCTTCAGCCATTTCACATCAGCATCTGGATTGGCAACTTCGACCATTAATTTAATCTTTTGCCCTTTGTCCACTTGGTAAGCTGGATCCAGTTTCTTGAGGAATGCTATGATGAAGAATTATTTAAAAACAAAAATTCTTAATTTTTATACTTTTTTTCTTTTACATTCTTTGTCATCAAGGTATATCTTTATTCCCTTTCCTGTAGTTTACCATCATCTTAAACCTTCCCCACTTTCTGCATCCCTGTTTGCATTTTTACCATTTCTGTCTGTTCTTCATCCTGTTCTGTTTTCCATTATTCCTTAACATAGGATGATAGCATGTGACATAAGCTCAAATAAGCAAAGTAGAATATTCTAAGTTAGATATGAGTATGTACTTCAACACATCCTAAATAGACTTACAGCTACATCTGCCCATGTAGGAAAATGATAACTGGTCTTCTCAGTACTAATGAATGGCAGCTTGCCTTCTCTGTTTCAGACTTTTAAAACAAATCAGTTAGAATTAGGTAACTAATATTTCACAAGACTAGAAAAGGCTCAAGAATTCCAAATGTATCATCCCAATGGAAATGAAATTCTTTAAATGTATCACTGATGCCTGACATACTGACCAGTTCTGGGGGTGAGGGGTGTTGTTTTGTGTTCAGGGAAAGATAAGGGGCAGAGCAGAAGAAACTAGTAAAATGAGCAGGTTCATAATATCCAGAGTTTCAGAGCAAGGTAGCTCAGAGCTTTGGGCATAGCTTTAATCTTCGGTAATCAGCATTTCACATGACTGTGTAACAATCGGAATAGGAAACTTCTATTTCTCATGCTCTTGCATCTGGCTGCTGTCCAGCTGATGTTAGTATTTGAAGAACTCCTGAACAAGAAGATATGGACACATATTGGGAATAAATACAGCTTGCCAACCTGTACTTTTTTTCTCTTCCTTCTTTATGCGTTTGAGGCGTTTCAGCATCCCACGCAAATCTGTGATACCATACTGAAAAGCAATTTTCTCGTATTCGGAAGGAGGAGCTTTCTTCAGGATTTCCCAGACATCGACATCAGAGTGTGATTCAGATTTTGCTTCACCTCTGCAGAAAGGGATTAGAGTATCTGAATGCTGCTATTGAGAGGATTTAAAAACTGCCATAGACTTGTCAAGCTACATATTGGCTTGATGAAGCCATTTCTTAACAAAGAATTTAGCAGTCTAACTTTCTGCTATATTATTACCCAAAATAATGGAATAAAACTGGTGACTAGTTATAGGTCTATTTATATACACAGCGATTAAAATCCAGTTGCTGTACTGAAGGGTTTACTTTCTAACAGCCAAAGCAAATAAATATTAACTTCCCTTTAATAATGGGTAATGGAAACACAAGGAGACTTATTTACCAGTGATGGTCAGACACAAACCATGTGGCAAAACAAGGAACTGAACTGATATCCTGAGAATGCCTTAGAAGTAAGGCGGTTGGTTTATATTAATAAGAAACAAGTCCTTTTCTACTCAGGACACTTTTTGGCTTCACTAAAATGAATCACAGATTATTAAAATATTTGTCATCTATTGTAAAGACAGTTGTTGGCTATAGTAATCTATAAAACATAAAGACATATAGAATGGTGAGTAATGGCAAACAAGACAATATTTACAATGGTCTACTTATTTTATAGTTTAACCAAAGAACTAGTGACTAAGCATTAATGTTTGGTTTAGCAAAATCAAGTGAAAATTTGGTTGTCTGGCTTTGGGAAAAGCATTCTTTTTTCTGTCATCATATTTTTTTGTTTAAATCATGAATAGAAAAAGAAATTGGTGTAACCTTACCGATTTACCGAGCGCAAGAAGCTGCTGTACTCCAGAATGATGCAGAGAACCGTTTGGAAAAACATGCAGCATCCCAGTGGGCAAGAAAGAGGGCATCATGTGTTAAAACAAAAGAGCCATGAGTGTCATCTTCACCTTTAGCAGAACAAGCCTGTGCTTCAGTACCAGGGACATAAAGGAGCTCATGCAAAAGCTCTGAAATAGGCTTAAGAAAAATGCTGTTCCCTATTGAAACCAAACTTCCTCCCACACTTTGTACAGTTCCACTCTGCAATTTATATTGTAAGTGTAAGCACTTCTGCTTATCCCTAA
This sequence comes from Strix uralensis, assembly GCF_047716275.1. Lineage (NCBI taxonomy): Eukaryota > Metazoa > Chordata > Aves > Strigiformes > Strigidae > Strix > Strix uralensis. Next base: position 89,183,264 of record NC_133975.1, on the reverse strand, counting down.
TTATGGCTGGTCGCCTTACAGGGAAACAAGTAGCTCTACTTTGCCTTGTCATCATGGAGTTGTTGCCTGTCACAGTTTGCATTTTGGTAAACAGAGAAAGGATGAAAGAAATAACATTTTCTTAAAAAATTCTTTAGGTAAAGGAACTTCTGTGGCTCTCATTTCACCAGAACCAAGCAGATTCCAGTGCAGCAGAACATAGCCTTATAATGAAGCCATGTTCAGTGGTAAACCCCAACAAGAAGGCGAGTTATGCATCAGGTAATGCAGAGAAAAGAGGACGATGATTGGGCATATTTCCATTTTTTTTCAGGAAAAAAATTAGCCTGTGAGAAATATTACTACTTAAAAAAGAGTGACTGTTGTCAGTCTAGACAGCAGGTATAACCAAACATTTCTGGTACTCCTTTTATTGCCCTAAAAAGGCTTGCTTGTAACAAGAGCCCTATGTTTATTAAAGTACTGCAGTCCAGTCTTGGGATTTCCATCACCTTTGTGGCTCTTGAACAGAAAGGAAATAAGAGAAGAGGATTTCAGCTCAGTGAGTTCGAGCTGAAATATGGCATGCAATATCTTATGTCTTTGGAGTGGTTTAGCACTCACTAAGCACTAAACCCTCACGAGCGCTCATTGAATTGATCCGAAGTTTAGACTCCTTGCGATAAGTGCAGCCTACTGGGTTTTTGCTTTGTCATAACAGTGCATCAACATCACCCGCGAATTTAATCAGGATTCCTCTTCTCTATATATCTCTTGTTTAGTTTGGGGCAGCTACAAATCGTTTGTAGTTTTGCCTAACAGAAGGCAGGACAATTGAACTGATTTGCCAAATAGACCAAGATTTTTTTTAACATAAGTGGTTCTAGGGCTAGTTGCCCTGATCATATCAGTGAGCAACTTTAAAATATTTCTAAATACATATAAACTGGAATAGATTTGTAAGTACATAAAACTAGGAATATGTAATATTTCTAATATGTGCTGAGTTCTTTGTACTAGTACAATTAATGTTCTGTGGAGCAAACTGTATCTCAACAGGAAATATGAAATCATAGAAAATAAGAAAAACTTAACAGATTCAAATGTTATTATTTTCCCTCATGTATTATATAAATATTGGTGGTCTCTCTGTCTATCTGCCTACTCATCTGATCATCTGTATACACCAATTTACCTGAAAATTTGCAGCTAGGATTATTCATGGAGTTTTCAAAAATATTTTATGTGAGTTGTTTTTAAATACATCATGCGAAAAATTTTCCAGTTTGAAAGCAATTCCACAGTCTAGTATATCTCACTGTTGAGAAGACTTTCTTAATTTTTGCTGTAGGTTTTCCATTACTCAGTGTCATCCCATTGTTATATCTGGCAATACTGTTTTGGTGTATGCAAGCTGAAATTTGATCATAAGCAAGAGTATAGTTTCTGCCTTGGAAGTACTAGTATTTTCTAATTCCAGGGAAAGGCTGGTAAGTTGCATGTAAAATAGTACTAAAAGCTAAAGGTTTTAATTTGTATAGTGCTTAATTGAATTCTGTAAAAGAAAAGAAAAAAATGTGTTTCTCTGCCTCTGAGCAAAAGTTTCTCCATTCCAATACTCTTCCTCACCAGTTTGTATATGTTAAAACATTCTCTTTGATCCTATAAAAACACAGAGTTTCCACAGTTAGGCTGTACTCTATCACTGCCACACGAACTAAGCAGTGTACGAAAAGTAATAGAGCACTTGGACTCCTGAAGTTTCTCCCACCGTTACATTATTCTCCCTGATGTTGGGGGCCCTTATTCAGAGTGATCACCTCATAGGTTAACTATGCACTTGCGGGCATTAAGATGCAGCTTAGTGAACCTGCTGTAAATGGAATATGCAGCTGATATGTTTTAAACATATGTGGAGGGGTTAAAAATAGTTTTGTACATCCCAGAGATGGTTCCTCCCTATCCCATTACTGTCAACTGATTGGACCCTGTCAGCTGTCACCTCCTTCAAGGTCTCTGCTCACTATCCCATTTAATAGTTCTGTGACAGCTGTTCCCTTCCTCTTCCCAATGACCTCTCCTTGGCCCATGACATCTGTATGTCAACACCAGTTAATTAAATTACAGATAGGAGATATAGTATTAAATGAAGCTCTCTATATTATAGTGGGAATGGTCATTACCTCTGGATTGAGGGGCACTTGTAAATTGGGTGGGACAAAGCAGAAGTGACAAAAGATTAATCTTTAATTCTATTTGAATCTGCATAGCTCTTGAGACTTCCTCATCATGAGGTCCCTTTTTCTATTCTATTTTAATGAGGAATACTGTCATTCCATGATGAGGTTTTATGCTTATCCGTTCTCATTAATATAGGAGTGGTCTTCAACCTGTGGCATGCAAAGCCTGAAGGATATATAAATTACTTCTAAAGCAGCTGTGAAAAACAACTAGCAGCAGTGAATTTATCAGGATGCTTGAATTTACTAAACAGAGATTTGTAAGTCGTGAAAGGTCAAAAACTGATAAAATGCAGTGAAATTTATAAGCTTCTTTTAATGAATTATATTCCTAGTCTAACAAATAAGGAATAGTTAAACCCAGAAATTGAACATTTTTGGAAATACTGGAGGTTTTTACTGCTTCTTAGAATTCTACCACTGCTCAAAACTAATTATGAAAGCAGAAGGGAAAGGCACTAGTAGGAGGGCTCACAGTACTTAGAACTTCATTCCAGCTGGAGTTACTGTATAAAATTATGCAAATATTTTCATGTTGGCCTCCATTTATTTGAAATTTTAAAAGAGATTAACAATTCTTTTTTGACTTACATTTTCTCTAGAAATTAGTGTGTACAACTACTCTATTTCAGCTCTCAAACCTCTACAGTTTTGCTTACTGTCATCATTCAGAAAGCAAATCTTCCCTACTTTAGAATTACAAAAAAATTCTAATGCACTTTTTGTTTCAAACTTCTCTGGGGTTCATAATGAAACAAGAAACTTTGATACCAATGTCAGCTACAGAAAGTTTGATAGGTGCACTCTCTGTCTCGTCTAGCTGGCTCCCTTGAGAGTTATGGTTGTAGTGTTACTGCAAAGCCAGAATTCACTTCTAGTTGGATTCGTTGAATATTGCATAGTATAGGGCCTTGCGTACCTTGTTTGGCCCTATGAAATTTGGGTGAGTTAACCTGAGTGAAACATGGGGCTATTGTGGCTTTATTGCCTTTCATAACCAAACTACTTCAGATGTCTACATCATCCTGTAGTGTTTGTGAAGATAAAGCACTTTTTATAAATACTGTTATCAATACCTGAGCAGAGACTGAACACAGATTCACAACAGTATTCACCCAGGTAGTTGATTATGAAAACTTAAACTGAGTAAGTTCAGATTTGCACAACGTGAGTCTAGTGACAAGTGTTTATAGTATCTGGAAAGACAGAATGAGCGGCCAAAGACCGTGAACAGAAAGAAGCATGCTTGGAGTAATGGGATGATAGTGAGCAATGGAAACTTTACTTGGAATAAAAAAAAATGTTTTGTAACAGAGAAGCCTGTACATTTATGGAATAAGTGACTTCAGTAATACGTTCGCTTAACTTGTTTAAGGATGGATGGACCAAAACTTCAGTGCATATTTGATAGGCATGAGAAGACATATTATGCAAATTATTTTTCTGATTCTAATTTCTATGACAATAGAAATGCAGCAGGTTGTTGAGAAAATCTGGAAATTCAAGGGCAATTTAAAACTGCTTATAAAAGAAAGTGATGGTGAAAACCAAAGGACATTCAGAGAAATACATTGATTTGTACTGAGTGGTCCACCCTTAACTTTTACTAATTGTTTAAAAGCATTTCTGTCTCAAAAATTGGTGGCTGATCATTTTCTTTCATACTATCTAATTTTTGTCATGCTCTACACATAAGAAAGATAAAGATCCATGCGTTATTTCAAACCAAGTGGTTCTTATATGCAGTCTGACCCATGCATTTATAATAAAATTAAATAGAAATCTTACTCTCTGTTGGCAACAGCAGAATCCAAAACATCCAGGTTAAGATGGTGGTAAAAAGAGAAAAGCATAAGTAGACAGGTTTTGAAAACAGATGTGGCAAGGAAGGATGAGAATAGGAGAGGAAATTCCACCAAAAAAGTGAAAGTAAAAGCAAGAAATAAGAACAGTAGAAAATATTTATATAATATTTATACAACATATAATATCTTTTAAATATATGATGAACAGCTATATAATATATAATATATAGTTACATAGTGTAGTAGTAACCTTTAGAGATCTAATAGAAAGGCTTGTCCTCCCAGCTCTCTAATGCGAAGTACTGTGAAAATTTAGGACAGAAAATTCTTAATAAGGCAGCATTGAAGATAGGTATTGTAAATTGTTGTTGTGATTTGGGTTTTTTTAATGAAAAGTACTAGTGAAAGCATGTAGTTATCCTAATCACAGCCTTTTTCATCTTGGGAAAGATCAGTCGTCTTTTTTTTCTTTTTTTTCTTTTTTTTTTTCTCCAGTATAAACCTAGCAGAAATGCAGCAAATGCTGAGTATTTGTGGAAGTTGCCATAATTACCTGTCATCCTTTTTCCAGTTAGAGCTGCTTTAGGAAAACTAGAAGATTCTGACTTTATGAAACTTTCACTTATTCTAGTTTCAGTGTCTTCAAAGTTGTTCAACAGAAGTTGGTTACTTTATTTCCCTAAGTCTATGGATTTTTACTCACCTTTTTTTCAGTAGGGCACTAAAATTAAACTCTCCACCTTCTTCATGTCCCTCAGTACTGTATAGTAACAGAAAAGTATAATTAATTTCAGAAGGAAATGGGAATAGCTTGTGAGTCTATATTATGTAGGTGATATATTTCTATAGGGGAGTAGTAGATGGGTTTAGAATTACTTAGAAAGTACACTGACATTACTTAATTAGGCTCTTAGTCCATAGGGGTATTCATATAGGTTTAAGAAATATATTTAATGTACTTTTATTTTTTCTGTACTGATTATGGATAAAGTTATACAGGGTATTAATTTGGTTGTCATATTGATCTGGAATGTATTCGTTATTGTAAAGATGATGCAGAAGCTTTCCTTTAGACTCATTAGTGCTTTTGGAAAGCTGTAGTTTCAGGAATGTGGATATTGTTTACAGTGTGGGACAGTATTTAACCAACCTTTTTGTGGGACTTGTTACAATCTAAAATCACTTCCCCCCCCCTAGTGTTATCCCAGCTGTAATTGTTTCTTAAGGCTCTTTTTGCTTCCAGAATTCATTATACTGAAAAGAGTGTCACATCATTGGTGCTTGGGAGAGTTAAAGGAGGAATTCTGTGGTCTGACTTTGATTCTGAGATGAGGTTCAATATGCGGTTGTTCAACAAGCATCATGGCAAGCAATGTTGTGGTGAATTGATTCGTGAGAACAAGAAGCAACAAGCATGAGTTTTTTGATGTGTAATTCTGTCTGTTACATATGGTGACCTCAGATAGAATGTACAGTGTTATTTTTGGTGTTCTGTATCAAATGTATTTTAGCTGTGCTTCTGAACATTTGAAGTACAGATCTTAGCCTAAAATCACTTCTTTGGGTTTAATTCCTAAAAAATCACTTCAGGGATTTGATATGAAAATATTGGGAGTTACACTGGATTTCATGACTATTGATTATTCAACTTAGCAAAAAAAAAAAAAAAAAGGTCTTTTTTGCATTGAGATAGGGTTTAGAAAATCAAAATGGGTTTTCTTCCTCTCAGTCAGTCTCCCATCATCAATGTTCAGCTGCTCCTTGACATCTCTGTTGTCTTGAGTATAAGAATCTAGTGATGCCATCTCACAGAATTCAGATTCTTCCAGTAGCAACACCTTACACTTAATTATTATTTTATACCCAGAAATTATTCTTTTCAGTTGTACTGGTGGTAGTGGTAGCCCATAATGCTGTCTCTGTTAATACACAGTGCTAGTTGCTTCAGAGAAAATCAGTCTGCCTGTAGAAGTGTAAATCAGAATGTCAGAAAAACTCAATACTGCAGGAACAAATATTTTTGAAAGTAAGAAGACAGCCTCAACAGATAAATGATGGGCATTTTAACAGTGCTCTTAATAAAATGGAAGAGTGCCAAACTTCTTGTGCTGTTTGACAATGCAAGGTTAGTGAGAATAAGGAACAATTTTGAATCAGTGTAATTTTGAATATGTTGTGAGAAGAGGTCTTTTTATTAAGAAAGTACCATTTTTATTTCTGTGATTACTTTCAAGACATTACACTACTGGAAAGGATAATTTTTTGGGTATAATGCTCAAACAGAAAAGTGTATTTTTGGCCACTTTGTTCCCTACTTTCAGAAGATTTTCAATGTTTGCAGCCATAAAATGTACATAAAAATCACTAGTATAATCCCAAATTTGAAAAGGGCTTTTTGTGATCAATATTCAGAAAATCAGTTTACAACTGGGAGAATAACTAGTCACCTTATTGCTTCCCAGATGATACTTAAATCAGATTTTCAGGAAAGCCCAGCAATCAATGTTTAGCTTTTCTGAAGAATAAGACCCTAACAATTGCTTTCACATGCATAAAGTTAAATCTAATCTCAGGGTTCCTATTTTCATTATGGTAGAAGATACTGTGACCAAAAGGGATAGGGTGGGAAATGTAATGATACTAGGATAAAGAGTGTGCCAGGAAACAACAGATTTTAATATTCATGTGTGTTGGTACATTTCAGTGAGCAGTGGCAGTTTTAGTCAGGATGTGCTCAGTAGAGAGGAAAACATGTAAAACAGAGGGGGCAGATATGCATATAATTTGAAGTTACTTTTTTTTCTTCTAACAATGGTGAGAAGATGCCACTTGCCAAACACATGCATTTTCTCTAGATGAATCTGCCTCTCACTGAACTATCAAAATACCCTTTTCATTATGTATACTCATTTTACATTACTACTTACTTGTATGTATTCATCTCATATAAATACTACGTACTATAAATGATGATTTATTTGGTATTTAAGTTGCAGCTAGTTCTGTGGGTTTTTTCTTTTTTTTTCTTTTCCTTTTCCTAAGCAGAGAGACAGTTCATTGTTAGACTTGAATTTGTCTGCTGACACACACAGTGACTACCTGAGAAAGGCTGAAGTCATCCGTCTCCCCACTCCTGCCAGGCTCCTGAGTGAGGGTATCAAAGACATAGGTTCAGATTTAAACAGTTCAGTTCAAAATTTGGCTCCATTCTTACAGAAGAAACTGAAAATCTGAACACCCTGAAGCTGCTTACACTGTGCTTACTCTGTACTGATTCTAAATTCTTTTAATTGTGCTAGCAAGAAGAGAAACTCTTGAAGTCTAATTTCATTGCAGTGAAATAACACAATGCAGCTGTGCACTGAGCATCCTCTATTTAACAGGCATCACAGCGAGGCTGGTCAGCTACCTATAGATGGATTTGACTGTACATAAATTCTGCAAGCCTTTGTGATAGAATGTTAAAAAAAAACCCCTTGTATAAAAATAGCACTTGTAGGGAAAAACTCAAGGAGTTGCCACAGATGATTTGTGTCCTATGTTAGAGAAATTGTGTCTGTTGGAATAGTCTTGGTCTAGTAACTTTGCAATAATATATAAAAACTAAAACAGAAACTGAATTACACAAAGGGAGAAGAAATACTCAACAGTGAAAAAACACATGTTAATGTCTAAATAAAAAAATAAAAAAAACCCAATCAATTTTGCAAATTTTACGTATAGAGGGGAACATTATTCCATTAAGTTATATATCAATTCAGACAGTATTACAGATATGGGGAAGATAGCCTTTTCAACACCAGTGCAGTACCTTGCAGTCTTTAATACCCAAGGCCTACATACATTTGAGTTTTTACACAGACAGTGACAGTATTGTTGTCTTCATTCAGCTCATATGATTATAGAACATGAAAACAAATACAATCAAAATGCTTGTATTAATGTTATCAGTGATGTGCTGCTTACAGTGCTCACATCAAACTCCACTTCGATTAGCAAATGTTTGTATTAAGGTACGTGTAGTTCCTCAAGCCAAATCAAATCAAGAGTAGACACTAAACAGAATCTTTTCCTTCTCTGTTGGCTATGTCTGGAGTGCTCTTTACAGGTCTGGAAAAAAAGTGCTGAAGTTCTTGGTAGAATTATAAACATTATCAATTGCATAGTTGAAGACAAGCATGATTCTTATGCTAGTACAAAGACTGAACTCTTAGACGATTTCTAGGAGTTGTATAGTATTTTAATAGTAATATTTTCTTAGGGGACATCCCTATCTTTGTGCTTGTTTGTACAGCAGCTTTGCTTTTAGATAGTTTTGTCTGGGAAAGTAATGAATTTCACATGGAAGTATAATCTGATCTACATAAGCTTCTACTGTACATACTCACGTGCGTCGGAAGGCAGCACGAATATCCAAGTCTCCAGTTATTGGTGCTTCTGATGTGACAAAAAGTGATGAACAGGAATGGGAGAGCAAGTCAAAATAATGCAAAAATACAGTGCTATTTCTAAAGCCTTCCCTTTGCAGACTTTTTTCTAAAGTCCTTATATTGTAAATTGTGATCAATTACATATTGAAAGATTGAAGTGTCATCTTTAAACATGTAACCTTCACTAATTAGCTTTCAACGTCCAGTGTTTCATGTACAACTTAATTCTGTCTCATGCTTCATAATAACCTGCAGCATGACAAACTGTCTTATCTCTTGTCTGTCAATTGTCCTGCTGGTAACTTTTAGTTTCAATACTGGCTTCACAGGGTATTTAAACCCTAATGAGAAAAAACACTGGATATAAACTGAATATTATTATTACTAATAAACTGTAATCCATCCTCTGAAAGCAAAGGTAAATTCCTGGAAATATGTAGAGATGTAGAGAAACTCCATTGAGGATGTTGCATAGAGAGAACTTTATTGCTCTGTTCTAAGCTTCTGCTTGTATTAATAGGTATATTGCTATTACTGGGAGAAAAACTTGTCAGTCACAGCTCCTAAGTCTTATGAGTCCTACAGCCAAATGGTGAAACTTCAGAAATGAACACTGCTGTCTGAATACCTTCAGTAAACTTTTGTCTTTGCGTATCAGGCTCATTGGTTGCTGAACGCAAATTCGTGTTGCAGTCCCTGCAACAGAACCACTGAAACAGGAAATGGTCCAAACGTTCAAATCTTTCAGGTGGTTCATACTTAGACTGTTTTACCTAAACTCTTCTACACTAGGGGAAAATTGATGTTAAAATGTAGTTCCTTTTCAATTGCTGCTAAGCTTTTCAGTATAGCAGTTGTGAGGGTGGCACCATTTATTATGTAAAATGAGTCATCTGATCTTAAAGTAATTTTATATCCCAAGGTGCTTCTGCATGAATTTATCAGGAAGAAAGGAATTGATAGTAGTGTCAGATGTCTAAATTTTTCCATTTTTCTTTTCTTCTTTCCCCTTTCCTTTCCTCCATTTTTGGTACTGAACTTTTGCCAAAGTAAGAACGGACCTCTCTTTTATTCTAGTGGAATTAAATATCATGAAAGAATGGATCTGAAATCAGAATAAAGCCAGAGAAAAGTTGTGCTGATTTTGCATCTTTCTGTATGCTTTCTTTGAGAGCATCACAGTTCTGATTTGAGTGACTTCCAAGTGTTACTTCTAATGCTCTGTATCTCTGCCAGCCCATCCCAGTCCTCCTCTGTGGGCCTCTGTAAGTGTACCTGTCGCTCTTCAGATCTATGCGTGTCTAGTAGCCACTATGTACGAGAAAAAATTGTTGGTGGGCATACAGGAAGAAAAAAATAATGATGAAAGGAAGAAACAAGGTGGCAGGAATTCGTCTTACCATTGACTGTCAGGTTGAAATTAGAACTATCAAACTTGTCCTTGGTAGACACCTCACATCTGTAGCCTCCTGCAAAAGTCATGTTTGCTTCTATGATTTCCATTTCAAAGGTGTACACCTAGAACAGACACCAATGATATGATTAATAAGTTAGACAATGAAATGGTGAAATAGAGAATGCAGCACATTAAGGCATGGAGACAAATAGACAAGGGATGAAATACACCACTGTGTTTTTTTAGAATTAAGAACCTCCTGAGCATGTAACTCATTACTGTCATAAAAATTGCATATATCCCCCCAGTTCTGTAGGACCAGCTAAAAAGTATTAGTACAGGTCTTCCAGAGGATACAAAGTTGTATTAGTAAACTGTGCTGGTGTACTGGTGTGTGCAGTTGTCTTATACACTAAGTGCATGTACATTGGAAACACGACTAGAGCTTTCATTAAACAAATACAGCCTCTCCCCAGAACGTATACAGTACATTTTAAAATTCAGGAGTGGCTAATGTGAGCAAGTCTGTTCTGTTCCATCCAGGAGAGGGTGGTAGTGTTTCATATACCACACAGGATGAGAATCATGGTACAGACTCTTGTATTCCTGTTTGTGTATCTTTGAACGCATTTGTGGTAAAAATGGATCTTAGCTAGTTAAGGTAGTCTAGACAACGCAAAAGAAGAATAAATTCCAACATTAATAGCTGAATGCTTGATGTATGATAAACCAAGATAGACCATACTTAAATATCTGTCTGATTTATTGTTTTCTCTTAAATATAATTAGTATCTATTAATTGAGAGGAAGGTGAAGGAAATACTGCAGTAAATAGTGCAAAACTGCTCCCCTAGTCCTCCAGACATTTTCTCATTTCATCATAGATAAGGTATGCAAGAATCTGTATGTGGTGCTTGTCTCTTGTCTGCATGGTCAAAACATAGATTTCTATGCATAATTATAGCATTGTGCATAGCTTTGGGTGCCTTAATATCAAAAAAAATCCTATATTAGCTTATATTTCCTCAAGATTAAAGATTAGTATCTAGAAGAGTGAGAATCTTACTCTGCCCATTGTACCTTTTTATTTCGATCATAACTGTCATGTAGCTGGAGATGCTTCCCCACTTTGCTTCCCAGGTCCATCCACTTTCCTTTGAACCATTTCACTGATGGTTTCTTCAGCAGGCTCTCACCTGCCACTTTGGCAGTGAACGTGATATTTCCACCTTGTAAGGGAAGCAGGTTTAGATAAGATTATGAATAGTGTTTAATTTATCTGTTCTATCACTGCTGTCATCCTGTACATGGAGAGCTAAATAGTCAAGCAACAGGTACAGTTTGTAAACATCACTTGACTCACATTTTGTACCTACCAACGGTAACTTCTCCATCCTGGGGTCGTGTGACAAAGAGCCCAATAGGGTCCAGAGGCTCTTCTGGTTGAGTCCCAGCAGATGAAACTAAAATAAACATCAGAATTAACTAGTTAGAACTTTCTGCATCAGCTTCTGTTACAGCCTATATAGTGAATTTGTTGAGTAATTTCAAAATATCTCAATAAGTTTCTTCTGTCTTTATGATTCCTTATTCTTTATTTTCTGTTATTCATCACTATTGGTATGCTTTCAACTACTGTCTCTACCTCACTGATTCTAAGGATTCCTTGTTCCTGTTCTTCCCTCCCGTTGATGAACCAGACTTGATAACAGCGTTAATTCTCTATTACCTTCTGTGTTTTGGCTGCTTTCTGCTGGTGGAGCAGGTGACTCTGAGGCAGGTGGAGCTGGAGCAGCTTCAGCAGGAGTGACTGTCTCACTCTTTTCTGGAAATGAATGTAAGCCAAGATTAGAGAAAGTCATGTTTCTACTTCCTTTCTGAAGAAATTTTGCAAAAGAATAGCTTTTGATATATGTTAGGAAATGCAGCGAAATTAGCTGTGGTTTTCTAGAACTTGGAGGATATGCTGGAAGGAGAAGGGGCCTGCTGAAGCTGGATGATGAGGCTCTTTCTTTTGCTGAGCTTGGAAACAACTGATGCCTGGGTTTTTAAATTCTATAGTCTTGATGTGTAGAAACTTGTCAGCTGAAGAATAACATTATTATTTGATGTTAACTTTGGTAGTCTAAATAGAAAAGGTAATGAAAAATGATGCGATTATTATTTTTGTAAAAAATTTGCTTATTCATGAGATTTTTTTTAACTCTGCTGTTGGAATGTAATGTTCCAAATACTATTGCAGTGTGTGGCTTGGGAAAAGCTCTAGGCACTGCTAGTAATCAATATGGAGAAAGTATTTTAAAAATCCATCTATCATCTCTTCCTCTGGATCATGGAGGTTTATGGCCTCTCAATTAAACCATGACCTCAGAGCCAAATCCAGGCAAATGCATTTGGCACAATGGAGAAGATAGAAATGAATGAAAAGGAAGTAGGAGTGAGCAACCGGGGCAGATGGAGGGAGGTAGAATTTCTTGAAACAGATCAGTTGCAGAAGGATTTTTTTTTTTTCCCATAGGTAGCGAAGCCACTTCCAAAGGGCCTTGCCTACCTCTCACACAAGTGCCACATGCAGTTTCCCAGCTATTTGCAATGTCTTTTCCACCAGAGATTTCTGGCCCTGCTGTGCCATGTGATGACTAATTTGAGTGGCTCCTCTGTCACAAAGGGGGGAGGTGGCTGTGTCTGGGCAGGTTAAGGTTCCATTTTTTTGATAATGAAGAGCTGAAATTATTATTGTTTGTGAAAATAAAAATGGGTGATTCAGTTATTCTTTGGCAATCTAATCTTAGTAAGGTCTGTGAACATATGAACATGAGTCAACCCCACTCTCAGAAAATGTATGTCTTTTATCCTAAACTGTATTTGTGTCTTGAAAGAAAACAGTGTGATTTTAAATTGGTATTATTTTAATATTTAAGTATCAAATTCTACCCATTTTTTTTATTAGAAGATTTCCCATTGGATCTTGTCCAAATAAATTTCAACTAATTTTTACTGGAAAGAACTAAACCTTATTCTAATTAATGTAGCATAGATGCTCCCATAACTTGGATGTGTAGCTGTTTAGAAAAGGCTTCTTTTGAGGCATCAATATATAATGTATACAGGAAAATGATCTCTCGTTTGGCATCCTCATAATCCCCATCACCAGTATGTGCTTGTCAGAGGTGTATTGCTTTTAGGTAATGATTACACTTTCAAATTCAGTAACTCTGTTATTTGTAGGCTGTCTGCCTGTACCAGGCTCTACCTGCAACTAATCTGAAAGACAACGAGGAAGATATAACTAGTATAATATGTACCTGTTTACTTCCAGGATGAGATAGTCAGCAGGATCACACTTTTACGTGCTCTGACATCTGTTAAATTGTCCTAATCCATACTAGAATTTCCCCTTCCTCATAACCTGTCATGCACTGTCTTTTCATCTGGAACAGGATGCCTTGTCTCCTGTTAAAAATTCACCAGTATTTTTCAGCTGACCAGAAGATCTCACTATCATAATGTTGCTAGAATAAACAGTGATCGCAAAGGAGAGGAGGTGATATAAACAATCTGAGTTTAAAGCTTTTCACCAATCTAAAAAGGGAAAATTAAAATACCAGAAGTGGTAAATTGGGACTGTTCTGGAGGGGAAAAAAAGGATCAGTAAGGTCAAAATGGGTCAAAAAATGAGTGATTTCATCTATCCTCAGCATCTTGAGACATTTTTCATGAGAAAATTCCAGAGAATTTGGCTCTTATACTTTTTCCCAGGAAAAGCCTGGGGAAGTCTTTCAATTTCCCATCTAACTGATCCTTTAATGCATACAGAGATAGTAATGATAGGTGATCTACAAATCATACAAAGGTTACTCTTTGTATTCAAGTCCCTCCTGAAATATGTATTTTTGTAGCAGGTGATTTTGAGACAGTTTTGGGGAACGTATGAGCTCCTAAAAACATTACAGCTTAACTTGTAAATTTTTTGTCAATTGTTACAATTTTTTTATTTAAATAAAATAATTTTTAAAAAACCCCAAAACAGACCTAAGATGCAGGCATCTTGGCTTAGGTCAGGTTAGATTTGACTAGTTTTGCTTTGGTTTTCAATAGTTAAGTTGAAAAGCTTGACAGAGAATTCTAAAGATATACATGGAGATTTCCTCTGTGAAGTCCACTGTGTGGACTTCTGACATCTGGAAATGGGTGTCTTAGCCACAGGAAATGTATTCCTCAGCTTAATATTAATGAGTAGCTTCAAATAACTGGGCAAAACAGATATATTGCTGGTAGAGAAATTTTACAGTGTTAAGTTAGGCTAATTTCCATGGACCTCATTCATGAAGTTTGCATATGGGACTGGAAATACTGATGAAAATAGAATTGCTTAGGAATCGCTGTACCTTCTTCCTTGACCTTGAGTTCAAATTTGACCTTGGAACTCCCAGCTATTACAGCATATGTCACATCATCTTCTTTTCCTACATTATTGATTGTCAGTGAATGCTTGTTTCCTTCTGCCTTGATGACATATTTCTCACTTCCAGTAATTTCTGTGCCAGCTCGCTGCCACTTCACCTTGACGCTGGCTTTTTCTGTCTCTGCTTCAAACACAGCTGTGCTTCCGGCTGTCACCTCTGTTGTCTTTGGCTTCTTGGTAAATGCAGAAACTAAAAAAAGAGAGAGGGCTCACTAAAATCTGTTTTGCAATTGTGGCATATCTGGTGTAGTCAGCTGTTGCAGCCACAACAGCTGTCTCCTTTCTCTTCCATCTGCCCATGCAAGATATAAATTACAACACTTTCCACACAGAAGTTGTGGAATTGGTCTTTATGTTTGTTGAGTTCTGTCACTGACTGAGATGTCATATCCTCTCCATATTGTCATGAAATAAAATGGAATGGATAGCAAACTCATCTCACTATCCATCTTCCTCTTTCTGTCCCCCATAATGAGCTCTGGTTTTTCATAAGTGAATGTTTTGATCTCGGACAAGATGTGTATTCTTACATATCAAGCTCTCTATATTAACTTGCCATGAAGTTTATTTAGAAATATTAATTCTGTCTGAACACTTGCTTAATACAGTTGTTAAACAGGATCAGGATCTGTTCCTCCAACAAAATTGCAGTTTATGCAGTAACCTATGTCCTAATATACAACAATGAATGAATGGTTCATCTTTAGTCTTTCTATTTTGACTTATCAAGGCTTTAATGGAATGGGATACATGTTCGTATGATGGCCCTTGTAATTTTATCCCAGCTAAAACAGTATCAATTGTTGTTTGCATTCGAATGTTTAGTTCAGCATTAAAAGTTTAAGTGCTTGCCTAGGTAGAACTCTACAACAACTAGTTTTCTAATTAATTACAAGTTGGATTAAAATATTTCCTCTATGTGTCAAGAAGCACTTATGATGTTTATAATGAGAATTAATGAAATTATTAATATATGGGGTGAACAAGCATAAACCAAATGATGTTTTAGTTCATATGTAATCAAAGTAGCACAACAGATAGGAATTTGGAAAGCAAGCAACGTATCATGATTTTGGTCCATGATTATCCCAATCTTTCTCAAGATTAGATTTTAATAAAGTAACTTATTTTACTAATTTCTTTACCCTGCTTTATTTATTTAGATTTCTTCAACTTTATTTTGAATCAAGATTTTCATTTTATGCTTATGTTTTGGTCTTAATGAAATCTGTTATCTTTTTGCTAATTGCCATGAGCTATATTCATCTATAAAAATACCAGTAATTAACATTGATTCATACACTGAATGTTTTTTTATGCATCATTATGTCATCTTTTTATTGACTTATGCCTGCATAACCATGCTTTTATAAAATATTCGTAATTCCATCACATTTAATTATATCTGTCACCTATGTGGCAAATTGTCTATGGCTCTCCTGTTTGGGCAGCAACAAGAACTCTTCCAAACACCACAAGAATGGTTATAATTCACTTTAAACTTTTGATTCTGCTGTATAAAAATGAAGGGAACATGGCATTGAAATATTTTAAAAGAAATAGTTTATACTTCTGTTCAAACAGGTGCTTTAGTATAAATGATATATTACTAATAATACCATCAGTTCATTGCATGAACTCTCCATTCCCGTAGCATGTCCTCAGACTCCATAAATTAATTGACCTCAGTGGAGTTACATCTGCAAAGATTTCATGTGATGGCCTTTGAACTTTAGTCATGATACAGTTCCCATTTCTTGCATTGTTTTTGCAAAGGATTCAAAGCTGCTTAAATATCAATCAAAGTATCAAATACAAATACTTTTAGAATTTAGTATGTATTGTGTTTTGCCTTTGTTTGTTGTATAAAAACCCCCAAATTACATTTTTCTCTTTCTTTTTTCTTTTTTCCCCACATTTCATATATTTGATGAAAAAACAGTTTTGGTTTGCACTGAGCCTATGGTAGCCTTGACTGAGCTCCTGTTGTATTCTTCTGCACACTGTTCTTCCATGTTAAGATATAAGTGTGGGAAATTTCCTCTGGGAGTGGAATGTCCCTGCATGCTTTTATTTGAGTTTTTTTCTAACCTCAGACCTGTAAGTGGTGTAATTGTTCATAAACAGAGTATAGTACTGTGTAGAACATAGGGCTCTATACTATAGCGTAATACTAAAATGCCTGTTTTCAGTTGCCCATCTTTTGATGTAGTTTTGTACTTCAGTAAACAAAAAAGCAGGGTATACTTTGATGCAGTGTATCATGAATAATTGCAGAAGAGTTGTTGTAGACAGCAGGTTTGAAGTACTGAATTCCAAAGACATTTAAAGGTGGCCAGGCTAACTCACGGTGTGGAGCCATGTCAGTTTTACCTCCTGAAATACTCACTATCCTGCTCCTCTCCCTATGACATTAGAGATAAAACAGCCAAGAGGCATGGTTTTTGTCTCTGAGTGCTATCATCATCACTCTTCTATTTAAGCACAAAAGAATCTATAAATATATTAATTACTTAACAACGATGTGGCCTGTAAAGGTTCCAGCCTACAAATGGCAGGGTTTCAAGACATGCATACTTGGAAATAACTCTCTGATCTGCTGCACACCCTACAAAGTGATTAGGTTTCTTACATTTACTTTAGATGACTCAACAAAAACAGATTGTTCACCAGAACTACATGCACAGTGAGAAATTTCCACCACCCATAAAGCTTATGATGTTTGGGAAATCTAAATACATATGTAGAAGTTTACAAGTCTCCTTGTCTTTTTTTTTTCTCTCTCTCTTCCTCTCCTGCCAAAAGACTCATTTCAGTTCCAACTTAAAATGATTGTGAATACTTTGACTAAAGCATAAAATTGGAAGAGCCCAAAATCTCCCATGAGGATAGAGGCCTGCAAGAACAGTTGTTGAGAACCCACTTTTTCACAGGTAATGAAGACTCTTAAGTCATTTTCCTGCATTTGAGATTCAGAGTCAGTGGGTGACAGTGTCTAAACTACTGTTTCTCTGTAGCCCTCTGTATTCCTTTTCGTCTTTCACTGTTCATATTTGCAAAGGAAAAGTAGTGATGTACAGCTGCAGATTTTACCGGAAATTACTTTGTTGCAGAAGAGAGATTGCTGAACAAGTGTGTGAAGAGAATGCCATCATTTTTCCTTCTGGGGGAAAAATAGGCTGCTTAACAGAAGAAAGAGAAGTGAGAGATCAGCTATTCCTGGTCTCCTTCATTGTGGCTGCTACTTTAAGTAACACATGAATCCAAGTTCACCAGCAGATTTTTTTTTCTCATGCAGTTATACCAATCTAATCCAGCTCTTTCCTCATTAGGAATGTTCCTAAACACCACCATTCAAAACTTCTTGTCTGTCCTGAGAGCCTCACTTTTGCCTGCTTTTATCAGAAACACATTCCCCATTTGGCACTTCGACATTTGGCTTCTACCCAGATATGCCTCTCTGAGTTCCATATATCCATCCCATACTCAAAACACTCCTGGATACAAACACCACCATCAGGCTGTGGAAAACCCAACGACTGTGACACCTCTCATGTGATGTTGTGGAATGTCTTACAGCTCTTGTGGCTGTCAGGCAGTGGCAGATCACAGACACTATCACATGTTTATCCAGACTCCAGTCACACATGCACTTAGGAGCCATCAGGCTGGGGCACCTGATGACCAAGTAGCCCCATGTCCTCTGCTGCCCACTTTGTTAACTCTCTGCTTCCCAGTAAATTCTAACCCACCCTTCACAAAGGGAGGGAAAGGTGACATTAGTACTAACATACTATAGTAATTCTGGGGAGAGAGCAGAGATGCATGTGAGTTACCAGTGAGATGAGGGCAGCAATTACTGAAGGGGAGTGATAGGTGCTGTGTGGGTGTGTGTTTTGTGGGGATGGAATTGGAATTGCTGTGGGGAGTTACCATGGGGAGAGAAGAGGGATGTGGAGCTAATGAAAGAAAATGAGGCTAGAGCCACTTAATACTAACCCATTTTTTCGGCATGTTATTTCTCATATCCCAGCCCTTCCTAATCACTTCTAGCTTCCATAGTGCAAAGAATCTCATGTAACTTCTGAGTAATGTAAACCAGCATATTTCTACCCCAGGCAGAAGAGGAAGCAGGCTCCGTGTGGTCTGCAGTAGTCTTGCAGAAAACTTTTTGGTGGCTAATGCTGCTGCTACTAGAACTTGCATGCAGCACCCATCCTTTAAAAGTCTTGTAATACCTGAGGATGTACACATCACCCATACAGTTTTGTATTTTACATGAGTTACAGCTTCATTAGTTAGTAATAAAAAGCTCTATTTGGAGGTCCGTGATCAGATTTCATTTTGATAATAATTTATTAATAAGTCTTTCGATCAGGAGGCTGAAGAAATATAAAATACATTTGCTTTTGGCCAAATTAAGCTAGAATGAAAGAATTTAACTTCTAAACCCAATTTCTTTCACTTTTTACCTAAATAAAATATTAAAACCAGTGTTCTGCCTTCCTACTGCTGCCACTTGTTAAATCTTCATACTAGCACCTTCATGCTTTTTCCCTTACTTTCTGACCTGCTTTGAAGCAATCTCCTTCTAACATCCACCATCAACGTAGTTTCTGCTTCAAAACTTTTTCATGCTATCCTATGCAAAAACCTAGAAAATGGCTAAGCTACTACCCAGGTTTCTATGTGTTGTACTAATCATTATTTCCTTTGCTTTTTTGTTGAACTATCTATCTATTTACTGGACTTTTATTTTGCAAGTGTTTTGAGGCAGAGACTGTTCTTCTACTGTCTTTGTACAGCATCAGATTGTTAGTAAGTAGCTACTAAGTACTGCTGTATCCATAATAAGAATAAAAATTAGTGTTACAAGCTAGAAGAGACATTCCTATTTGATTATTGTCAGAAAAAAATGGAGATGAGATATATATTAAAATAATGTTTAATATCTGGAATAATTTGACTTCCTAGCTACTTTCTCTAAATAATTTAGCTTGTTAAGAATCATAAGCATGAGGCAAAAAACTTTTCCTAAAATCACTGAATTTCAAAGTATGTGTGAAGTGTGTGAATTATGTGAAATGAAAGTGAGGAAGAAGTGTGAATTCCACAAGAGTGATTTTAACTAGAGTACTGGAGGAGAGCCACTCTCTTGCTGGGTTTTGGGTTTTTTTTATTTTCATCCTGCTTTTCAGAGTGGTGGCTCTGACTTCAGCTCTTCATCATTCATTATTTGTGATATGTACATGGAGGAGAGGGAGATAAGCACTTAAGGAGAATGCATGTTAGATAAGGCTTTCAAATGATATTTCTGCCTTTCTGAAATAAAAACTGTTAAAGTTATAAATGTTTTAGGAGAATCTAATGTATCTGGTTGAATGCACATGCTACAGACTCCAGCAGAAATCTGTAAGGAGTGTAATTTGAAAAAAAAGTCACAG
The DNA here is from genome assembly GCF_047716275.1 of Strix uralensis. NCBI lineage: Eukaryota > Metazoa > Chordata > Aves > Strigiformes > Strigidae > Strix > Strix uralensis. The sequence continues at coordinate 89,163,505 of NC_133975.1, read as the reverse complement.
GTTTTCTCCAAGAAAGCTGAGTTATCTTACTGCCCATTCTGTGTATTTGGTATTAAAATATGTATCTGGCCAATGTATTTAATGAATATTACAAAAGTAATATTAGCTTTTGGAATTCCTTAATTTGTTAAGGCTTCATGTTGAAAATTTATCTTTGCCTTAGTACTTAAACTTGGCATCCAGTTTTCCTTTTACACCATTTGCTCTTCCATTGAGTTAAAAGACAAACTGTGGATAAGCAGACTTCAGTAACAGAGCTTGTAAATTCCTTGCTGAGGAACTATATAAAGATGCTGCGCATTCCTTGGTCAGGACCTAAGTGGCTTCTTGCAATTGACAAGCTTAATCATTCCGTGATCCAAAAGCTATTGAACTACTCAATCTTATCATTCCTTTCCTACTTCAGCAGCTGAGATTGTAAATTCCTGTAACATGAGCAACAGGCGAGGAATAGTTTCACTAAGTAGAGCCACCTCTTTCTCTATGCATCCATCATACTTTTTGTAAAATAGGGGTAATAACGTTCAGCTTGCTTTGAATCTTAATTTACAAAAGAGAAAAACATATCTAGATGAAATATTATTTATTTTTGCATTACTGTAGTGCACAGAAGTTCATTATCATGGAGCAGTACTTTACTGTGCTAGGTGCTTGCAAATGTAAAACAATGAGCTTATATTCAAACTAAAATACTACAGTCCACTCTCTTCATTTTGCAACATTGACTATTAATGCCAAAAGCCTTTGTGTACTTACAAGCCTGGTTATTTATAAACCCTTGATAAAATTTCCTAATCTGAACTGCAAAATCTAGACTCCTCAATCTATAAAATATGTGAATAAAAACTGACTGGTTTTCAGAGAAGGTAAGTAATACCAGACTTCTCCTTTTCCAGATATAGTAATGCACACGTTTCCCATTAAGTCCCACTTATCTACTAAATTTGGTGTTAAAAGGTCAGCTGTTTCCTCTTAATGTCACAAATTATTGTTAGGGAAATGGTTGGGGTTTTTTTAACCTTTCTGAATTTTCACAACAAAAAAAGCGATCAAAACTTTCCAAAAAGCAAACCTTTGAACAGAGATTAACTATGAAATGTTTAAATCAAAGGGAGAAGAACATAAAGTGTCTGCAACAGAACCCTGCAAAAAGTGATGCTTCTCAGTGTTTGATTGTTTGCTCTGACACTAAATTGCTACAGGTTTTCTAAATCCTGTTGCTCTTGAGGAGTGTATAGATTTTCAGGAAAGCTGCAACCGTTCTTTTGGTATTCTGTAAATAAATAGGGCAGTGCCTTATCCTGAAGTATTTTAGTTAGTTTAAAGTAAAAGAATATCTGTTGGAAAATCTACTTCACTGTTTCAGGTTTTGTGGTTTGTTGGGCTTTTTTTGGGTTTTGTTTTTTTTTTTTTTTTTTTAACATGTTAAAAGGTTTGTTAAAACAGTAGATATAGGCAGAATATCTCTGATCATTCTCTGGCATGAAGCATTTTCGTTTACCTATACACCAGATGCCCAAATTTCGGTAATATAGACTAAAGATCTCTTAGGGTTCTTCAGTAGTCTAACTCTATGGTATGTGAAAGGCAGGAATCGTGATTTGTCCAAGTATAAATTGCTAGATGATTATTCATCCCTCCCGAGATTATGCTTAACATTATCCCATCTTGAAATGATTTGAACTATATAAACAACATGAAATAGAAAACCAAAGGGATTAATGTCTCTTGGGAGAATGAGAAGATCCCCTCTAGAAGTTATGGGGCATGTGACTGGTTCTGTATTGGTCAGAGTGGGTGATGAGAGCTTTTCCTCCCCCTGCTGTGATAATAACAGTGTTTGGGCTGGTTTGTTCATAAGAATTGTGTAGGACTAGTGATGTTGGACACCTGTTAGATTTCTTCAGAGAAATAAGATGGAATCGAGTTTCTCTTTACCACTCACTAGCAAAGGTGGGCATCATCTTCACAAACAGAGAAGTTGCCTCTCATCCACAGAGACTGAAAATGTTATTTTAAAGGCAGTTAAACCATTAGAAATCAAAAGTCACAATGCCTAGTTGATCACACTGTCAAATTTTGCCTACTCTGTCATATTTCTTTTTTATCATCATTGTCAATCATGAGCATTAGACTTTTCAATAAATCTCAAAAATTGTGTGACTTTAAAAATAGAATATGATTATGAACATCTTATTTTTGGGGTGATTGCTGAACGTTTACATCTTATATTTTCAAGGATTTCTCTACAATTACAAGGTCTGGTATATACTTTTTTTATATACTATTCTACTTCCATCTGATTTCAGAAATTGCAGCTTTAAGAACATGAAATGGTGTTGTAGCTGTGATAAAATTGAAGGATTGGTGACACAACTGTTGCTTTAGAGTTATCATATAGAGGAAACAAAGAACCTTGTTGGAATTAATCATGCTTTAGTGCTTTGCAGTTCTTAATGGGAGATACAGGCTGGATTTGTGCTCTGCCTCGGGCAGTGACTGATTCTAAATATTTTGGCCAAAATGGAAGTTGTTCTTCACAAATTATTCTTCTATTGTTGTGGTGACCACAGGAGATTTTCCCGTTGACCAGCCTAACAGGAGACTGATGCCTGTTCAGTCCTTTGCAAAGCACAAAGGTCTACATTAATAAGTATCAACAGCTATTATTGACTAACTCCAAACTGCATGTTATTAAAAAGCATGCATCTTGTGGTGTACATTTAGGTAGTAGGGATTCTGGGTATGCACTGGCATCAGTGAAGTGAGAGCTCTAAAAGTAAAGAATCCCAGACTTAGTACAATTTTCTTCAGCCCTGTGTATTTGGTATGTGCACACTTTTCAAACAATCGTAACTTCAGCTTTTGACAACTTTTCCAAACTTAATTGTGGACACAAAGTGCTCCTGAAACATCTTCCTCTACCCACGCACAGGTGCCCTGAAGCTAAACTCTTCCTACCTCTGCTTCCCAGGCTCTCTTCCTCCTTCTCAAAGAGATTCATTGCACCTTACACCCCATCCTAGGCCTCCCCTTCTTTCTTATGTGGGCAGCTGCTGAGTGATTCCTTATTTCTCAACTTTAAATTAGATCTTTCCTTAATCTGAAGTATTTTCCTGATGTTTTTCTAGTGGGGCAGGACTTGCACTCGGCTCTGTGTCCTTGGCTTTCTGAAAATGGCTAGTTATCCCTCAAGGGGAAAGGATGGAGGAGGGTGAGTGAAAAGAAATACACATATATTCTTTACAGTACGATGTCTTCTTTTTTGCTAGAGCTCTACTGTCACTGGCTGGAAGAACTAGAAAGAATAAGCTCTGAACCAGGTGTCATTTGCTTTCATTTTCACAGAGATTTCACTAACAACAAATACCATCAAAGTTTGCTGATAATGCTTCCTCAAAATTGTCAGGGAAAAAAAACGAAAGAAAAGCAGGAGAGGTTTATACTCCTTAATTGCTCAAGAGAGAGATGACATGCTTTTTTCAGCGAGCTAAAGGTGTCTGGGAAAGGAAGTGAGAAAATAAAAGAATCTGAGAATTAAACATGTTTTGTCTCTATTCTTTCCTCATCCAAAGTCTCTTGAGAAAATTCTGTGGCTGAGGGTTGCCAAAGTAGTTACTGATTTCTCTGCAAGACCACTCACATCTCTTACATTTATAACTTCATAAAATATCATCTCTTTTTCCTATTTTTTTTTCCACCAAGGCATCTCATTTCTCTCATTTCAAAAGCTACTCACATTTTTCCCTGTCAAGCTGTTCTTAGGTTTTATCTGTCAGTGACGATCCTTACCTGTTTTCTTTAGGGGCTCTGGCATCTTCACTTTGTTTCTGATGAAGCTCCCAGTTGTATCTAAAAAGCAGGGTCCGAGCTAAACAGGAATGAGACTGCAGGGCTTTTGAGACCCCCTAAAGAAACACTTGGTGGAAGCCCCCATCCTGCTCCTCCCCCTTGATCCCTCACTGTTGTCAAGTATGGCACCTTATCAACAGCAGGACACGCTTGACAGGCTACATCAGCTGGGATAAATATAGCCAAGTTCCAGGAGGCAGAGAGCTCAAACCACCCAAGACTGGCTACTACTGATCTGTTGGTAAAAACCAGAGTACAATCTGATGTTGCACATGCATACAGTACGTTTTCCAGCTTCGTGTATATATTGCATTAAGAATTCCTACACTGCCATGTTTATAGCACATTCAGCAAACTGGATCTGATAGTTACACCCCCTGTATGCTGGTTCTGTACTTACTCTAAGTGTGCATCTGCTTGCGTTCTTGCTACCTATTTTAGTCTTTGTTATTGTTATAATTGTCTCAGAACTGGACAGCCCCTCAGAGAGCTTTTTTCTTGTTTTGATTTGTTTTGTTTTTTTAATCTTCTACCAAAGACTGTTTGTAGAGCTAAATGTTCCCCCTTCAGGGAAGAACTTTCTTTTTCAGAGACACTTATACATTACTGACATTTGCAGTCACAACTAGAAAGCATGACACTACTTAAAGAGTTTGAGTCCTCCCTCCCCATCCACCCACTTGATCCACAGCATGTATTTCTTGAGAACTAGCAAGTCTTTTTTTTTTTTTTCCATTAAAAAAATGGAAAAACTTTTCAATTTTTTCATTTTTTTTACCATTTGAAAAATAGTTCCAAGGTTCTATTTGATACCTTTAGAAGTTTTAATTTTGCTTAAAAGATCTGGGGAAAATCTCACTAGAAAATTATTCTGGTCTTGCCGTTTCATGCTCCAGTCATTGCTTCTTAATTATTTAGCATATAGCATATGTCAAAATAGTAGACTGTGGACAATTGTCTCTTTATTAACTTGGTGTTATACTCGTTTCCTGTCACTTTTGTCTGTCTCATTTTGAGCTTCATTAGAGAAACACTGTAGGGCAAGCATTTAGTACATTTTAGCTACCACTAGTATTGAAAAAAGAATTTTAAAAAACCCTGTGGCTTTCCAGTTTTACTAGTCTGTAAAAATTTATATCTAAAGGATTTCTGCTTTTGTCAGGGAGCTCAGAATAAATGAGCGTGCACGCAGCCCGTCAGTCACTGTACTTTGTGTCTGTCTTTCACATGTGGCTCTCTGGGTAGACTGATAGTACAAATGTGAACATGCAAGAACAACTGCTGCTACCTCTCCTGATTTTGGGCCAAATACTTCCTCCTCTTCCTCTGAAGGAATCTTTTTTACATATGAGTGAGGAAGATGGGCAGGATGTGACCTAAGTACATTTTCCATTGCTTCTGTTTCTAGTGGAGCACAAGTTAGCATTATATGTTTTTGACCTACTATACTCTGCTTGAGACTTTTCACCAGGAGTCAGGAAATCTCAGCTATTTGCTTTGGCTTGAGCTCTTTCAAAGGGCTTGGGTCTCACAGTATGAAAAATCTGTCACTCGACTGGAGAAAATCATTATTCCTTTCTTAAATATTTCTCCCTACTAGAGAGCTGCCATTAACTCCCTCTTCTCTCCAAAGCTGGTCCCCAACACGCTGTTGGAGTGGCATCCAGACCCCTTCTGGGAAGAGAGTTGTCTCCCTGCTACCTCAGACAATAGAGGCCACAGGAGACAGAGCTACCACGGACTGATATGGAGAAAGAAAATCTATGCAGATTATCCAGAGGTGGACTATGATCAGAGCCACGCTGCTTCTCAACTTAGTTGCTTCTCTAGTATGTGTCCTTGAAATAATGTTTACAAAGAAAATTAGCTGCCTAGAAGTCACTTCTGCAGTAATTAAAACATAAACCTCTTGTAATTGCCATCAGCATGTACTTATCTTCCTATCAGCATGTACTAATCTTCCTCAAGAATAATTTTGCATAGAGAATTTAGTTTTGCTACTTTTTCCTTTCTCCCTCACCTATTAGCAAATAATTACTTTTAGGGAAAGCCTATAAGCTATGTTCTGAGGTTCTTGATTTGATAAAATACATAGTATGCTGACATGTCAGTTTTGGATTCAAAAGATTGTTCAGTTCTGAAGGTTTTTTTACAGTTAGCACCATAGGCCTTTATTACCATTAACTAAAATAGTGCAAGTGGAAATAAACCATTTGTATGGGTTTAAAGGAAATATATACTTATATTCAAACTCTTTAAAATGCAGGCATGTAGTGTTTATCCAAGCCTGTATTTGTTCTCAGTGTCCAGTAGGAGTCTTCAAAGCAAGAACTGAGAACCTTGGAATATTAAAATATGGGATAATGCGTATCTAACACAGAACTCATTCTGAATCCTAGTAGTTATTGGCATAAACAGATCTTAAATATTTCTTCTAAGTTTTTGGAACTCTCAGTATTATTGATTCACCTAAATACTCATTTCTCTCTAAAACGACATTAACTTCTTGGACTCAATACTTTCCAATAGTGGTGATTCCACTGTTGAAACACACATTGTAAAAACAAGAATTCTATTATTGATTCTGAATTTTCCAACTTTTAATTTGAATATCCTCTTGTTCTGGGAGAAATTGCCATTCAGTGTCTGAACATTGGTTGTTTTCTATACTTTTGTCACAGCACCTCCAATTTTTTAGGACAAAAAATACAGCTATGTAAATCTACATTAAAACATTTTTAAACCTGACATTACACATGGAACATCCTTTGTTTGCCTCTTTCTTATTGTCAGGTATATGTCTGTAAAATTGTCAGGCACGTGTCTGACAATGACTTGTCTGTAAGAGGTCACTTTCATCACTTTGACAGCGATGGAAGGGTCCTGCGAAGCATCACAAGGCTTGCAGAATAATTGTGTTCGTATATTTCTCTGGAAATTTATGAGATGATCTAAACCGTGTTACCACTTAAAGGAGATACAGTCATTCATTAGATTGAATTCTAAGGATGTGTTGCTTGAGAGTAGTATCCCAGTAACTTTCTATGAGCCATTATTTCCTAGGGAATCTCAAAGAAATTTATGCTGATCTAAAAAATGTAATATGCTAGGATAATAGGTCGCTAAAAATAAATAATAAGATAATGAAGCATTTGCACTGTGTATTAGAAAGGAAAGCTAGACAATATATTCTGCATTTCTTTATTAATGTAGGGAGTACAGTGTGCAGGAGTTCATCTCAACGGTGTTTGCTGGGATCATGTAAGTTTAGTCTGTTTTGCACTCTCTCCTGCTTATTTATCATAGATACTTAGAAACTATTTTAGACTTGAGGAGATACTGACTCTCATAAGTGCTTGGGAACCTTTTTCCTAATGCCTTTCATGTTTCCCAAACTTTACATGTGGGTTTTTTTTCTTTGTTTAAATAAATATTCCTTATTTAATGTGGTTGTAGCATTTTCCTTTTCATGAATGGATTTTCCACCCATGACGACACCTGGTAACTTTTTTTTTTTTTTTTGGTTCTCTTTTCTCAGGATTTAATTTTATCTATTCCATGTCTTTCTCACTGTAGATTTGATTCTTTCTGTAAACATTTAGTGGTATAGTTTTAATTCAGCAAGCTACTGGAGGACATGAATAACTAAATGTGGACTTAATTCTGACTATTTGTGTGCTCAGAATCAAGCATATTTAATTCAAGTACTGTGGTGAGTCAGTCCCTTAGCTGGTTATTCTCCATAGATACTTTCCAGGATTCAAAATCAAGTTTAATCTGAGGAGGGTATGAGTTACTTCTTCCCCATAATGAAACAGAGCCACGAGAATCATTTAATCTGATGCAGGGAAATGATCCTATTCCAGTTATAACTTTGCAGCTTTTGTGATTTTAAATGTTATTTAAAATAGTGTCTGGATTTTCAAGGCAGAGTGAAATGAATGTTTTCTCTGCTATTACACTTTTGGTTACCAGGTGGCAGCATTGTTGTAATAGTAAACTTTTCTAGCATTTTCTACATTTTATTTATTTATTTATTTATTTATGTGGCCACTGTTAATAACAAAACTGCTATGCAAATGAAATGTATGATAGTGATGGCTACACTGGCCCAAAATAGATGTGTAGTGGATTGTGTTAACTACTTACTACTGCACTGCAACACTACACAATTTTTTAGAAAGTGTGTGAAGTTTCATCCTATATTCGAATGAAACTGGTGTACAAGCATAGTGAAGCAACACGTAATAAATGTCTCTGGGGCTTTGCTGAAGAAGTGAATGAGAGGGAAACGGGTGTCCTTCCTTGTCAGAGGAATTATCTTGCAAGTCTGAAATTATTGTTCTGTGCCTCGAGACAGTGGCTTTCATCATGTAGTTCAAAGTCAAGTTCAAAAATGACAGTAATAAGTGGCCTGCAGTGACAGGCCATGTGATGTATCTTCCTGATTTTGGATAGATGCAGCATGGCTTATGCAGAGAAACCCGAGGATTTATTATTTATAGACAAAGTTAGCAGCACCTCCTTCTAATAAGACTATCCAACTTCCTATTAAAAGGCTATGTTTTTAGATGGTTATGACTTTGCCCAAATGTAGCTATCCAGGTGGAAAATCTATACATTGCTTTTCTACTTTGGGCTTTTTTTGCTTTTAGTTTCTGTCATGCCATTTGATTTCTTGTCTCTGTTTATTTGTCTCTCTGCCTCTTAGTTTTGTTTTGTGAAAATATCACCTCCTACGTGATTCAGCAGTTTCTGACGACAAGGCAGTATAATTAACTCTCAGTTCCAGGGGCTGCAGATTTACTGGTGTGAATGGTAGGATAGCTGAGCTGACTCAGTGCAGAGCACAGGTCCAGCACAAGTCATTTACTGAAGTGCTGCACCCCACAAATCCAGGCAGACTGTTTCCTTCGTGCTTTTGAAACACAGAGCTCTGGGGTGTGTACAGTGCAAAGGCACTTGGCCTCACTAACAGAACTTGAGTTTACAAGGGCTTACGAGATCTGGGTAATGCTGATCCTGCTTATTTGAGCTTCCCCCTGTGCAACCATTTTGTATCCCCACACTTTACGCCCCATATTTGAGATCTTTTTGGACATTTGACAGTTAACTTCTTTTCATTTCAGGGATGTCCTTTTAACTGGCTTTGTGATAACCAATCTGAGTTGCTTCATATTCTAGACTACAGAAAAAAATGCAGTCTACATATGCTCAGTGAGAACTTTCTAGATTTTATCTTCTGAAGAAGTTTTGACTGTGTCAGTTGGGTCCAATGTAGGGATCACCAGAATTTACTCTGCGTTTATATCTGGGCTACTGCAGGGCTTGGCCTGAATCCACACACTTGAACTAAGAGCAAACAGCATGTATGTCCTGCTCTCCAAATAGCATCTCCCTCAGGTGCATACAAAATGGAGGGGAGAGCTGAGGGAGCAATGAATTGGACCTTCAGAGAGAAAAGGGAACACAGCAAGTCAAGTAGGACAAGGAAATAAAAATACGTGATTGAAGGGTACAGGTGGAGAGAAGAAAATTGAGGGTAGAGGTTGTGGGAGGGGGTTGAAATAGATCTTCAAAGGACAAGAATATTGAATGGGGAGCTGGGGTACAAATGAGAGGGTGGGAAGAGAACTGGGAGTCAGTAGGTGATAAGACTGAAACTGTAAGATGTGGGATGGGAAAACTATAAATGGCTGAACAAATATATTGGAACTGAGAACCATTCGCATAAAGAGAAGCTGACTGGAGGCACATGCAAGAAAAGTTAGTCTGAGAGGAAGACTAGCCAGGCAAAAGTTGAAACCTGACATTGAGAATAAAGCAACTGGGATCTAGTAAATACGGAGGTGTCTGGTGGCTGAGATGGAGAAAAGCTGAACGAAGAGCTGGGAGTGGATATCTGGGACTGGCTGAAAAAGGAACAGAGTGTTGGTGGGTGGGAAAAAGTGGAAGAGTGAATGTCTAAAGAAGAATTCTAGAATTATGTTTCTAAAAGCAAACAAAACTCAGAAAATTAGTTAGTTAAATCTAAAAGAAAACCAAACTGATTTGTATATGCAAATGCTCAGCTCTGCACCCAAACATTCTTCACTTTGCATAAGGCAGAGGCATTAGAGCATTCTGCACAAAGGCATCAGTGGTCAGAGGGCTTCTCAGATGAAGAGCACTGCTGCTCTGTTGCTAGGGAGTTAAAACAAAAGCTCAGAGGGAGCCCTTAAAGCACAGAAACTGCATTCCTTCCTACCACAAAGCCGCTTCCCCAATCCTTTGCATAACCTTGGTCTCCCCAACACCTCCTCCCACCCTTCCTTCTCCTCCACCACCTCCTGCTAAACCTTATCTGCTCTACCACATCCTCATTCTCCTCCTGTCCATAGACTGCTCTGCTCATTCTCACGTACTGCTTTGGCTCCCCAGTAGTAAAAAGTAACACTGTGGGGAACTGAAGGCATGAAGAAGGGGGATGTGGCTGTATGAGTGGAGAGAATGGAAAGAAAGAGAATGGAAAGAAAGTTGCCCTGAGAAACCTGATCTAATTGGCCTGCTTTGAGTAGGGGGTTGGATGAGGTGACCTCCAGAGGTCCCTTCCAGCCTAAGTGACTCTGTAATCCTGTGTGGTGATGTGAAGTGTTGTGAGAGAAATAAATGGGGCAAAAGCAGACACAGATGAGTTATGAGGGAGGAGACAAGAAAGAATATCTGAAGCCTACTGCTGTTTTCATGTTCTTTGGAAGAAGTTTACATTCCCCAGCTCCTGGAATAGGACTTGGGTTATATACGGACCTCCCTAATGCCACAGGCCTAACTTGAACCAACTGAATTGCAACATGCAAATTTGTTAGAGAGGAAAGGTGAAACTTGGTGAAGTTTTAGCTATGTTACAGTTGCTTCAAAGAGCAAAGCTCTTTGTCTATTTGACTGTAGTATGAGATTAGTGGGTTCATTACAGTAGCCTTGTTTATTACAAGCTTTAAATTTTTAGTTTTTGGGTATGTGAAATTATGTAAGTCTGATTTGAGTATTGCTCAGAACAAGGAAAGGTTGTGAGATAGCAAGTTAACACACAAAATAAATTAGAAATAATGGAAATTCTTGGAATGGGTACTCACAGAGTGCCGTAGTCTGTGTCATATCATAGTCTTTTCTACCAGTAATCCATACATTTTAAACACGCAAGAGTGGGATTCCCATGGAGAAGATGCTGTTCTGGGCTTTGTCAAAGCAGAAATACTTATTGCATTGTCATCAGTGATAAAGTTTCTGCTACGAATTTACAATGTGCATTTAGACTATAAGCAAAATTAGAACAACAGAGTAAATAAACTGAACTGTCATGTGATATATGTACTTGTTGTGAAGTTGGCACTGTAGTTTGAATTAAGCTTGATGATTATGAAGTGACTTTTGTTGTGCAGAGATTTGAATGAGGGAGAAAAAAACTAAAAAGAAATGGAAGAAAGAAAAAGAGATTAAGGGATGCAAATAGAAAAAGTAAACTGAGGCAGCAAGTTACTGAGGCAAAAAAACGTGGCAAAGTACAGAGCATAAATCCTGTTGTAGTCAAAAATTAAGACAAATACGGATTATAAGACTCTGGCAGTGTATGTATCTCGAAATGAGGCTATGGAGATAAAATTTAATGAAGTAGGAGACAAAAAAAATTTGAATATATGAATATATATATATATTTTTCAGGAAGTTTCAGGGGATTCAATAAATGTGAACTGTCAGGCAAGACCAAACAATAGCACCTTTAACTGCAGTTCTGTCTGATGTAGGTGAGTTGCAGCTCAAATCTAGAAATGTCTAAAACTGTCTTTGACTGAGTATAATTAAAAATATATATGCTGTCTCTGTAAATTATTATAAGGAGATTATCCCTTGGTACAGCCAGTGCAATTTTTCTACCTTCTGCTCCTCTGATGTATGACTGGAGGTGGTCTAAATTATCACAGGAAGTTCAATATTTTGGATTTAGCTCAGCAATAGTTTTCTGAATAATATCTTTACACAAGAATTGAACTAGCTAATAAAGGTGGTTGTTTTTTTTAAAGCAGGCTGCAAGCAGGCTGCAAGGGTCATATGTAAGTTGAATATCAATGCTTGCTTTGAAAGAGGATTGAAGATCCCTCACAGCAGTGGGGTGCAAGATGTTCCAATAAACTTGTGCTAATCATGGGTCATCTCTCCAGATAATGACCTGATCTACCTTTTGCCAGCATGTCTGCCTGTCTGGTACTTGGCCACTTGCAGAAAAAGTGGAATGCTTACTTCTCTGTAATTCTCCCAAACCAGTGATTTTGTCACATTAATTTTGGTATCTTTCTCTAAACCAGCCAAAGAGCTTCTGTTTGCATGGGTAACTGAATGGCAGTAATTCAGCTTGATTAGACAGCCTGCTATCCAGACCAGTTTGATTGGATGGGATTCAAACGGTACTGTGGCGGAGAAGCATCATGATTTGGTCTCCTTCACAGCTGCAACACATGATTATTCACTCTTTATGCCACAGATGAAAAACCTAACCAGAAACAGATGGGGCATGAATATTTTTAGAAACAGTATTTCAAAGCATTAGCAAGAGGAAGAGAAAAATATTTCAACTTTGAAGATAAAGAAAATTTTAAACCTGCTTATTAAAATATATTCAATACTATTTTTAAAATGTTTTAATTATAAATAATACTGTCCCCAGAAATATTTTTCCTCTGATTCTTCCATTTCCATTTCTGTGTTACTTGTGACCAAAACCAGTGTAAAATGCAAATTCTTCAATTCAAGTACAAGTAGCTGCTCTGAAATAATATTTTATAGTAATGCACAGTGCTCAAATCACTCATTTCAAGGTTCTTATTGTTTCTGTTTGAATGTTTATTTTAATTTTGTATTATTTCTCCAGCATCTAATTGTTTTCTATGCAAGACTTGCTAGGAAAATGGAAAACGAGGTCTCTGAGATCTAAGAAGACTATTTGACAAGCTTGAAATGGCTTTTGTGATATCCTAAAGATCTCCACAATTAGCTCACCAGTTAGCTCTTTTCAGTCATCATAGTCTTCCTGCAAGAGGAAATGATCCTTCTCCAAATTATAGGGTCAGAGAATGTTCAGTTCTGCTTTTCAAGCTGTATTTGTGATAATGATATTTTTATGAAGAGAGGAATTAATCCTCTAGTTCTCTTGAATATCAAGTCTGAAAGTCTGATGAGGGCAAATGTCTTTTATCTCTTTCTAGTAGCAAGTCAGTGGTGGAGAATCATCATCACCAAACAGAAAAACCCTGAGTTTCTAGCTCAGCATTGAAGAAACCCTAGTTATGTCAGTGTCAAGTGTTATTCTTGTCTTCTTAGAGCTACATTCAGTGTCTTCAGCTTCCATCCTACAACTGCAATATGAATGCAGATGGAGTTAATATGAGTCTAATGTAGTGAGTATTACATTGTGTCATATAGGAATTAAATTCTTACAGTACAATTTTAGAAACAAAATCTCTTCTTAAATTGTTTTATAGTTTTGACATATCCTAACCCTAATTGAATAAAAATGATTTGACTAGAAGAATATGCATAATCCTCAAAGAACAGTAACTAAAACCTGGGTTGCAAGATTTTTTATAAGACTGAAAGATAATTTCTATTTATTATTCTTGTCTTGGATAGAGAAAGTTCTGAAGCCCTCACTCGCTTTTAACTCTCAGTTAATTTCTGGCATTGATTGATGTGTTTATCACGTTCATGAACTGGGAGGAAGAATTGGGAAGTATTACACTGTGATTTTTTTTTTTCTAAGCAGGAGCTTCTTTCTGTTTGACTCCAGGGAGGCACTGTAGCCCAGTGATATCACCAGACTTTTCATTTCCACAGTGAGATTGTTAGTGTAGATAAAACTGACTATGTTTAGATATAATTTTGAAAACTCAAGTCTATAAGAAGCTCATCACTTTCAACTATGTCTGGTTTCAGTGAGGAGCAAGTTTGAAAAGCTTCAAGTTAGTTATGTTACTTAGTTACGACTTCCAAATTGTCATATTTGACATGTTCTACTACATTCTAATATTGTTAAACAGAACCCTTCTCTTCATTCTAGACCTATCTTATTTCACCTCATTTATTTTGGAAGAGTTGTGATGATATTTCCTGATTTCTGAGTGCTTGAACACCGTTGAGATATGTTAAGTAATGTTGAAAAATAAAACGCTAATTTTCTTAGTGTTCATTGACTTTGATTTTCTTTTCTGTGTTTAGATATACTGGGTAACTTTACCATGGTATCTCAGGTGTTGAATTATCTTTTATTTTGCATTTTGAGTGTAATCTATACAATGCAGTTGTTAATTACTACTGTTTTACAGTAGGGACTAAAATCCACAGTTGAAAGCTTGAAAATCTTTTGTACTAAAATTCTGCAAAGACATGATTAAATACAACTTATTTCCCAGAAAGGTTCATAAGCTGAAATCAGGATATCACTGTGGAGGTAAGCAAGCAAGAGGAAAGAACAGAAGCAGGAAAATGAGCAAAACCACAGAAGAATATGGTTAATTGTTATGTTCTAAACCGGATAGAGCTATAAATGCCATTCTTGGTATAAGTGAATAGAAATTATTCAACTGGCAGGGCTTCATTCGCACAGGAAAAAATAATGACAGATACATATGTATTTCAAAATTGACTTCACTAATGTAGTTTCTTTCACAGTAATGTAGCTCATGTATTATCTTTGTTACTTAGTTTGACAGCATTGATGATGTTTCTAAGAAAATTAAAAAGCAGTGACAGATGGATAAGGCCCTATAACCCTGTGGTTTTTTTTGTTCAGGTACCACACATGAGCTCTATCTGCATAACTGAATGCGCATGAGATTTGTTTGTGAAGTGATCATTTATTATGCAAACACCAGAACTTCATTATATCAAATTTTATTAAATATGTACATGTTATTACTATTTAAAAGAACGAGTATCATTCCCAGATCTGCAAACTTCTCTCTAGCTTTGAGAGCTGCGGCAGAGCCTGTATTAATGCTAGTTTGAAAGCTGTAAGCTAATGCAGTGTCACTGTGACTGACACAGCACCACCTTTGAAGGCAAACTTCATCAGCTGTATTCTTTAGTTACAATACAATCAAAAAAAATCTTTCCTGACAATAATATATTTGTACATTGTTTAAATTTCCCAACTCTGTCCAACTTGTAGGATGGAAGCAAAGAATTCTGTCACGTTTAGGATTCTCAGATGCTGAAGAAGGGAATTCGTACCAGAAACATCTGATGGTAAAGGACGTTTAAAGGCAGAGAAGGGGGCACAGGAAGCAAAGAGAAAGATGCGTCCATCTCCTCTGCTGGTATCCAGCCAGGAGGTCTTAATATTTTTCTTGCTTAGGGTCCCATGGCCTCAGTGAGGATAATGCTTCCTATCAGTGACCCCCCTTCCCATCACCTCTCCACTAAACTGGTAGGTCAGCTTCTTCTTGACTTTCTTGACCTCCCCTGTCTTGCCGTAGTTTCTCAAAGCCCGTGCCATCTTCTGGTAGGTCATTTTCTTGCGATTGCCTTTCTGGATGCCCCAGCGATTCGCCAGTGCTTCTTTGTGTTTGGAGGAGAACTGGAAAGTACCTTTTTCCTTGTCCACCCACCAGATGCTGTCCTTCATGTCTCCACTGCGAAGAAGGTCCAGAAGGAACTGATACAGACGTATCTTTTTCTTGCTGCCTGTGTGAGTCATAGAAGAAAGGCAGTGGAGCATTACTATTAGTGTGTAGTTCCTGGTGAAACAGCAGAATGTATATAATTCATATAACTGTTTCAGCTAGCTTGTCAGTCACATAACTTCTTCAGTTTGCAACATTTATAACAATAGATAGTGTTACACTGTGAGGACATAATGTGGATTGATGTACCAAGAAGAAAAAACAAGAATAAAAAATTTTGAAATTAATTTGAAATGTTTTGAAATTAATTTGCTAATTTGAAGCTATCTGAAAAGCATTGCTAATTTGAAACTAATCTGAAGCTAATTTGGGCAGGTTATACAGAACCTGACTTTCAGGTACTGAGCAAACAGAGCTAAATCTTTTTAAAAATCAGTTCCTTGACCTTCTTGCCTTGGTTTTCCCACCTGTTGATGGAAATTGGAGTAGAAATGGCAAAAACCATTTCCATTCAGGAAGCTGAATAGGCAAGGCAGAAGGAGGAAGCGGGAGTACGTGAAGAACTGAGATTTCAGATACAGACACTGTTATGGTCATAAAAGATTCAGAGGACAGGAGGGTGCAAGGAGTCAGGGAAAGTGAATCTTTGGCAATGGGATGAAATACGCACAGCAGTTCTGCAGTTTTATTCACTGTCATCATGGTAACGTAACAGCTTGACTGAGTCCCTCTGTCTTCACTGACCTGTTTCTCCATGTATAATTCCAGGCCCAGGCTCCACACCATCAGTCTCCCCATCTGACACCTCCAATGGAGGGCTCTGCCTTTCCATGTCTTCCTCATCAGAACTGGGCTGCGGTGGAGATGAGTACTGTAGGCACATCCGGGGCAAATAGGACACCTTCAGGAGAAAAAAGTAGTAGAGGGAGGAGGTAGCAATAGAGGGTGGGGCATTGAGATAAAAAAAGGAAATGTCACGGAGAGAGTTACAGAGAAAAGTGGGAAGAAGGTAAGAAGTATATGAGATTGTTTAGGGTAATACTGAGTGACTTAGCTGTTGATATTTATAATAAATACTATGCAATTAAGAAACACTTCCAGCTAACAGTCAACACTTGCACATATGCAAAGATGCATCTTTACAAGAGGGAAGCAGGTACAAGGTTGTGAAGGTCAGAACTTTCCCATATATTATATCCTATGCAAGTGATATTGTCCCTCTTCCCCCATACCTTCCCAAAGATAGCATTCTTCCTAATGAGTTTCTGATCTGTTGCCTATCCCCAGTGTAAAACTGCTTTTGAGAACAACTTTTTTTTCTAACACAGACCTTCTAGAATTACTCTTTTAAATTTGAAATAACTGAAGATTTCTGCCCTAGCATGGCTGCTTTGACTGGCTTTGGCTCTGCTGTCCTCTTCCTTTCTCAGGCATAGTAGCTTCTGACAGCACTGAATCCCTATAGGACTGCATCCAACTCTGGAGACAGGGTTGCATGGGTCCGTCAGCTTCCTGTCCTGAATTTCCCCTGTGAGGAGGGGAATAGCCTTAGCGCTAACATAAAGGACACATAATATTGGCTAACATTCTCTTTTCCTAAGTGGCTATCTGAAAATTCCCCATTAATGGGGATTTCTCATCTGCAAAGATAGAAAGACAGTTTTTGTGCTAAATTCTTGTGCCCTTATATAGAGGTCTTGTCAGGAGCTGTGTGGAATATACCTCAGCTCTGTAAATGCTCAGCTGCAGTCTGGTTTAGTAGGGATCATGACCAGTTGCCATGACTTATTGCAGCTGTTCATCTAAGGATGAAAAATAGATCAGTCTGAGGGGCAGGGAGTAAGAACCCAATTCCTACATTAAAAAGAACTGACCAACATCCTGCAAACCCCACAGCATATACAATGTGGTTTTCATGAAATGGGCCAGATCAATAGTCCTGGAAGGTGAGCTCCTTTTGAACTGGATGGATGAACTTAGTGGATGAAAAACTGACTATGAGCCAGCAATGTCCACTTCCAGCCCAGAAAGCCAACCGTGTCCTGGGCTGCATCCAGAGCAGTGTGGGCAGCAGGTCGAGGGAGGGGATTCTCCCCCTCTACTCCACTCTCATGAGACACCCCCCCCTGCAGTGCTGTGTCCAGCTTTGGGGGCCCCAACATAAGAAGGACATGGACCTGCTTGAGCGGGTCCAGAGGAGGCCATGAAGATGCTCAGGGGGCTGGAGCACCTCCCCTGTGAGGACAGGCTGAGAGAGTTGGGGGTGTTCAGCTGGAGAAGAGAAGGCTCCGGGGAGACCTTCTAGCGGCCTTCCAGTGCTTAAAGGGGCTACAGGAAAGATGGGGAGAAACTCTTGATCAGGGGGTGTAGGGATAGGATTGAAGGGTAACATAATGATTTTAAACTGACAGAGGGCAGATTTAGATTAGATATAAGGAAGAAATTCTTCCCTGTGAGGGTGGTGAGACACTGGCACAGGTTGCCCAGAGAAGCTGTGGCTGCCCCCTCCCTGGAAGGGTTCAAGGCCAGGTTGGACAGGGCCTTGAGCAACCTGGTCTAGTGGAAGGTGTCCCTGCCCATGGCAGGGGGGTGGAACTAGATGGTCTTTAAGGTCCCTTCCAACCCAAATCATTGTGATTCTATGAACTACTCTTCCTTCCCTCTACTGAGAAAGGACATCTTGAGCCTGGTTCCCTTCCCAGGGGACCTTAGGCACAGAAGTGGGGAGTGGGTGTTCACTTCATGAGTTACGCCACCCGCCCCATGTTGGGCTTTGCCAAGTGGTGCTTTTCAGATGAGTTTTGCACCAGTTTAAAATGTCCCAATAAGGAATGTGCAAAGGGCTGGTTTTGGGGTGCAGCAGCTGGCGGTTAATGAGTTGGCAGATTGGCTGGAGCCGATCTGACAGGAAAGCCAGGATTGGGTAAGAGTGTGTGTAAGCTTCCTGTCAGATCCCCAAGAGCGAAACTTCAGCCCTCACCACAGTCACCTTTAGCTTTTTACAGTTAAGAAAGCTGCAGCCTCAGGGGTAGGAAGGAAGGGAGAGACTCTGCCATGGGGGAAGGGAAATGAGAAGGTGGGACAATGTCTTACAGGGGAGGGGAAGAGAAATTGCTGCCTCTGCAGAGAAAAAGGTTGTGGAAACCTGGAGTGCATTGGGGAATGGTGTGGGAGTATGGAAACCGCTCCTCTGGACATGGAGGGGGCAGTGGGATAGTGCTGTGGAGGAGGGAGGGGGAGCAGTGTCTGACAAGCAAAGGGAGTTGCAGAGGCCAACCTAGGGAGTTGAGTAAGCTTCCCCCACACTGTCCCCACTTTCCCGATCTGCTGTATTTTTGCTTACACTTCCTTTGTGCCTGAAACTCAGCGCAGATCAATACATAGAGGCGCAGGTCAATACATAGAGTGACACACAGTTATGTTACACAGAGTCACAGAGGACCTGCTAGTGTGTCTGAAAGAGCCAGGTTACTAATACAGTTCTGGAGAGAGAAAGCTTAAGAAACTCTAGCTACTTCCCATATTCTGATGTTGTCTCAGGGTCTGTGGCATCCATTTGTGATTTTCCTCTTTCTAAAGCTCAGTTTTCCAACCTTTTCTGTCATTCTCCCTTCCGAATGACTATTCTTTTCTTAATTTATTTGTGAGACCACCTGTTGGCTAACAAAACTTTTTGAAGAAATCTTGTCCAACAGCTTGAAATCAAATTTGATTTCACTAAATAATGTGATATCAACAGAAAATTAGAGAAATGCCTTTTCATATTCTTCCTTTATTTGCAAACTGTAACTCTAATATTGCACGACAAGCATGGGTGCAGTTAGTAACTGGCAAATTCAGCAGAGGATTAAAGCTTGTTTCCCGCTTCTCTTTCTTTGAAAATGCCTTGAATATGTGTTACCTAGGATTGTGGCTGGGACACACCAGAGTCTGAACCTCAGAGCATGCCAAGTACCACTTGCATGAGCTACTGTAGGTCAAAGTAAAAAGCCAAAGATCCCCAGCTGGTAAGGAAGTAGAAGGTAGTGGTGAAACTCTATCTACTAATATCTTCTGCAGCTTGGTATGGGGTGGGGCAGAGAGAGCACAGTGCTCTTTATCAAAAGTTGTAACAAAATTAATTCTCTGCCTTTTGTCCTGAAATGAAAAATGAGAACTGAGTAGAATGCAGCGGGATAAGCAGAAGCACCCTCTCTTGTTTTTTGGTGGTGCTTTCAAAGACATCCATAAAGGGGCTAATTTTTATTCTTTTTGCCTTTGGTTGGAGGTAACGGTTGGTTATTACATATTAGCAGTTGCAGTGAGCAACTGAAACAACTTGAAGCTTCCCACAGACTGCTGTTCCATGAAACATTTTTTATATTTGTAACTTTCTGTTCCTAATTCTTTGTTTGTATCTACATCTTATATTCTATTCCTGATTTTTTTTCTGAGTAGTAGGGTGAGAAGTCTGATGGCTTGCAATCAGTCGGTTTCCTGTTGACAGTGTTCTTATTTATTCCATTTTATCCTTCTTTGTTATTGATTAATATAGTATTTATACACCATTTCAGTTTGATTTGAACAAAGCAGCCCAAAATGACAACTCCATGCCTGCAGTTTCTCTCACAAAACTTCAGCAATAGCACCATTATATGCAGCACTGTAATTGGCAAACACTTTTTTCTCTGATCTCAGTCCTACTCTGTCTTGTATTCAGCACATTGTACATAGCTTGCCTGCCTTGGGAAACTCCTTAGGACAAGATCACTGAGCTTTCTTGTTGCTCCCAGTAATGACTTTGGGCATATTCTTGTAGGATCAAGAGTTAAAAGCAATCTCCACACCCATGTTGCTTGGGATCTTTGCAGTACGATGGAACCCCTTATAATTTCAGCTTTAGTGAGAATTCACTTGCAGTTTGGTGACTATCTTTACTGAACAAAGGAGTATTTTTTTTACAGGCCAATGGCTGGCTTCCTGTAAAATCTGAGCAGAGACAAGACAGTGTGTTTTGGCTCGTGACTTATTTACTTTAAGGTAAAAACACAAGTAGGTTGTCATCAGCCTGTTTCACTGTGGAAAAATTACCAGTGACTTGTCTTTGTTAGCATTTCTTGTACAGGTCATGTAAAATTGTCAGGGTTGCTTGGAAATATTTAAAACTTTCCTACTACTTTGAGGCTCGGAATACTTTCCAGTAGTCGTGGATACCCTTGCTATGACAATACATAGTTTCTCAGGTCCAGTTCCTCTGCAGAATTTCAAACCAGTTGATTTTCATTCCAAATCAAACAAAATTTTGAGATTTCAAAAACCTCCACAAAATGCAATTAACCTTTTAGGCACAGTTTGAGGAACATGTCTCCTCATTATCCAGCTAAAAAGAATGCTTAAACCACATTTGTCCTGAGAATGAAGAGTTTTGTATCAAGTGCTTGTGCAGTAAGAACTTGTGTAATTCATTTCGGCAATCTCTTTCACCTAAGAGTATCCATTCCCTGACACATTATTTTCCTTACCCTTAACTGTAATCCTAAATTTGGAGTAAGGGTTGGTAACCATACCTGATGGTTGAGTCCGATGTGTGGGGTAGGGATTGCAGAATCCAAGACGTGCATTTGTTCAATCTCCATGTGCCTGTAGAGCTGCTGCAGCTGGGGAGGCTGTACGCTCTGCAGTTCTGTGAAGTGATTGTCTCCAAAGGTCTCAAACTCACTGTGCATGTGGTGTGGATGATATTCCCAGTAATGATCTAAAGAAAATAAATATAGATTGTCTGTCATGACAAGATTAAGAAACATGGCATTTACCTGTCTTGCATTGGTTCCTACTCCTGTCACTGTCCTTTCTGCCCTCTCCACACCATCCCTGTCTGTTGACCTGTCTGTCTCTGGTGACTATAGATCCCTGTAAAGTTTATTTTCCTAATCTCATAAATGCCTGTGGTTGAAAAGTAATACACAGATCACTTTAGTTAGGTGAATACTCTTAGATGGAGAGATGGATTTCAATGATAATTTAGCACAAGATGCAAGAGACATTAATGCTGGCACCTTTCTCAAGAAGAGACATAACAATCTTACATTTTCATTCTTGAGGCAAGAAATTTTTTTGATTGGCATATTGTCATATTCTCATTACTCTCTTCCGTATGGCACACAAATGAGGAGATGGAGAAAATTTACAGATTATTCTGCAATTACCTTCAGTCTTTATTTTACTTTGCTAGCAAAATTTCAGGAATGCTGCAGAAAAGGCCCAGCACTTTCCTAGATATTTCCTGTAATTGTGTGTTGATATGTCACACATTTTTCAGTACCAATATTAGAGATTAAAAGGATAAACTGTTGCGGCAGTCTAGCATGCACTGTTTACAGTGAGGCTAAATTCTGATGCTACTCTTTCTCTACCTTTTTTATCTCTTTAGCGTGTTTGAAATTTCTGTGGTAATTTAGATTTTTTTTTCAAAACCATAAAAAAGTACTCAGATAACCACTATCCTGTTTCCTGATTTATTTACTTTTGAAATTAAAGTCGTTATAATTCTCAGTTTTAGATTTCTAGTTTTTTAGTTCAATATAAGCCTCCAAAATTTTTAGAATTTCATATTTGTGACTCAAAATTCAAAATCTGCTAGAGGAATTGTGAAGCACTGCAAATTCTATTTCTCTTTTACATACAGTAGCTGCATGCATAATTATGCACATATCTGTGTTCACTCTGGTTTTTAAAACTGAAGTCTACACCATGCCCTCTCTTCTGACTGAGCTAGGAACTAATCTTCCATAGTTTAACTTTTCATGCATCATTTTATACATGGACAGAATTTCTTTATGATATTCAGTGTAACAGTTCTAATTTATATCTTACTATTCTGAGTTTTCTTCCCTTGTACTATATAAATAATTTCTGTCCTACCCTTCATATGTTTTCAGGTTGCTATCATACAATCTACTCCTAATTATCACTTAACCCAGCTGCATGTATTTAGCTCTTAGTCTTCTGATATAAATCAGTATATTCACCCCCCTAATCATACTTGTGCACTTCTTCAAGCTGCCTCTCAGCTATTGACCTCCTTCCAGTAATGCAATGGACAGAACAGAACATGTTGTTCCAAGTGTAGTTGTATTAAATTTAGAGGAGCAATTGTCTCATTCTGTAATATGATGTTACTGTGTATGTCTTTATCTGGATACTGATGTGTTATGACTGTTTTTACTTAAATACCAGTTTCATTCCTTCTCTCAGCTTCTTTCTCCTCATCCTTCCCCACTTATGTTTCAAACAATTAGGTCTAATCTCATTGAAGATTTGAAATCCAGGATAGTGACTTTGAATGTGGCATCCTTTAGAAGGAACTCAGTGATATGTTTATACCAATCATAGTTGTACCTGAGAATTTGTAAGCTCTTTCAGCTGCCTTTATGGCTCAGGCCTGTAGAGATTTATTTGGAGGCTCTATCAGACCATTTACCACACCAGTGCTTACTTTTTTATCCTTCATGTTTTTCTGATTCATAGATAAACCATGTCACTGCATGTACAAGAGATGGAAAGGTGCTTATAAAAGCACCCAGGGAGATGCTACATTACTTTGTAATTTCTTTGCTTTGTTGTATAGTTCTTTCTGTGGGCTAGGTATGGATTTTACAGCCCAAAGTTATAATTGCAATGCACAGTAGCGCTTTTTCATGTTGTAGCTGTAGAGAAAAATTTTGTTTTCTCTGGTAAAAAAGTGATTTTTATGGGTGTAAAGTACACAGGTGCTTTCACATTCACATCTGCGCCAACCCAGGAAATGGCAGTGTGTGAGAGTCTGAATCCACAGGTCACCTAAGGCTGTGTCCTGGTAGGAGGCTTTGGGCACTTTCAATCTGAAACTTTTTTGTTTAGTTGGAAGACTGAGCCACGCTAACTCATGCTTTTTCTGGGTTAAATTACTTCAGATTTCTCTAAGTAGAGCCAACCATTGAGGCCCCATATACCCAGGGCAGCCCTGCATACTAAATTGTTGAGAATACATTGCAGGAGTAATCTGTACTCTTGTTCCTTAGAATGATCTGGCTCTGCTTCTTGTGCAGAAGGTGCTCTGTGAGATGGCAATGTATATTCCCAGGGGCCCCTTCTCTTTGACAAGCTGCTACAGCAAATGTGATCAATGCCTAACTGTGAGGATGACAAAGCCCAGGCAAAAGTCTCTGAGGCTGCCAAAGGCAGGTCTTCAGCTGTGGAATGTCTTACTAGTGGTAACTGTGGTGGTCAAGAGAAAATACAGTACATTTCCAGCATGCGTAGTCATGCGTATTTGTGCATTCTCTGAGTGGCTGACTTTTGATTCTTCTTAAATATTTTTTTATCAGCAGTTATTTTTTTATACTTGAAGATACCTCTTAGGTTTTTGGAGCCTATGACAAGGTTTCTGCTGCCTCCAGAACTGTTCTTTTAAACTCTTTCTTGCCAAGTAAATTAACCTATGGAACACTATTTATGCATATTCATGTTAATCACTATGTAATATTTAGCTTAGTCGTTACTGAATTCCTGTTTTATGGAATTAGGTGCTGCTGTAAAAATACTATAATAGTACTAATAGCACAGCATTTAGGGACTTACAGTGACCACATAATAGTAATACATTGCAAAATAAATCCATCAGAAATTACTTCAGTACAAACTTATGTCTAAATATTCAAGTTGTGACAGGAGGAAAAGTCCTTATTTCTTTCTAAATTATCTATAATTTCACAGTGATGCCTAGGAAAAACAATATTGTTTTAGTTACATTAAAAGAGAAATTCAAATTCTGTCTCCAGAAGCCCCTCTGCAGTTAACAATCCTGGATAAGTTATTGCACATGAAAATATAAAAAAATTCTAAATATCTATGTCTGCAGTTATTAGAGCTATCAACAGCTGTTTCCGTCTATGTTCTTTGTTAGTGTTATATCAGTAACGCATAGCAATTCTGTTCTTTTCTCAAAAATGAAAAGGTGGAAGGAACTAAAAAGAAAGGAGAGAAAAATTCTAGAAATGGAAAGTGTCTATTCTTTGGGTAAAGAAAAATGTCATCAAAAGCCAAGCTAGAGCTACACAGTGGAGTCATTATGAGAAATTTCATGTGAAGTGAAAGAGGATGTGAAAAAAATTCTCTCTTACAGAGACATGGAGATCGTGTTTGTTTTGGTCTTGTATGTAGTGAAAGGTTAGAGGAAGGACAATCATGAATTCTGAACTCCCTCCCATGACAGAGAGGATGTTAGCCTGTTGGGAAGCAATAGTAGACCTAAAGGCATTGTGTTAATATTCACCATGGAGGCAGATTCTCACTCTACAAGTGAGAAAAACAACTTTGAGTCATCTTCTGACCAATGTAAATTGCTTTGCTCCTGTTTAATAGGTGTTAGAACCAGCTGTTAGAATATGAAATAGGCTTAAGGAAGGTATTTATTATAAGGTGGAGTAATAGGCTCAATCTGCATCACACAGTGCAAGACCACGTAGAAACTCATGAGCCAGCTCTTGAACCGGAAACGTGACAGCTCTGTCAGCACAGCACTCTGCCGGGTCTAAGGAGACGACTGTGTTGACATGGCTGTGCTTGTGAGCTCTCAGCTAGTGTCTCTGAGTGGTTCTGCTCTGAGCTGTACAGATTTTCCAACTCATTTTGAACTAGGAGGGTTTCTTACGCAGTGCCACATTGCACAGCTTAGATATTCCCACTGTGTTTCGCTCATGTGAAAAAACAAGCCACAAAAAAACCATAAAAGAAATGAGAAAAATATTGAAGGACACTGGAAAATGAATGTCTTGATTCCCTACAGAATCGCTCTTTGTTGACTGAAATGCTGTGCTCCTAGACAGTGGCAGCAGTCTGTCTATAACAACAGTAGGATATTCTTAGTTCTCACTTTACAAACTTCATGATTTTACTAATGCCAAATGTTTGAAAATCTATGAGTCAGGGCCCAACAAATCATGAGGATAACTTTGAAGCAAGGGGATTTTTTAATTAAGTTTGGAGTTCTTTCTATTTTCCATATAGCATTTAAGACTAAGGTTCACAAGTTTGGACTTTCCTCCACTTCTATGTGGGCTAAAATCCTAACAAAAACAAAGCTGAAATTCTTAAATGATCATATTACTTCAGGAGGTGGGATGAAAATAAAATTCCAGATCACGAAATCTAGTAACTTCCGTGAGACTAGCAACAAAGTGAACAAGGGTCAGCATTAAGCTTCATACAAAACGTGATTTTTACTAAACTAATAACGTTTAGTAATAACTTAGAGACAAAGCTGCAGTGGAATTTTGTAATTGCTAAGATTGCATTAGTGTTACAAAATACGCTGTATTACATTTCCAGACTTGCTAGCGTACAAGCTCGGGGTAGGGTGATGGACTAATACATGATCACTTGAAGTAGCTTCTGTCCTGCATGACTGTGTCTCTGTGTTTATTACACTATTTACAAAATAGTTAAATTACAGTATACAAAATAAACACAAACAATGAATGTTATGATGAACATAGGGATATTTTTATGGTGTGTTTTTGCTAGTTAAATTTAGTGTTCACTTACTGGCAAAGATCTCCTACATATTAAATTAGTGACACACTATTGTGTGTACTTTACTGCCTACTCACATAAACATGGAGTAAGGGTTGCCTTCAGGATTATGTTCTACAAACGTGACAATAATGCATGTAGCACAGATCTACATCTTAAGATATTGCCATCTCCCTTTCACAAAATTAGTTCGCTAGCAGTGAGAGAGAGGTAGTCTGACACTTGAGCAAGACCTTCTACTTATTTAGCAGTCCCTTATCAGCAAAGTCAGAAGTATTACTCTGTCTTGTAGTATCTATTTACTTTATCTGGTAACTTTTCTTTGAGGTCCATAGTGGTATTGAGTAGACCTGCAAAATTATTTTTTATATATTTCCAGTGATCTCACTGTACCCCAAGCTGCATTCCTCTCTCACAATTCTGTCCTACTTATTTCTTCTTTTTCTCCTGTCTAATCATGTTTTCGGCTGTTTCACTTCACTGCTATTACTGCAGCACCTTATTTATTCTTTTTCCTCACCATTTTTCAATCATTGTGCTTTTATCCACATTGTTCTGAACACTCAATATACATTTCTAAAAGCAGTTTGTGATGTCCCTTTCCTGCTCTTCTGCACAGCTCTTCTCAAGACCCACTACTTCTCTCATGTTAACAAAGTGAAAGCCAAAGTTGGGTTTGTCAGTGTTTATAAGAAAGAAGCAAAAGGTGTTAATTTGTGTTTTTCACTCCCCTTTGTATTCTTCGCTTGTTCATTACTCTTTTGAACTGTGAGCAGTTCAGAAAAGCATAGGGCATATTAGATATTTAGACACAACCAACTACGTTACAGGTGCTTTCATAAATAAAAATTGGATTGAAATGTGCAGGCTGGGATTAAGCTGCCTCTTCCATAACCATTTACTGCAGGAGTTAAAACATTAAGCAAAGTGTTTTTTTGGTCTTTAGGACAAGTGCAACACAAGTTGAGGGAAAGACAAATTTCTGTTCCAAGTGGGTGTTTAGATACTATGTAGGCTGTAACACACACAGGTGTCTTAAGAGTTTTTGTTATGTTCATTATGATGAGTAAAAATGTGTTAATGATCTGAGCAGTGTACCTTAGGAACAGCCATCCAACAGAAAAATGAGCAGTAAACCAGATGGGATGTTAACATTATGAAAGATAAAGGGATATTGTTGCTTGAGGTAGCCTAGATTTAATGACAGAAACGTTATTTACCAGTGCTTTTTCCTACATGGCATCTTTTATATTTATTGTTTAATTGTCACAATTGCCTTTTGAGATAGTAACTGTTATCCTCATTTTATGGGTGTGTAAACAGGTACAGGTTATAATGTAAAAACCCTGAATTTCCATGTGGAATTTGCTGGGTTTGAGTAATGTGACTTGACAGATGCCATGAGGTAACTTATAAAAACTGAATTAATTCTTTGTCTCCAGGCATTAAGAATATCATAGGTGTTTCCTGAATGCAATGTAGACAATAAAGTTAGGTAGAAATCTTTTTCAGTTAAATGCTTAGAACAATCTTATTCTGTAACTTGCTGTCCCTTAAGGTAGCTTCTGTTGTGACAGATAAAACAGTGCTATGCTGTGAAGTTGTTAGATGTCTTAAATTAGACAGTGATGGGTCTAGTTGCTATATCAGTGGGAGTCTTTTAGGGAAACTCCAGGATCTGAAGGGACTGCCACGAGTGATACAGTAGAACGGTGCTTTTCCTTCCTGAGTCAATATTGACTCTGATATTTCCAGGGTGGTGTTGCTGGACCATTATATTGCACAGAAGACAAAATTCACAAAGCAAGACTCTCCCTTCTCCATTGATTTAGAGTCCAGTTCCCAGACAACATGAAAATATAAAGACACAAAAGCTTTGAAATCACATACATAAATTGAGGCAATAAATAATCATACAGTATTTTTATACTGAGCTAGGTTTATGTCAAACAGCTACAAGGAAGTTTTACATAGATTTGGAGAGGAAGTACTCGGGTGTACTGGAGGAAGAGTGAAAGTTAAAGCTAGGTGTGGCAGCATGCAAAAGAGATCAAAAGAAAGAGAGAAATATATGGAGTTTTGAAAAAGACCAAGTGCCAAAGAAACATAATTAAAATGAAGGCACAAATAGAGTATCTAGGACCTAAGTCAAACAGAAATTGGAGATGGGAACACAAGAAAGGAAATACAGTATTGCTTCTGATCTGCAGAGGAAAGTAAAAACACAGTGAAGATACTGAAGGATAGAGATCATGAGATCCCACTTTCCTGGCAATACTCTGAATGTCCTGGAAGCTCCTTGCATCATTCAGTGCTTTCTAAAATTCTCTTTCAGAGAAACCGTGTTGCAATTGCTGGGTTGGAACACTGCCATTAGGCAGAAAAAAATATTGTTGGTTTCTGATTTGAAAGTATGTGCCTATACATTATAGATCACAGCAATATGTTTGTTCTTTTCCTGAATGTCCTAAATCTCTTTCCTGTGGTATCCCATAAGACTTTATGTTCCAAGGAGATATTTTTTAACTTACCACCGTGACTCTCTCCATCACTGTTGAGATATTGGTAATAGTCATGGGGCTGTCGGTAGAGGTCTGACTCATAGGGTACCATATCTTCAGAGGGCTGTAAAGAGAAAAGGAATTTTTAGAACTGTAAGCTTACACAAATCCCTTCAAAATTATTCATACAGTTAGTGAAGGGGAGATGCCAACACATTTTATATTGCCTAGGGATAGAAGGGGGAGGCTTCAAGTTCTTTTTGAATCGTCAGGAACAAAATGCTTGACACCAAACACTGGTTTGAAAAAAAAAAAAAGAGTAATCCACAATCCACCTCCTTAGACCCAGTCTGATAACCTCCCTGCAACCTTCTGGGGATACTACTTAGAGAGCTGTCTTGGACATCAGGCCCAAGCCAAGATGCTATCACACCAGCATGGCAGGGAAACCTTTTATTTGGTAGTGGCAGACATTTATTATTATTATTCCTCCTGTGCACAGAAGAGAAAGCAAAAACTTGTCTTGTCTAAGCATGTATTCGGAGTGTTTCTAGGAGGTCTCACTAAATGGTGGCAGTTTGTAGGAGGGTAATGACGTTGACAGAGGGCATAAAAACACCCTCTTTCTCGGTTTTTGTCCAAGATGAACTGTAAATGTTTGCTGGTTCAAATCAACTGCACAGGACTGTTAGGTAAGCACAGAGAAGGCTTTAAAAGTCCAAATGCACAGCAGATATTGACTTGTGACCTACTGGATGCTTAGCTGTAGAATTAAAGTCCTGTCTGTGTTCTTAAAATAAGTGACATATGGAAACTTTCCCACTTGTGTTCCTCCCCACACCTAGTAGTCCAGTGTTAACACTGATTAACATCTTATGTTGATTCAATAAAGGTGGTCTGTTTATTATTAGTTGTGCACAATTCTGTTGCTTCATTTCACATTTGGTTTTGTCTTTTTCCAGAGTAGTTTCCAGAAGAATTAGAGCAGGGCAATGTCCTTCACAGGGCTTTGCTAAACTTTTGTCCAATTAAGCTCATTAAAATATTTTCTTCCAATCTGAACAAATTCTTATGGTGTCAACAGCGATGTAGAACTCAAATACCTTCTTGATTTTTGTTCTGAAAGGAAATTGTCTCTAGTAGGTACTAGTAGAAACATTTTCCTTCTGATAATGACTTCAGCAAAACTAACTTTAAAGAAAAGGACAAATATTTAAAACAACATGATAACTTGATGGAGATATTTTTGATGTTTATATGTTCATATTCCTATTTATATGTCCCAAATCCTCATCTCCCTCCATAGATCTGTCTCATTTTCAGAACACCAGCATTTTGTAAGCTTAGGCTATGGTGACAGCATGCCAGAAATGCAGGCGAGGTTCTCTTTTTCTTCCTCCTCTAGACTACTTGAGAACATGAAGCCTAAGGCAGCAGCTGCCATTAAAATCCAGATGGAGGTGGTAGATAAGCATCTGGCAAAAGGAAAAGATTTTTTTTCTGGTGAAAACTACATCAGAGTTACCACTGCTCATTAACTCTACTCTAATTCTTCTAGTTAACTTCTTCAGTGCATTCTGTTGGAATTTGGGGATTTAGAGATTGTCCTTTTCTAGGGATGTAATTTCTATGATGACGTTGTAGAAATGAGATCAAGAAAAAGAGAGACTTATTCCCAGAGGATTAAAATGTTAGAACACAAAAAATATAGAAAATACTTTTAGAAATTAATTTGGACCTTGGTAGATCCTTAGTAGCAGCTGCATACCATATTAAAAAGCACTAGTAAGATTGCCTAAACCATCATGACTTCCAGAATACACACTAGCTGGGCATCAGATCCATGGAAAATTCAAAAGCCTCAGGAGCAAATCTATTGCCTGGCTGTCAGCTCCCAATATAATCTGTGGTGGGGGATAATTGTTTTGGGGAAATCTTGAGAAGATAATAACCCACAATAAAGACAATCTAAGGGAAAGACTAAGTAAAAGGAGCAAATCATCATTTAACTGTATCCACAGCAGGGATACCAGTGACGGGACTCCTCTTATTTCTGGTCTCCAGAGGATGTAGGTGCAGTTTCCCTTTCCAAAACAAGATGTTTCCAATAGAATTGTCCTTCATCTACACAGAGATGTAATGGGAAGTGTAACCTATTTTCCAGATTTCAGAGGGGTGGTCAAAGGAGACAGTACAACATGGATTCTTTGTTGCTTCTGGTTTTCCTCTACATATTTTCTTTGTGTTCTCTCTAACCATGACTGGTTATATGAATTCACTCATCCCATTCCTTAGACCTGTGGTGTACTCTGATCTCTGACAAGAAAAAGTAATAAGACTGTGTTTTGCTTTCTTCAGGATAAAGGTCTGAATGGAATTTCTACTTTTCATTCTCTTTGCAAATTAGTTCACCGCACTCCCCCATTTCCTTTCCATAAATATATGCTTCCTGTTAAAACATGTCAACCTGAAGAATATATGAAGTTTTTGCCTTCATATTCAGAATTTTTAATTTTTCATAACTCAAAGGAAAGCGTTCATATTCTGTAAAAGGAGAGACCTCAACATCCAAATGGAAAATGCACATCATGCTAGTTGGGAGAAATGGAGGTTAAAAAAGTCATATGAATTTACATAGTTTGAAAGAAAATCTTTGTTTCCTGTCAACTAAAATATTAGAAACTGACTGAAATGATAAAGATTTTCATATCTAAATGCATCAAAGTTTGTAGCTCTGATAAATATTTACCCAAAAGTAAACAAATTTCCAAAGAAATCAGTGTCCTGTCAATTTAGGCTTAATATGCTATATATAAAATTTCCACTGCTACAACAAAAACTCTGTCATTCATATCTTTACAGAAGTATAGCTTGGCAGGAAGGCCAAGCATCCATCCAAAAGTAGATAAACAATACATATCTTAGGCATGGGAAAGAACATTTCACTTTTCCTAGTTGTGCCCTTTCATTGTTGTCTCTTCTTCCCTAGGATTTTCCAAAATCCCCCATTTCAGTCTAATATACTGTAACAGGCAATAGTGTCTCACAGTCTGAGAGCTGAGATTGAAGTATTTCTACCATTCAAAAGCTAGTTTTACAAGTTTAGATGTGTATTCAATAACCAGAGCTAAAGGAAGATGTGTTAAATAGACTCTTTAAAAAGTGATTCCCTTAATATTTACAGATCTGGCTGAATGCAGAGTGAGTTACAGATACTCAACATCTAAAAACCAGTCTGCTTTTTCATAGATCATTGGTTTTTTACATACTCTGTTTTGAAAGTCTGGGACTTAAAATCTCTTTATTATGGATTGTGGAGATTTTCTTAATTGAATTTGTTTTCTGCTCAGTTGATAAAATATGTATGTGTATGTCCTTGTTAATTAATGCAACCTGGACCAATCCATCCCCACAAAGGACTTGAATTGACACCACTTTCCATCTTGCTGTCTGATCTTCAAGAGTACAGTAACTAATATGGAAAGACATATATAAAATATTTAAAAGTTTATGTATCATGAACTTAATCAGATGGTGGCCAAAGGAGACAGTACAGTGTGGATTCTCTCTGATTATCTTTATGCTATGGGAAGGTGGGATATTTTCCTCTATTCATCAGAGAAATTATTTCCAATAACCTGTTTTTAATCTCTCTCTGTTTTGTTTTGTTTTGGTTTTAAGTTTTATTAAAAGCTTTTTCTCTAGTTAGAAGAGGTTTCACCATGTGCTGCTGTTGCCTCTTGTACCAGTCTTTACCCATTTGCCCTGTCCTTCTCTGGAACCTCCCCACCCACACACCCATTTCATCATCTTACTTACTAATAGCACTTCCATGACACTGAACTGTTTTGTTTCCCCTGACAAAAAGCAAAGAATGGCTTATGTTACAATTTAATATTTAACTGATGTCAATGGCCATTTGTTCTATTAATTGTTTTCATGTAAAAGAGTGACAGAAGGCTTTGTTAGGAAGTCATAGCTGTGGTCTGTTGGTATCTCCTTTCCTACATGCCGTGAGGTGCAGTATGCTTTCTAAAACCATATTCCAAACTCAAGCAAGAGGTGAACAAACAACAAACTATCTGTCACAGACTTCGATAAATGGAGAGTTGCCTTCATGCTCCTTCTTTGCCCTGAAAATCAAGGGAAAAACCACAAAACTACTTGGAGAAAGCTTGGTTGGCATTGGTTAAGAGACATACAGGGGACTCAACTGAATAGCAATCTGAAAACTCTTTGTTTTCACCGAGACTTTGTCAGATGATTCCAGGTGATTGTAAATTCACTAAATGCTGATCTTTTTTTTGTTATCCTGACATAACTATTCACTGGCATGTGATTCAGAAATGCTCCACACAGTTTCCAATGATGTGCTGTTGAGACAAGCTTTAAGGCCAAGATTAACTGTGTTTCCTTGGAAAAAAAATTAGAGCATAACTATTTTAGAAAAGATGAGTAAAAATATTGACACGATCACTCATTGGGCCAGCCTCACTGGACCATGCTGGCAATGCAGTTACATGGAACACAGGGCATTTTTGCTCTCATACCAATATACTTCCATTCAAAGCCATGACTTCTACAGGTAGACGTAGGGATTCACATATAACTGGGGCCCTCTTTAGGCAAAGGTGTTCGGCTTAATAACTTTTTGCCCTGTAGCACAGCTAGATTCTATCATGCACTGGAAGACATGTCAGTTTGCAGAACTTTCCCATACAAAATCCCTAACCTTCAGAGAAAGATGCAGTACTTCTGAATTATTTGAGCAGTGTTTTCCAAATGAAGGGTAAGAGTTTCCTAGTGTAGTCAAAAGGAAGGCAGTTACTGACCCACCCTCAACTGAAATGGGAGGAGCAGAGGAGGGAAGTATTGCTTCACAGAAACCCCTGTCTAGAAACAGGCTTATGTGTCCCCTCTGAAAAAGTCCCAGGAGGCACAGACATTTATAACGATGCCATGTGGGGCTGTAACTGGCAGTGCTCAAAGTGCACTTAAAACAATTTTGAAAGTACAAAACACAAAATTATTAATTTGGGGGCATTTTAATCACAAAAATAAAAACCAAATTACCCTGTCAAGTGCTCCTGTAAGATGTAATTGTATTTTCACTGCCTGTTGGCTGAACAGAGTTCAGCCAGAATATTAATTGCAACACAGATTAGAATATGGGCCAGACTCTGTGAGATTTTCATTCCATTTATTCAGTGTATGCCCTGGAACTCAATACTGGATAAAAGAGTCCAGAAAACTTGGCTATGAGTGAATGAGTGGACAGAAATTTAACTTTTTTTTTTTTTTTTAAATGGAGAAGCTGGTTTCTGGGGTAGTTGAGGACAAGGTCTGAGTTTCTTTTTCATTTTTTTTTATAGCCCAACAAGTAACACATTGAGAAATCTCTGTGTACTTTTAAAATTTTCTCAGTTTCTTTTCAGATTTCTATCCTGACGCATTTACAGTAGATCCACTGGGCAACTCAGTGTGTTTAAGAAAAAAGATTTTTAGGGTCTTCTCAGTCTTTTCAGGGACTCTGATGATGAATTGCTAGAATAAAGGGTGTTCTGAAAAGAAGATATGTATTTTCGGTCAACATGGATACCAATCATGAAAGGAATTCAAAGGGCCATCTTCCAGGGTGGAAGATAAAGAAACACGTCTTTAGCCTTCATTAGATGGCTCAAGACAAAAAGAAAACTTGATACAAGTTTTGTTAAAAGGACTCTTGAATCTGCATTGTCTCTTTTTGTTTTCTGGACGTATATAACAATTACTGTAAGTCATCTACCACATAAAAAGCCAAGTGAAAACACCTTATCTGACAACTCTTCAGCTTTTACAAATTTAAAATCTAGTTAGGGCCTCTTATACCCATTCTGCTTAGAGATTTCCCATTAAGATTTGTTTCTGAACAACAATGGTTGTTGTTCAGGTTAATGACATTATGTTCTTCATAAATACTAATTTCCGAACTCTCCATACGATAAATTACAGCAATGTAACAATGCTTCAGAGTTAAAGAAAGGATAGAAACAGCCTCATAAGCATACAGAAAAATTTGTATCTTAAACATTGAAAGACCCAATTAGGGGATGCAGGTTTTCCCCCTCATTCACCAATTGCTGTTTCATAGCAAGTGAATTCAAGAGAATTAGCTCAAGAGAAATTGAAGTTAGAAACTAAAATACCATCATTGCAAATTGCAGTCCTAAAATCTGCAATACGTAAAATCAGCACTCGGAAACTCTTCTCTCACAGATTAGTAGATTGTTAAATACATAAACTATGTCTGATACTCTAGATTATTAAGAATTACAACTTGAAGAAAGACTTGGCCTTACATCATAAAGCCAGCACTGAAGAAAAAAAATTTACTGACTTGCTATACGCATACTGTGCAAAAATACCATACATTTAATCTGTGAAAACAAATGGAGATCAAAATCAGATACAAGTTTAGGGAGGAAATGTTAATTTCCCATTCATTGCAGTGTTGTCACTAGCTTTATATATTGATCTAAGCCCAACTTCCTGGCATTACAAGTACAAACCAAAACAGAGATATTCTCAAATAATAAAATCTGGTTTACTTTGCCTTTGCCACTGAGCACAATGATCCATATTAGGAATAAACCCCATATACTCACAGGGGGAATGAGGGGAAATCCTTCCATTTTGCAAGCTTGCAACATTCAGCCAACTTCTGAGTGAATTTTTCTTAATTCAGTTTTCAAACATCCAGAATAACTGACTTGAAAAAATCACATGAAACAAAAAAAAAAAAGGAAAAAAGAAAAAAAAAAGGGAAAAAAAGGAAAAAGTGAGATCCTCGGACTCTGTGAAGTCCCTTTGCAGTGATGGATCTCAGGATAGGAAAAGGACCCTAACAAGTTTTCATAGTTTGCCCTAATAGGTTCTGAGGTGAACTTCTTCCCGAGTTGTATGTGAAGTTCCTGATTTTATCAAATGTCTGTAGAAGGGAGATAGCCCTTGGGTCTATCAAGTGCACTGTGACATCACTGGCAAAAGTTTGCATAAATCTCATTTCAGGCAGCCGCGGCGCTGTAACAGGAAGTCTGTCCTGAGCCAGATCTGCCATGGGCAGGTGCTTACTGTATAATCAGCAACCCAGAGCCTGGGCCTGCTACCAATAAACAAGCACATGGGTGCAGTGCTCTGTGGAAGACTATGTGCTTCCCACTGTAGATGAACCATAACAATGGTGCTGCTCTCCGGTTTAACGATGTATCTCAGAGACACGGTCCTGACAGGTTCTGTGAGGACGGTGCAGTGGCATGGATTTGCTTTAATAATCGTTCTGTGTCAGAATTAAGTGGCAATACTTAGCAGAAGGGAAAAAAAAAAAGATTATTCAGTTTCAAATATACAGTCTTAGGTTTCTACAAAACGCTTAAGCCCATGAGACTTTCTTCATAAAGTTTTCAATAGAGTGAAGTGATTCATTGAAAGATACTTAGTCCTCTTATTTGTTTCTTGTGATTTCTTTTCTTTTCTAGCTCCTGCAAGGAGAAAGTGAGTGGGGGAAAAGGAGAAAGTATTACATGTCCCATGCAATTACTTGACTTCTCTCAGACCCTCAGTGCCTTTAACAGTGAATAGTGAACAAGATTTGTAGACTTGTATCTGAACAGTCAGGTGCTGCAAATTCTTGTAGTGATTTTTCCTTCAGCTCTTCTCACATGGCCTTCTCCCCTCTCTTTATCCCACTATTTTACTTGCATTTGGCTGCATTGAACAAATGCCCTTCATACTGAGGTCCTGGCAGGGGCAGGGGTGAGTGGGCCATGGGGCAGGATGTAGAGGGTGGGGCCTTGTTACAAGGGGAGAATGCTCTCATTCTGCAAAATGACTTCTTGCTTTGCAGTTAGATACTAATGTCTTGGAAAAGTGAAGTTTCTTTGTCTGGGTTGTTCCCCTTCAATCTATGCCCATGTGCCACAGGTTCTGCTTTTGAAAGTAGTCTGTTCACCACTCACCTGGGTCTATGGGTGAGGGGGAATTTCAGCCACTACAGACTTCCTCCCTCGTACACTGGTAAAACCAGAGCCCACTCACAAGTTCCTCTCATTCCCCACCCTAAGGAACTCAACAAGCAAACCATATTAGCAATGGGATAAGATCAAGAACATGATGGGAGATTAACTCTTGAAGCCCCAAAGTGAATTTCACCAGCTTCACTTGATACATAAGAATGGCATTCTCATTTTATTTGTACCATGAAGTCTTGACTTTAACCTAGAAATAAACAAGCTCCTGAACTTCTGTCTCCACTTCTGTCTCCAAGATGGTTCTCAGGTCTCCCCTTGGATACCAGCCTGGAAGTGATCAGAACTAGCTGGGGAAAAAGGAGAGAAGCAAAGTACAGTCCCGATGATAAAATTCAGTGCAAACAGAAGAGAAAGGAGTGAGCAACAGCATACACAAATCTTAAAGTGGGTAATTGTATAATAGGTGATAAAAGTAATTGTGGAAATTGTGTGCCTGTTAAAAAGGCTATTCAGAGCAAAGAAGATATGCTATCTGAATCATCATAGACTGAAAGATAGCTTAACCATCTACTGGAAGGTTTAAAAATGTAATGGTTTACACAGAGGCTTCTATTAAAGTGGAATGCAACTATATTTCATACACTGGAGGATATTTCTGCACTGTCTCTTAGCACAGGAAATTACCTAATAAGGATAGATATTTTGCACCAGCCTTACTGCATGCAGGGAATGCTAGATTACCAACATTATCAACCATGTTTAATATATGAATAATCATAAGCGCACCAAAGTTGTCAATATAGTAATGAAATTGATTCTCTGCATGATGAATTAGAACCAGATGATAAACCATAAAGCTTGAGGACCAGCAGAAAGTCCAGAAGTTGAATAAGCTTCCTAGGAAGGAGAGTATCTCCATAAATGGAAAGGTTAAAAGTGAAATAAAATGCTTGTCTACACTATCATATTTGTATAGGAACATCACTAGTAACAATCTTGCTAAAATTCAACATGGATTACTTTTTCACTGTTGCATGTAACTGGTGTTTTATCCTATGTTTGTAATCACAGAATCTTCTCACTCCTAAAGGAAGTGATGATACTTTTGGCCCAGATCCTTGCAGTACCTTATTAGATGACTTACATGCAGAAAACAGATGAAATTACCAAACGATTGTATATTAGAGAACCACTTTCCAGAGGCATATAATGTGAAGTGCTGCTCACGAAGTGTAATCTGACCTTCAAAAAGGCTTTTGAAGTAGGGTAGGAATCCTTCCCCATGATAGGAATTTGAAGAACTAGAGAAAAACCTACTGAGTTAAAGGATTAATTTTCTGAACAATTATTTCTGAAAACATTTAACATTTATATTCACCTGAGACATTTTCCCTCTAAGCATCACCTCACTGCGTGCAATTTTTTGAAACAGTTCTTCCCCTACCTCTACCCGTTTATTCTTCAAGCTATTTCTAACCACAAGCTACCAAAGCAAAAGGGTTTCAACTTGCAGCCACATCACAGAGAGGTCCCCTTACCTCAAACCTTGTTTGGTGCTTGAAAGGTAATTTTTCTCCCTACTAAAACCACATACAACATCACTCATCCTGAAGTCTCTTAGACAGAAACAGGTATTTACATAGATGCTTCTACTGAGTTTTCTTGTAACAGTAAGACAAGACCTCTAAGCAAGGAATCTCTCGTATGTTCCCTATTCTTCCCAGAGCTATGTTTTCCATTGAACTCGTTTCATCTAGAGGTAATATAGCTTGTGAGTCTTGTATATCAACCTTTAACATTGAATATCCATTCAGATGACATGATGGGGTCTGCCCTCTTTTCTTAAGAGAGCCTGTGAGTCTCTCTGACTGTGGAACTTGTGGGGTCTGGAGCTCTAGACCACAATCCTCTGCATTTAACACTTCATTACATACACTGCTACTGAGTTGAAGATATGAGTTAAAATACCTTTGTTGCATTTTTCCATAATAAGAGAGTAGGAGCCAGAAAATGGCTGCTGCAAGTTACTGGCTGAGAAAAAATTGTTACCACTTTTTCTCATGTGGAGCTTCACCTTAGGATCTTTAACAGTCTGAACATAGACTCCACTGAAATATGTGCTCCCCTAGGTTATCACTCACTGATGTTCCCTTGTGATACCCACAGGTTTATTGCCATGGCTACATTTGACCAAAGACTTCTCCTCACTATGTGGGCATCCCCTCCTAGAGTTGATGCAGCTCCTAGTAGCATAAAAGTCCTTTTGACAGTCCAGCTTTCATGAGTTCCTGAGTTGTATGTAACAGCGTCTGTACAAGGACTTTTGCCAGTGGGAAATATAATAAAAATATCATTAAAATATCACAGTCTTAACTAACTTTGCTATATTGTCAAAGATTTTCAATCATAGACTAGACTAAATCCATATCAGAATGAAGATAACCATTTTCACTGGGAGGAAGAGGAGTAATTTGAGTCAGTACTAATCCAGAAAGCCTCATGGATTTTTTAAGAACCATTATGATATGCAGTCACCTACAGAAATGAAAAGCACTTAATTTCTGATTTTATTTGTAACTTTTAAACTGTCCATAAAGCAGAATTCAACAAAGAAGAAAATCTCCCTTTGGCAATTTATATGGCTTCAAGATCAGTTTACATCTCAGCTACATTTTATTATTTACTGTATTTGGAAAAACTTGTTTTGGCTTTAAGGCGTGTTCAAATAGATGTAAAATTTGATGTCAGTTTTTAATGATCTGCATTCTGCAGGCAACAGATTTTCAATTTACATATTCCTGCTCATTTATAGTCATCCAGTCTCTCAAAACTTTTGTATAATTTCAAGCAATTAACATGGAAGAGTGGTCTAACACCATCTACTCTTGAAGTCTACATCCAGTCTACAGACTACATACTGTCAGTAGCACCAGTAAGGTGCAAGCAGTATTGTCTAGCACTCCTTCATAGAGTTGTGCCTTGAACTTACGGTCCAACTGAAGTTCCACCTCCCCCCCAAATCAGATACTTTAATAGTCAAAATTAAACTATAATGATGAGGTGCATCTGAGATATACTCAATAAGAGCATATCTGTAGAGATGAAAAAAGTTGTTGCTGAAGGCTCAGCAACCACCCTGTATTTCCCTTGGGGGGTGGCACTTCAGACTGGCTCTCGTCTGATGCCATGGACTGAATTCCCATTTGCAGCTGGAGTCCTGAGCCACATCTTCAGTTTCATCTGAAAAGAATCCAGTTTATGCACTCTAATACTGTTACGTGGTGCAAATTAAAAGTGGGGAGGATCAGGAAATTAATTTTAGAAGTGCACTTATGATCTGAACTGGATTGCTGATCTACACTCACCATTAGAGAGGATTCCTTCCCGGGGTCTGTAGTGACCTGTGTCAAGCTGTGTCAGAATTACCTCTGCTGGAGTTTGAGTTCGATATTTAGGCAGCAGTTCTTTCTTGAGAGTGCAGCTGTATCTAGGAAGAAGTCTTGCTCTCCTAATGTAAATAATACTTTCCAGACTTGCATTTTATTAGGATTATATCTCTTCATAATCTCTCTGAATTCTAAAGAGAAAAACACAATTCACAAATAAACATGTCTTCAGGTATCCGGTGGGTTTACAACTGTGCTTCCTGTTCTCTGCCACCACTTTCACAAGGACTTTGTATCTGGAATTCTGCATAAACAGAGGAACTGAAGTACTAGAAGCCAGTGCTCTTTATACACCCTCACAGCAGACATTTGGCTGTATAAGAGGTGAAGGATGCATGCAAGCCTCATGTCACAGCTTTATGTATATGACTAGGACAGGTGTGTATGACTTGTGTATGACACACTGTAGTATATTATCTATAGAGACATTTTTCTTACAGAAGTAGTTACTGATAAGAAAAATTGTGTTTGGATTAATTACGTTTCATTCTTTTGTAACCTTAGACTATATTTACTGTATAAGTCCCATGCAGTTAGATTCTTTAGTCTTCATTTTTGCTTTCTTTCTTGTGGGTTTTTTCAGGTGCTTTGAAATCTGCAGGTTTGGTAAAAAACTGACATCTTTCAGTAATCTTCTGGTAGAAAAAATTAGCAGTCTAGAGGTAAGTAGCTCCATCTTAAGCTGTTCAGTTTTTTAGAAGCACAGTTTGCTTACCATTTTGACAAATGCTACATCAGCCATGTAAAGACTACAGGCCCATTGAAGGAGTTGATAATTTTTTGGTTGGTTGTAGTTGTTTTGCTCTGTATTTTGGTACTATTTTTCTGGTAAAGTTCTTCTGCTAATAAT
The DNA here is from genome assembly GCF_047716275.1 of Strix uralensis. Lineage (NCBI taxonomy): Eukaryota > Metazoa > Chordata > Aves > Strigiformes > Strigidae > Strix > Strix uralensis. The sequence goes on along the minus strand of NC_133975.1, from coordinate 89,122,648 downwards.
ATATGGGTTGATACTTTATTTCCTCCCTCCTGTTATTCTCTCAACTGTGGTTATTGGTCTTCTTATTTTGCAATTTTTTTTTTAATAAAGCAATTTTCTGTGCCTACAGTCCAGTATTTGACTGCACTGAACTGTATTTAACTTTTCTTCTTGTTGTGCCAGAAGTATTACATCAAAGATTAAACAATTACATTATTGTATCATATCATACATTAAAAAAACAAAGACTAGGGAGGACCAGTTGTGTGAAGAGTCTTAAAAGGACTTCAAAATTTGGTTTTAATGTGGTATTTGAGAGAAATATAGTGAAGAAATACAAAATATAGTGTTCGAACAGTATCTTGATCTCCCCTTACACTGGAGAAAGGAGAGAAAGGGAAAAGAGGGTCTGAAGCCAGGAAGGCCAGAGAGAAGGAGACTGCCATAGTTCAGGCCATTGGTGGGTGGGAGTTTAGGCAATGAAAGGAAAGTGAAAAAATTTCATCTTACAGGTGTCCTGCCAGAGGAAGCTGCACATCCTTGATAAAGCCTGCTTGTGTAGGTTGGCATAGTGTCAGAGACAACACCCAAGTGACAGCAAGAGTAAGAAGAATAGCTTTGCTAAAAGGGGGTAGAAGGGAAGGAAAACAGAGAGGTTTTGTTTTGACCATGTTATATTAGTGGTAGCAGTGAAACATTTCAAAAAATGTTATAGAGGAATAAGCTAAGAGGCATATATTTATCTCAGAAAATGAGAAAAATGCAATTATTTTCCCATTTTAGGAGAAGAGACCTCCACAAATCTGACCCAGTTAACATTGTGGAGAGCCTAAGGTCTCATGACTAAGATTTCACTGCAGTGACAGAGGGGTGCAGAGGAGCTGAACGTGTTGGATGCTGAGTGCTTGTATATGGCTGAAAGGGAAAAAGGGAAAGAGGAACTTGGGGTATCTTAATTTGTAGGACTGGATCAATTCACAATAACTCCCAGAAGGAGTTAAACATTTTCTGGGGTTAAAGTGAATCAGAATCTGTACACCGTGTGCTGGAAATTCCCTAAATGACTTCAGTGGTCATTAAGAAAAGGGAAATGGTTCTTTTCTGAGTAGGAGATGGTAGGAGACAGAGGAGTAGACACCAAAAGAGAGCCACGACAGAGTATTTATAACTCAGCTGACTCTGTCCCCAGATTGCAGGATTCCTGCCAGCTGAGAAGGGGACAGACTTTCCCAGGGGCTTTGTCTGTTGAGGGGGGTCTTGTTAGTAACCATTGTGACCCATTGTGACTGATAACACAATGGGCTGAGATAGTTACAGCAAATATGGGTAAAGCTGCTGATAAAATATGCCCTGCTGATAAAAGGAGCTTCAGCTCTTCTACAGTCACCTTATTCCCTCTCCTAGTCACCTTATTCCCACTCCTATACCCCTGGGTTTACTCAAGTTTTTTGTCTCTTCAGTCACAGACCTCACCTACATACAAAGCTTTAACTGATTATTTAAAATTTGAGTACTGGATTGTTTATTTTAAACAGTGATTAAATTTAACATAGTTTACAGTTGCAGTGTGTTATTACCAGTGGTGTTTTCATTTAATTCAGTAATGCAGAAATCAGTTTCACTAGTACAAGTACTATGTTTAGGCCTATATTTCCCAGTCATAATTTACTGACTTTTCAACTCATGCTTTGTAGGCCTTTGGAAGTCCATGGAGTATTTCTGAGGGATCTGAGAAAAATAACAAAAAGTAACCCTGTTATCAGTGGGCTTAAACTGACCACGTAAATTGCATGTATGTTTGCATGTACATGGAAACATTTTAGAGATCTGCAAGTAAAAACGTTTTTGAACTCTGTGACCTAGAGGAACCTCTGATTTTATTTTCTTTGTATAGCTTTTCTTCTGAGTACTGTTTGCCTCCAGCCAAGATCTTGCCATCATCCCCCAGTCCCTAACTGGCTGTAGGATTTCTGTTGTGGTAAGAAGAAATACAACATGTCTGTCCCAAGTTAGTTTCTCCACCAAACCAATGGCAAAGTTTGCCTTTGGAGCAGCAGGCAGCGGACAAAGACTTCAGGAGTGCTGGTGCTGTTTATCTCGCTATCCCAACCCACAGTGTTTCCTCAGTCCTAGTCCTGATCCTTCTCCTCCCTGTTGTTACTTCTGCCTACTTTCCTAGTAATCTCTTCTTGATGCTGTGGCTAGACAGAGCTTTTTCACTGTTTTATTCCTAATCGTTCCTGTAATCATAATCTTTCTGGACAGCACTTTACTCACCCATCCACCCTCTCTCTGGTGTTAAAGATGTCTGAGGTATTGTGTAAGATTCCTCTACAAATTAAGATCTTCTCAGTATTGCTTTTTGCTTCACAGCTATTGTTCTGGTCATGATATCACTTTGCACGCTCAGTGCAGATTACTGTCAACCTAGAATAACCCAACATTACTGACCTCCCTGCCGTGGTTTAACCTTCCAGAGGCCATCACTCCCATATGCATTGTGCAGAAGTTCTTTACATTTATGGGAATGAATTTCCACTTTTAGTTTATGCTACATAACTGCATACATTTAGTGCAAAATTCTGCTTTATACTGAATATTTTTTAATATGCAAAGCTGTTTGAGTGTTCTGGAATGAAAATTATGGTGGTGGGTACAGAATTTAAAGCAAATCCGGTCTGCAATTAAACACCAACCCACAGCAGTAGCTGCTGGACTGAGCTCACCATGTAGTTTCCAAACAAGCTGACAGCAGTAGGAATCGTGGTTTATAAAAAGCTGCTAGCAGTGCTGAGCTGGTGAAGAGAAAGAGGAAGCTACAACGGGAAAGAGAAAAAAAAAGCACAACCAAAGGCAACTTCACTTCTCTGCCTTTACTGTTTTTAAATAGATTTGGCTCTAAGTTGCTGTTGAGGGTGCTGTGAAGAACAGCGATAACCTCACAAACTGGGAGCCCCACAATGTTTATCCCTTTCTGAACACCACCTGCAAATCACATCCCAATTCTAAAGGACTTCTTTATGGTTCTGTGCATACATGTGAGGATCTGTGTATGTATTTAACTATGAATATACACCATGTTACCAAAACTATTGCTCAATAGCATGCATGCCAGTAAATAGTTTACCAGAACAGCTTTTGCCATTTTACTCCTGCTTTGCACGATATGCTGAGCTGTTCTCCTGAGATTGTTTCCTGATGTCACCATCCACTTCAGGCTGTGGATTTCACTGGATTATTCTTCTTGTCCTATGAAAAGTGAAAGACTGGTTCTCACCCTCAAACCACCAGTAGCAGGAACTCATCTAAGGCACTGTTGACTGCATCGTCTTGTACTGGGTCTTAGGACTATGGGAAGGTGCTCTTGAAGAGTTCAGTCAGGGATGGGGGCACAGACTGACTCCTTTCACTTTGGGAAGGAAATCTAGCTGATCAGAAGCTCTCTAGGCAGAAGGCAAGCCTCCTGTGAGGCTGTATCTTGAGTCTTTTTACAAGTGCTAAGCCAGGTGGTGGAAGATACGCTGTATCAAAGGGAGAGTGTAATTGGAAAGCTAAACCCAGAAAGCAGAGGAATAATGTGAGAAAGGCTGGTGATTAAAATTGGTTGGATGAGTCTCCTTTATTTTGTGCCATTCTGGGATCATAGCTTTGATTCTGTGTATTTTAGTTGAGATGGGATTAACTTTTTGTAGACCCAGTCAGAAGACTTCAGGAAGAAGAAAACATTGCAGAGTGAGAGACCTTAGTGGCTCTGCAGGTTAACTGCATTTTGTGTTACACTGTGTAGTTAGCTCTCTCAGAGAAGGACCTGGCAGAGTCTCTGCAATGTTCATTGCTCTGAATCTGAACACAAAGAATCAAAATGAAAACCATACAAAGATGTCATAATCTGTTTCAGTAGCTGTGCTAGTCCTAGGAAGAGGGCTGCCACTGGCGTTCCCTAGAAGAATTGGGCATGATCCTTGAGGATAAACTGAGGACATGTTTAATCTGCAGTATGGGTCACAACACTAGTCAACTCTCCTCTGTAAGTGGGAGGCAAAAGGCAGTAACAGAACATGTGAATCCCATGACTTCCCAGCATCTAGAATGCTGAGTGTAGTTGCAGAGGGTTGTTTAAGCACCCAAACTTTATAATGATTACTTCTTTCCCTTTATTACTGACTTTTCGGCACCAAACCTATTAGCACATTTGCTTGTAGTGCCTGAGATATCAGTATATATCAAAGTGGTTTTGGCTCTGGTGGCAGAGCCCTTTATAGTTACTAAACAGTTATGAGTGGGATCTGCAGTGCTCTTTTTCTTTTCCTTGCTGAAACATTAACACCATGTCTCTTCAAGAGAGATTCTTTTCCTTGCTGAAACATTAACACCATGTCTCTTCAAGAGAGACAATCCTAAAATTACTTCCTTTCGTAAGTTACCTCTTGACAATGAAAGGATGGCCTAATGGATATGTATTCTTCCTCAGAATCTCCTTCAGAGAACATTCCCCATTTCTTTCCATTCCCATTTTGCATGAGGTCAGAAGAGACAAGGCTTTTCTTTATGACGAGTGTGTGTAGGCTTGGAGAGAGACATTGTGTAGCTCCCTTTCCATCCAACAGATACATTTAGTTCTTGTGCAATGTGCACAAGCCTGGGATCACTCCCAGCTGCCTTTCTGCTATCATGGAAAGAAAATTTCCTAAATATTTTTCTGTTTATTCTCCTGATCCATTCATTTTTTGGAAAGATCGAAATTAAATGCAGCTATTCATAGTTGCTCATAAAACCAAGATTCCTGAGACAAGAATAGTGAACAGATCCTCGACACCTTCATGGTCAGACATCACCAAATGGTCTAGATATGCTTTTAAAGAAACAAGGACAAATTTTTCACCTTGACCCCAAAGGACTACATCTGGATTGGTGTTGGGAACATTACTGATGAGAGATGCTTGATTGAAATATAAAAAATAATCCAAATCAGGAAGTCATTATCATGCTGTTTCAGCAAAAAGAAATGTAAACCATTTTCAGTGGTTTCTTTCAAGTAAAGTCTTAATCCATCCCAGATTAATTTTCAAAACCTTTATTCTTTACATTCCTGAAACCATCAAGACTTAACTTTTGAAATTAGATATGTTAGCCTGTAATCCCAATTTAAAAGGCATTATATTCTTCTTAAGTCTGATTCATGCTTATTTTCCTATAGGGAACCACCTCCATTTTGGAAATGCAAAGATCTGATGAGTCAAATTTTGTTAAATCTGTGATAGTCTATTTATTTACCACCTTTTCATCGACAACTGTTTATTGTTGCTATCACTTCAGAAAAGGCAAGTTGTCCGAAAATAAGTTCTCTTGGCAGATCCTCAATACAGGGTGATCTTGTGACAATAAAGCCTCATGCAAGAGTAACTAAAATAGCTACTAATTTAAATGTCAGTGAGTTTACAATCTCTCAGGGATCTTTCCCTAAGATTTATTCCTATGTGCTATGATGCTAAACACACACCTCAGAGACTGAGGGCCTTCTATTCTCACCATAATTCTAAATAGTTTAGAGGGCCACAGTAGGATTATCCATACCCCAGAGTGCAGTAGCATCGTCAAGATCCTGCAGACAAACTGGTATACCTACATAGTAAGGCACTAAGAAGAAACTTCACCTCAGCCATGGGTCTGGCCATGCCACTGTACGTCAGGTACCTCCCCCAGGCATCAGTCTGAAGATCTCTGCACAATAATATATTATTCATGGTAGACATACTTTGTGACAGTTTATAACATGATGAAAAAAATGTCCCCCAGAGAATTTGTCTCAATCCTAGGACAATTTTCTCACAAATCCTGTCAGCCATCAGGACCATCCTCTTATTTTAGCATTTTAGCACACTCCACTGAGGCTAAAACCTCAGCCTGTCTAAGATGTATTGCATTTGCATTACATTACTCTGTACCTGACTGACAGATTAGATGTTAGATTTGGGGGAGACCTCTTCCAGAATCTGTAGTAAGGACTCCAGTGGTCATCTTCCTAGCAGTCAGAAATTGCTAATTTGTCATTAGGAAATCCACTTGGCGTCAATGTGAATATCTGAAGTGGTTTTAAAGTGATTATGTACTTCTGCAGTTTCTGATACTTCCATTTTTATGCGCATGGATCCCCAAGCCACTTTCTTCCTTGACATTTGTTATATGCCTTTCACCAATGAGATGTTGGATTTGTTGTGGAACATATGGCTATTAGGACAAGGAACTACTTTTCTTTATTTTTCTTCCAGCTGGATAAGGATAAAGGACTCACATCCTATTCAGTACTGATTATTGGACAAAAAATTTAAGGCCTCTCATGCATACGCGTGCACCACAAGTATGACCTACGTTCGCCAGCCTTGCACAGGAGAGGAGTTTTCTTTCTTTCTTACAACAGAGCCTCTCCTTCTCTGGATATTGATAAATCCATAAATGACTTATCTCTAGATTTTGTGTATATGTTTCAGGGGAGCATGTTCATTGTATTTGACTGGACTGGAAATGCAAGGAATTTCCACAAAGTATTTCTTTAGTCATGTTTCCCCTGGGTCCAGTTTCTTCAAATTGCATATAAAACTGTTCATAAAACAATCAGAAAACA